>NC_056522.1:56273979-56323463 GCF_019175285.1 Sceloporus undulatus
TTATTATTATTATTATTATTATTATTATTATTATTATTATTATTATTATTATGCTCCTCTATAGGTTCACTACTGGTTGGTCAATTTGAATTTCTCTCCCAGGGAGCTGCCCAATTCCCAGAGTGCTTGTATCTCTATGGCTGCATCAGTGCCATGGGATTCTGGGATTTGTAGTTTTGTGAGATATTTAACCACCTCTGCCAGAGAGCTCAGGTATCACAACAAGCTACAAATTCCAGGATTCCATAGACTGAGCCATGGCAGTTAAAGGGATGTCAAACAACATTATTTCTACAGTGCAAACGCAGCCTAACAAAGGGTTACTTTCTCTATATGTGGGGCCCATAGTTATAACATTATGATTCCACTTTAACTGCTATGGCAACATCCTATAGAATTCTGAGATTTAAACTTTAGGCAGGAGAAGGCAAGTGAACCTCCTCTGAACAAAACTTGCCAAGAAAACCCCATTTTATTATAAAGTCATCTTAGAGTTGTCATAAGTAAAAAAACAACAACAAACAACAACTTGAAGGCACACAACAACTACAAATATGTAGAATTACCAGCCATGGAACTGTACTGCTTCACCAGACTATAAACCCCAGGATTCCACAGGATGGAACCATGACAGTTAAAGTGTAATAATTAAGGGCTATAATTGTGTAGTGTGAAAGGGTGAATTGACATGCAAACAAATAATTAGAGAATGGGCACAATGCAAGGCTCAGGTGTACTGTGCTATCTGATAGTTTGTATTATCAGTGGCATCCCCACCCCTGGTGTCACTCGATACGGTGGCAGTGATCTTCTGCTTTACCGAGCAGCAGAAGTCTCCTTGTGAGGAGGCATCTGCCACTGTGGAAACCCAGGAGGGCCAAATTGGGTGACACCCTCTCACACTCCCAGTGATGCCACTTTGTACTATCATGGCTTTTAAATCATTAGCCTCTTTAGGTCCTGTGCGAGGAGAAAGGTGGGATATACATTCAGCAATTAAATAAGCAATAATTTGAGATTTAATAGCCATGCCTGTTCATATGGAGTCATGCATTATAACTATGTAGTGATAGATAGATAGATAGATAGATAGATAGATAGATAGATAGATAGATAGACAGACAATTTTATTTGTCTGTGGCACAATGCCCATTACAAATAACAGTGTGATGTGAAAGGATCCCAGAAAACCAAGAGCCAATATCATTCAAGAAACTTGAAATGCACTTGCTATTGCTATAGACATACCATCTGAATTTACAGTTTGATCTTAAGGGCTACTGTACTTAAACATGCATTGTTTGGGACTAAGTAAATTATGAAGCTATATAGTTAGAGTTCCTTCTCAGATTTCACACGATGTCTGTGTGTGCTAAATTGTATGTCATTATATACACAATACTTTCCTTATAGCCAGTGTTGTGCAAATTGAGTACCAGGCCTGAACTTATCTCCCTTGTATCATTCCTTTGTACTTCTCCTTTAAAAATCAAACAAGAGCAGCTTTATAACTGGCTCATGTATTTACTTACACCCAGCCAAGATTCTGGGTTCCCCTTGATAAGGTGGGCATGGAGCCATTTTAAGGAAAGCAGGCTGCCAGACAAGCCACATAGTTTCTTGTGTAAAATGTGGGTGAAACGTTCATACTCTTTAGATAGCTTTTATGATAAAGTGCTTTTTATTATACACAAGATGCTGAACAGTAGCAAAATAAAGTGTTGGCAAGTACCTTTCCCCATTACTCCAGGCTGAAGCAGAAGTGCCAAGCAGAATTCAGAACCAGAGCCTTTTGGAAAGTTTACACATTAACACTGACCTGGAGGCCCTGGCAAACAAGGAGACAATAATTAAATGCCTTGAATAAAGTAATATTAAATAAATAAATAAATGTTAGCAGTACTTTTTTTTAGAAAAAAAGAGTAAAATTTGAAAAAGTAATTTAAAACTATTTGCTATTTTTGTTCATCTACAGCATTTGTTGTTGTGTGCCTTCAAATTGTTTTCCACTAATAGTGATCCTACAGTGAACCTATCACTGGGTTTTCTGGGGCTAATTTAGTATGCTAAATTTGGAAGGATGGACTTCACATCATGAGAAAAGAAAGGCAAAATCGAATGAGAGTATTGGTTTTCTCTGTGCTGCTCCACATGATGTTATAGCACTTCAATTCTCTTCCTGAAGGAATGAAAGTGCTACAATTTCATGTGGAGTGGCATGGAGAAAACTGCTACTCTCCCAATTGCTTTCATCTCCCCTCAAGAAGAGAGCAGTAGTGCTACAAAGTCATGCAGAGTGACATGGAGAAAGTCACTACTCTCCTGATCAGTTTCACTTTCCATTTCTCCTGCAGTAAAGTCTGACCTATTTTGGGTTGCCTAAGGGGCTTTCTAGACGGCCCTTTGGGACGTCCGGAGGACGTCCCATTTTAAAAAAGGGGCGTCTCTTTTAGACGCCCCTGGGCCTATTACGGACTCCGTCCGTACAAGATGGCGGCGCCCTTTCTACATGGGCGCCGCCATCTTTGCGTAGCGGACGCTTAGCGTCCAGACGCGTCGCGCCGCTGCTGACGTAGCGAGCGCGCCCCTGGCGCCTCGCTACGTCGCAAACGCGACGCCAAAAGAAGCTCCATTTTGGAGCTTCTTTTTTCGGTCCGCGCGGGAGTCGGGCCGTTTGAAGGCTCCGGCTCCCCCGCGGACCTTCTGGCGGCGGCGCCAGACCGCTGCAAAGCGGCGGTCTGTACCCCGCCCAAGATACTAACTACTCTTGTGCTGGCCCTGTGCATATTTGATGCAGTGCTGGGTAGATCACAAAAGGGTATGCGCTCATAAATGTGTTATTGACATATTGCTGATTTTGTTGTAGAGTATTAGCTCATAGCATTTGACCACCATGGAAAAAGAAGAGACAGAGACAGAGAAGGAAGAGATGGCAGCAGGAATGTACCACATAATAGTAAGACAAACAACAATAACACCACCAACAATAAAAATATCAAAGTAATTGGCCTTCAGTTATGTAATATTAGAATCAACAGTCCCCGTGGTGTAACTAGCCAACCAAAAACAAATAACTGTTTTTCCAAATCTTTGGCGGGATACAAACCACCGCTTTGCGGCGTTCCCCCGCCGGCGCCATTTGCTCCGCGAGGGAGCCACAGCATCCAAACCGTGTGGCTCCCGCGCGGAGCAAAAAAGAAGCTCCATTTCGGAACTTCTTTCTGCGGCGCACGGATGACGTAGCGAAGCGCCAAGGGCGCATTTGCTACATCATTAGCACCGCGACATGTCTGGACGCTATGCGTCCAGTACGTAAAGATGGCGCCGGCCATGTAGAAGGGCCGGCGCCATCTTGTACGTATTGTATACGTACTAGGGTTAGGGGGGTGCGGAAGCACCGCCCCTTCCTAACCCTAGTACGTATACAATACGTACTATATGGCGGTGTGTATCCCGCCTTTGTTTCATTTTAGTGTTGTTTCAGAAGACTTTAAAATGGGCAGTCTAAAAGGCAAACTGATCTTGGAATCAGATCAGAACCACACAGTTAAATGAAGTATTTAGACTTATTTACAGAACATTATGTTACAATTTGACGGCTTGTTTGAGTTCCCCTTTATCATTAGTAGGAATGGAGGGTCATTCTAATCACCAGTGCATGTATCGTATTTGTCCCAAGGCTTAGAGATGTGTTTGAAAAGGCCTCCCACTTGATTAGCTGTGAAGCAAAAGATGAACTGTTTTAACGCAAACATTTTATTCCAGAGAACCTCTGACAATCCTCAGTCAGTTTCACAATCACTCAGTGTTCCCTTTGCCAATATAGCTAAAGGCCTTTGATTCTGAGGGGAAAGTTGTTGATGTGCACCCATTAGGACTACCCAAAACATTTCACTGCCTGAATCAAAGCAGCTAGTAACATTCACTGAAGTCATGGTGCAGAATACCACAAGCCTGCCAATTTATTTTACCACATGGCAGAAAATCCCACAGGCGCCTCTCCCCATCCTGCACAGTAAAAATATAATAATAACAAAGTAAATTAACTAGGGATTTGGCCTTTTATAACTTGCAAAATCTTCTGCCTGAGGTGGCAACTTCACTCTGCCTAATGATAGAGCAACTCCTAGAAGATGTGGTTTACATGGGACATAGATTCTTTATTGATGGCACATATTAGCCAGCTGATCACTTACAATGAATTGACCTCTTATGACACATGTTGTATGTTAGTTTAATACCAGGGTCCTTTCCCCATCCTGGCCTGGGCTCCTACGCCTTTAATAGCTGCATGTCTAGAAGGCATCAGATTGAATTTTTTTTCTCATTGACTCCTCAGGAAGGAAAATTGTCATTTGCCAATTTTCTTCCGGAGAGGTCCGGAACAGCCTATAGGTAGTTCTAACCTACTTAAGCCAGCAATAGGCAAGGAAGAAATACTGAGGAGTTCAGCATAATTGGTCTGCACATTCTCATGTTTGTTAGCTCTAATTTTCCTATCATTACCTGTCTCTTAGAGCTCACTGCAACACAGTGCACAGGGCTGGGTCCACAAGAGAGCCAAGGAGATATAATGGACCTGGATTAGAAAACTTCAGGTTCAAATCCTTACTCAGTCATGAAGCTGCCTGGATGGCCTCAGGCAACTCATTACTCTCAACTACATCATGGTCACCTCCCCAGAGTAAGGGTAAAATTAAGATGTGAATGAAATGTTGGTGGGTTTTTTAAAGCAATGCGTGGGTAGTAGTGTAACTCCAGTTGCTGTTCATGTGGCAACAAGCACAGCAAGATTATTCGCTCCAGTAACTAGGAATGGATGTTTGGAACCAAAGTAAATACTCCATTCATGGTTTTGTAACAGGGCTTAATGCCTTTTATTCATAAGGCATCTTTCATCCAGAAAATTCTAATAGCATTTTTATGGGCTTGATATAATGCTTACAAGGAAGAAGCTGGAATCAGCAAAAAAAATGTGCTTGATGGTATTGGGGTGATGGGTGGGTGTGCTGAGCCTTTGGCGAGGCCTGAGATAAACCGGTTACTTGGAACAAGGAATTTGTACCAGGCAATCGGAGTCATAGGACAGTTATAGAAATCAGATGTGAAGAGTAGTCCATAATGAAGGATAAACTTGTAGGCAGAACCAATGAAGAAGCCCAGTGTCAGGCCTAGGAAAACATTTATTTAAATTATTTGTTCCCACAGTGGAGAATAATTTGATCAATTTTCTCCCTGCTGTGGGAACATCTTTGAAAACTGTGCAGTACATCAAGTACATCATGCTCAGTTCCCCAGAATCTCTCCCTGATTCACCCTTTCCCTTCCACCCTATGTGTGTGTGTGGGGGGGAAGGGTGGCAATTGAGGAACACTGCCGACTGTGTTCATATAGCTAGTGCATGTTGACAGGCTACTGAAGGATGCCCATATTATTGTGGGCAGGCTATCAGAACATAGCTAGCAATAATACTTGTGTGCCCCCACCCCTTCGCTCCTGACTTAGTCATGTTAGGGTTCAGGAAAAAACTCCTGTTCTGGGGGCAGAACCAGAGTAGTTCTTTATTGAAAGACTTGGGGGATGAAAAGGGGGCCTTGGGATGTTTCTCTTCATCAGGGTCTCTCGGTATTCTGGAAATCTTTTTTTCACACATTCTCTTTTTCACACAACCTTCAAACAGTCTTTCCATCTCTAGCTGGGACCAAACAGCAGTGGAAGGATACAAGTGGACAAAGGTGGACAACGGCATCCCCCTTCCCCTTGCATGTATCTTGCAGGTCACACTGATATGCCTGATGTGACTAAATCATCTCCAGCTTCATTTTTGGCTGATTTTGGCTAGTCTGTTTTTATTTTTAAAAGGCTTTAGTATAACTTGAAGCTCTGGGGGCAGAAATGCTGTTTTGAAGTCAGTATGATCCATTTTGAATAGGTTTAGTAGAGAGAAAAAATTGCTCCCCAAATATTCCAAAAATGTTTTGGCTCCCTTTGGGGTCTAGAGAGCCATACGCAAATTGCAGGCCACACTTTGCCCATCTCATCAGACTACAGAAAGAAACCAAAGCTCAGTTTTCATCTGGAATGAGAAACTCTCTGACACTCCTTCCTGCTCAGGAGGCTCAAATTCAATAGTCACCTTAGGTTGGCAGAATCAGTCCTCAGCCTGAAAGTATTTCACTGTATGAGTCAGGACTAGGGAACCTTTTGTCTTGCAGATATGGTCAACCACAGCTCCCCAAATCGATAATGTCTTATTTTTGAGCATTCTGGTTGAAGCTTCTTAGAATGAAACAAAACATATGGAGAGCCAATTCCATCACCCAGGCCTGTACTCAGCCACATACAGATACTAAGCAGTTTATCGCACAGTCCCTAAAACGGGCCCATTGCGTTACAAAACATGTGCATGCATGGGCGTGCACGGAACATGTTGGGGCTAAGAACTGTATTTTACTGCACGAGGGAATGCCGCCGCTGACACCGGGCATACCAATCACGTCCTCCCTCCGTTCCAGAGGGCGCGATTTCTGAGAATTTTTCTAAAGCGTTCTCAGAAATCATGCCCTCTGGAATGGAGGGAGGACATAATTGGAACACCCGGCGGCAGCAGCGGTGCTCCCTCATGCAGTAAAATACAGTTCTTAGCCCCATTGTAAGATCCAACAACCTTCACCAATAACCAACAACAGCAACTTGCTTAAAAGCAGTGAAGTTTATTGATAGATAGATGAATAGTGGTCAGACAGACTTTTTAGTGAACTCTGAAGCTCAGAACACAAACCTCAAGTTAAAAGTACTCTTGGCCAGCCCCCACCTTTTTTCCTGCTCTCCTGCCTTCTACTCCCCACCTTCCCCCTCCTGTTACTTCCCAGGCTAGCGAGGCTTGAGAAACCAGGTTGACCTTGGGCTTTGCAGATGTCTTCAACTAATTAAACAATACATTCCAATCCTATGCAGCTATGCGGCCAAAGCACCCCATCCCCCTTTAGCAAGCAAACTGGTAGCAGAACTGCATCTAAAGCAATTACACCATTAATATGAACAGAACCCAAAGTGAATGAGAATATTGATCAGTAATTGGCTTTGGAGTTCTGACACCCATCCCATTCCGTGCATGCCTGTGCGCGCACACGTTTTGTAACGCAACGGGCTCATTTTAGGGCCCATGTGATAAACTTCTAAGACTATCACTACCAACTTTCTGGATTGTGGGTAACTACACACAACACAACTGGAAAATCCTCATTTATGCTCATATGCAATTGTCCCTGAAACATACATTTTCTGTTCACTTTCCTGTATTTCATGTGTTTTTGTATGGAATTTTCCATAAACACAAACAAGTATATTATTTGTCCTGACATACACAGATTTTACATTTTTGAGCCAAGAACAGAGATAGATTTCCCCTCTGGTAAGAACTGACCCCTGAATATATATCCTTCATATCTGGTACTTAGGAACTACTGGTGACTTATTGTTGATGTTTGTTTAAACTTAATTCATAATACAGGGGTACTTTCCCCCTCACCACATGCAGGCATGGGAATCATGTGGTATTCCAGTTGTTACTGGAATTCAAATCTCATCAGCCCCAGCCAACATAAATGAGGAATCTTGGGAGATGCAGTTCAACAACAGCTGAAGGGCTTTGAAACTGCACATCCAGAGGTGAATCCAGGGCTTCACACTGAGCATAGAATGAACATAAACCACATTTTGTTAGAATGCAAAAGGCCACAGGTTTATTGCGTACATCTGAATAGGCTTGTCTGGATATGGGTCTGGATCCAGGTACTGCTCAACCTGGCTGCTGATCAGTGTCAGTACATTCATTGATTAACCCACCTCCTGGCCTACAAAAACCTATTGACCCACTGATGACAGATGTAGGAATCCACTTGCGCAGAAGCTAGTATGTGATTCCCTTGCTACTCTAAACTGAGGCAAAGCCATCTGCCCCCAAGCTGGGTGTGACTTGTTTGTCAATACCCTCAAGGTCCTTAAGCCCCCCCCCATGCTGATTGTGCCAGGTGTAGAATTCTGACTACTCCCAGACATGATGGCAAAACTGGTGAAAGTTGTGACAATCAGTATTACCAAGGCAATACCACCAGTGGCATTCCCACCCCTAGTGTTAGCTGGTACCACCAGGCTGCTGGGGGGAGGGCAGCAGAGGCCAAAAAGGCACACTTGCCCTTCTCCTTCACCATGGTGGTGGCCTCCTCCTCCTCCTAAGGAGGGGGTCATCACTGCCACAGCAAATCTGGGAGGGAAAGCAAAGCTGTCCCTTCTCACTCTGCAACAGAAGAAGGGCCCAACCAGGCAACAGTCTTCTTCTGAGGTGTCACCCAGTGTGGACCATAATCCTACCACACTCTAGTAACTTCACTGGATACCACTAACAAAACAATCCTCTCCACAAAATGCCATGCAAGGGTAGGGATGAGAATCAAAGCTCTCTGATTGTTGATGTGGTGGGGAAAGCAGCTAATATGGACCAGGAGAGGACCTGAATGAAGCCTTCCCAAGGTCAAACGCCTGCTAGCCAACCAGGCTGCTGCAGGTAGGTAGCCTTTCTGCCCCACACCAGAGTCTGGGAGAACAGTGTGGGCTTCTGGCAAAGTGAGACAGCCCTGACATCTGGAAAATGGTGTCTCACCTCACCTCACCTATAGCCACAATCCACAAATTGGCACTTGGGGGTGAGTTGGGAAAGGCACTTCCCACCTTGCTTTTATGTACAGTGTTATAGTGTCAGAATGCTTTCTCGGGCTATGGTCAAGATGGTCCAGTTTCCCATGTGCTCTTTTTAAAATGTCCTTTGGAAATCTCTCATTAGGGTAGGGAAAACCTTCTTCTTCTCTCGGTCTTAATGAACCATGAGTGCTCTCAGCATTTAAAAAAACAAATGGAGAAAATGAATAGGGCAAAAGAACATACTTGCCTGTAGATTTATAATGTGTAAACAAAACAGGTATGCCCTTATCTTGACATATGCAGGATATATAAACATTTGAGTAAGAAAAGTGCTTCTGTAACAATGGAAATAATTTTGATTAGTAAATGTGTTGTTTTTCTAAAAGCTCAATTGTACATTCCCACTACACAGAACTGGAAGAATTTCACACACCCATGCTTGAAGGCACGCAAAATACAAGGAGGGAAAAACATCTAAGGAGTGTTTTCTCTCCCTGCAAATCAAATGCAAGAGAGACTTGCTACAGTGATCAGGAAAGGCCCTGTTCTTGGTTTTGTCTTCCTTACTGAGGAGAACCCCAAAGCAGGGCTTTTTTGGCAGTGGCCCAAGTCTTTGGAATGAACAGCAAATCCTTAAACTGTTAATCTATGCTCCTTTTGAATCTTTCAGTTTCAAAAATGCACTTACACTTTTTTAGATCTCCTGGCTGCTGCTGTGTTCACCTGATGAATCATAGAATCATAGAGTTGGAAGAGACCTCACGGGCTATCCAGTCCAACCCCCTGCCATGCAGGAAATCCAAATCAAAGCATCCCCAGCAGATGGCCATCGAGCCTCTGCTTAGAGACTCTACTACACTCCAAAGGAGTGTGTTCCACTGTCGAACAGCCCTTACTGTCAGGAAGTTCTTCCTAATGATGGTGTTACTTTCGTTTTATTCTGCAACATTTTAAAGTAGCTTTTAGGTTTTTCCACTCTTTTATTGTATTTTATGGTTTCAATCTTTATTTTTTGAAATCCACAGGAAGTTTCTTCTATTGGGTGGTACAGAACAACAGAAGTGCAATAACTAAGTAAATTTTTGTGGCTTAACAAAACAAATCTATCTGTTACTCCATGTCTTTGGTAGCTGCAAAATGTTTGAATTTGCTGTTTTTAATCTATGAGGGTCCCCCCCCCCATTAAAATAAATAGAATATATGTCTTTGGTAGAGTGGTCTCTTTTATTGTTTTATTCTGTGAAGTACTATGTATTCTGATGATGTGACATAAAATAATGATGATGATGATGATGATGATGATGATGATGATGATGATGAATGGGTGAAGTAAGGAAACACGGGTTCTGAGGCTGCATCTGGTCATCCATGGGTCTCATCCTGACTCTATGGTTTCCCCAAATGGCCACAATCCCTTTCCCATGTAACTATGGTGTTTTCTCTGCTCTTATATATCCCCCCCCCCCCTTGAAGATGCCAGCCACAGATGCTGGCAAAACTTCAGAAATAAACTCATCTAGAACACAGCCACATAGCCCAAAACCCCACAAAAACTATGTCATCCAGTGGGTTTCATGACTGAGCTTGGAATCGAACCCTGGTCTTCAGAGTCATAGTCCAACCCTCAAACCACTATGCCATTCTGGCTCTCCAGACACCAGCTTTTGCCCTGGCATTGGGAGGGGGCACAGAGGTGCCAGTGAGAAGAACAGAACTGAGTGCTCCTCCATGCTCCTTCCCTCCTCTCTCTACTGGTGAAGCAAGAGTTACATTGGGAGGGGAGGGCTGCAACTGAAAGTTGGGGTTTACAAGGTGCCAGGTACTTTTATCCAGCTAGACAGTGTTTTGCGATACCTTGTCTTGTTCCTTGATCTCTTCAGGATTAAAGATACAGGAACCTCATCTCATATCCTACATGGCAACTCTACCTTGGACTGAAAGAGGCTTCCCACCCTTGCTATCTAGTTTGATATTTATCTTTACCTGGTAGCTTTTATATGGCTCTTTTAATTATTGTTTCAGCAGTTGTTGATATGAACCCCACTCTGGATTGGCCTTTGTTGCACAGAGATCTTTCAAAGGCAGGAGGAGCAGGATACAAATATTTTACAGTAAAAAAAAAAAAAAAAACCACAGAAGGAGAAAGACCAATAGGGAGGAAAGCAGGGAAAACCATGCTCTAGAATATAGTACATTTGTCCTTACTGCATCTGTCCTGCATTTCCACTGAATTAGAAAATTGACTTACATATATCCTTTTTTTTTTTGACACAGAGATTAGCACTTGGGATCTTTCTGCCCTGCTAACTGGCCTCAGTGGATCTGTCCTCATGGGAGAATGACCTCTGATGTGCCTGCCACACTGCAAAAGACACAGTGTGCATGCTTTCTGTGAGAAGTAGAAGGACAAAGGGAAATGTCATCTGAAGCTGCCCCCCAAAGACTCTACTATCCTTGGTTCTGAATGATGTCTTTACAGTATTGCACACATACACCATTTCCAGATACTTTAAAGCCCTTTCCAGAGACTGTTGCTTCCTGGAATAGAAGACATGGGAATCTGCAACCAATCAGTCCAGTGACATTGCCTTAGTAAGCACTTTGATTGTGAGCAAACTGCTGTTCATAGTACATTGTAACTGAACAAGTTGGTAAACTGATGCTTGTTCCAGAGCTTTTTGCTATGGGGACAACAGTTTTGCTATAGCTGTAGGCACCTGTCTGATTATGCTTGCAACATTGCTGCAACATGTGGCACAATCACTTCCCCAGCCACCATGACAATTTTGTGGGCCTTTCCCCCACACTTTGGTGTTTGTGTGCTCATCAATAGAGATGAATAGATCTGTTAATCCAGTTAGCACAGTGGTTCCTTCCCAGCATGGTAAGGAGCAAGATGTACTTTCTGTCATAGAGCTGTCATAAAACAAAAATGGCAAACTTAATTTGAGAATAAATAAGCAAGGATTCAAATGCAGACTTTGAAGAACTAATCACTTAAAGACCTGGACCTCGATGGATGATTCTGACTGTTTATGGAGAAATTTTTGATTGTTGATACATTCACTACAAACTGAAAAGATTAATTCTTGTACCAAAATAAACTCAAATGATTTCAAAACTTTTCACTTACGTCTACGCACCTATGTTCAGGCACATGTTTTACAAGAAAAGGTCATTTTTTTTCCACCTGCAGCATTAGAGATTGGAAAAATATTTTTTTAAAAATGAAAAAAATGGTGTAAATATGTTTATTTGAGTATTTAGAATCCTAATGAGAAGAATCCTGGACTAAGCAATCTGGGAGATGTTCTATGTAAAATTTGGATGTGGTATATTTGCACAGAAAATAAGTGTGAAAAGAAATTCTAAAATGACTTCTTGATTAGTGAGGAAATACATCCCTAAACATGAGGTCTGCCTCATTCCATTATCTTTGCATCAAGGTGGATATTACTGGATGGGACAGGCATCAGTAAAACATCTAAAGAAAGACAGGGCCCATTCACACTATGCAATTATAGCATTGTTATTCCACTCTAACTAACATGATTCTGTCTTATGGAATCCTAGGACTGTCCCCTTTAGGAAATGGACAGTTAGAATCCTTTTTTAAAAAAAATTATTTATTTAAACAAAAACAAAAAAAGACATTACAAAGACAAATACATATACAATACAATAGGGAGCTTATGTTGTGTGTGTACTGCATTGTATGACAGTTACAATTCTTAGCTAGAGATCTCCAGTGCTTCACCAAATGACGCACCCCAGGATCTGTACTTATAAGCAGGGATGTTTGTGCATGTCATTTCAGTTCGAAGAGGTTCTTTTTAAAAATGAATGTAAGAGAAACTAAAATTGACAGAATCACATATCCAGCCATAGGGCTTAACTTTTTAATGTTTTTTAAAAGATTGGTTTGAATGTTCATGTATTCAACCATGTGCTGAATTAGAAATGCCACCTCTTTTCTCATCTTTACATCTATATGACAGGCTGGTGGAATATGGAGATTGCCATGCTGAAATAACTATAACTCCAGTGCAGATGCTGCGAGTTTCAGTTCAGTTCATTTTTGAAGAATTTACCAAAATTTACCATCTTCTTTATATTTGAAGTGGAAAGAATTTGAGATCTTTTAAAATGTGAAAGAGAGAAAGTAAAAATGATAGTTTTCCCATTCCTACTTATAGGACTTTTGTTTCTGAAACAAACCAGCTATGTCCTGCCTGTTTATTTAGTTCATTTATGTTGCTCCCTTATTCCAGTACTGGGACTCAAAGTGACTCACAAAATCATTAAAAAAAATCATCATCTTAGAGAGCTCTTCCTCACAGGCAACCCATGTACTGATTTTGAAGGTTATAGACAGTTTGTGGTTTCTACTCTTCATCAGCTCAGGGTTTTGGATGGCAGAGAAATAGAGCGTTCAGAGAGGATTCAGGCTATACAAAACTATGCTAAGGTAGAAAAACAAATCCAAAAACAGGAACAAGCCTATCTTCTTAAAAGAAGAGAAGAAAAAGAAGAGGCTGAAAGACGGATGCAAGAGAAGGAGAAGCAAAAGAAACGTAATTTAGGATTTAATGGACGATGGTACACTGATATCAATGCCACAAACTGTTATTCTGTAGAAGGGACAAAGAGCCACCAGAAAGCTGGAGAAAAAAATGAATACCATGAATTGCTGATGGAAGATGATGATGAAGAAGAGAGAGTCTTTTGGGAGGAACCTGTGCCTCATACTCCAGAGGCTAGGTTAGAAGCTCACAGATACGTAGAAGAAAAAAGGAAAGCAAAAGAAAATAGAGAACAATTGAAGAAAGAGAAGCCACCAAGGACTATGATCACTCTTGAAGGAAGAGTTCTGAATGTAAATGATCCCAAACTTCCTTTTTCCTTAAAAGATGATGAAGAAAACAACCAATTCATCCTTGATCTTGCTGTCTACAGGCATCTAGACACCTCTCTCCTTGATGTTGATGTACAGCCTGGTTATGTCCGTGTAATGGTCAAAGGAAAGCCTTTTCAACTTGTGCTTCCTGGAGAAGTAAAGCCAGATAGCAGCATTGCTAGAAGATCTCAGACAACTGGACATTTAGTTATCAGCCTACCAAAGGCTAAAGAAATAATTGTGGCAAACCCCAAAACAACTACTTGTAAGAAATTGTCTCACATTGATGAACAGAAAAGAAATCTAAGAAGAAATAAATGCGCAGAGAAGTTAGAGGTGGATCCTAACAAGTATTCATTTCCAGATGTAACAAATATTGTACGGGAAACAGATTTGATTGGTCAAGGGCCTTTACGGCTTCAGCGGCAAAACATTTTGAATACCAACAATGCATTCCCAGACTTTGATGATGACCCAGATGTTCCACCTTTAATTTGACAGACTGATATTGGTGAAATGTCCTTTGATTTTAGAATACTGTAGATCTCTTTAAGGATCAACTTGTTGCCTTTATTCTGATTGCCTTATTCTATTATATACATAACAAATGGCCTTATTCTATAATATATATAACAAATGGATGTAGTTTTCTATAAACCTGTGTACGTCAGCTGTCTGGTGGTAATTGAAAACCCTGTTTGGTTTGGATTTCTACTCACATAAACAAGACATCAATCCAGAATTAAAAAAAAAAAATCATCATCATCACCACCACCACCACCATCATCAGTTATAATTCAAACCTTAACTAAAACTGCTTATCATATTAAAATAAGCACTAGATTGTAAAAAGCATTGGTGTCTCTATTTTTCAGAAGTTCATTGCGTCAAATAGATAATTGGGAATTACAGATATTTAAAATAAATAAAGAAGGAAAAGTAGAAAGGAAACAGTAAGAAAATGAAACTGTTTGGGTTTGCTTTGGAAGTCTTTTTAATTTGTCGAATGATTGAAGGTATGGAAGGAAGAAGGAAGGTATGATTATGAGAATGATGGGGGCTGGTTATGGGGGGTGGGGGGATTGAATTGTTATTTGTTATATGCAATGCGAGTTGGTGTATAAATGTTGTATGTGTTCATATTGTTTGTTTAATAAAAGAGAAAAAAAAAGAAGTTCACGATGACGATTTGCATAATGATTTTTATTTGAACAGCAACATCACCCTGCATGTTAAACATATGCACATACAGTACTGGATCCTTTCTGAAATTTTAGTCCAGATGCTCAGCTGGTGTCAGTGGGTATAGTTATCCCTATTAGGGAGCTCTACTGATTGATGCCAGATGAGCATCTGGTCTTAATTATTCACTTGGATGTGTACCTTATAAAAGGGAGACTCTGTCTCTTGCTAGAGGCTATTTCAATAATTGCTACAAAATAGGTAAGGCGATATTTTTTTATTGAGCCAGCTCCTGTTTTCTGTAAGAACATGCAAACTCTTCACGAGCAAAGCTGGTTCAATAAAATAGACATTATCTTGACAAGTCTCATCTTCTTTATTCTCTGGGGTCAGCTGAACAAAAATTGTTTATACCAGGCTGATAATGGGTTCCAATGATAAATACAAGAACTTCTGCTTTCGGCATTTACCATTTTCCTCTTATCTTGTTTGCTTTACGTTCTAATAGGGTCACATTGTACCAGCTACTGTGGAACATTGCATTGACAGCTGCCCTGTGTAGGGTAAGGCCTGCATCTTGTTGGTATTTATAACTACAGTAGAGATATTAAATCAATTGTTGCATGGTGAATTAACACCCAGATAATTCCCACTGATTCATGAATCTGTTCTGTTAGGAGACTCAGTCTGCAGAGAAAAGCACCACCTTGTTCTTTGCTTCTGCTAATACAATGTCCTGGACTAGCCCAGGTTGCCAGAAGTCTAGATGGGTACTCATGAAGGTACCCACACATGCACACACACCCACGTACAGTGTGTAACTGCTTGTGAACAACATTCTGTTTGCTTGATCCTATAAGCTGCTGCCATTGCTATACCCTACTCCCCTCTCCAAGTTGCTGAAATGTGACTTGGGGCATGATAGAAACTGACTACAGTGGTGGATGCTGTTGAAGCTCTAGAGAAGGGACTTTCCCAGTAAGGATAGGCTACTTAGATTACTCCCACTGGAAAGACACCCACCCTCCACAACCTTTTGTCACAGTATACAATATTTGCTGGGGGGTTTCTGAAATTGGTGGTCTCTGGTTGCTTAGTGGAAACAAACTAACTGGGCAATTTTGCACTCTTAATTTGCAGCCCTTGTGATTTTTTTTTAAAAAATCCATCTCACTAGCTAAAACTGAGACAGCTTTAAAAAATTGCTGTCCTGTTTATAAGATTGATGGATTTTGCCATGGAGACAGTAGAAATAAAATGACAGTGTTAGACTGAGCACTGGACTACAAAACCACGGGCTGCAAATTTTCATAGGGCTCATTCTCACTATGATTTAAAGCGAATTGCTGATCGGATTATATCTGCCTCGTTCCAACTTGAAACCATTTCTGAACTGACTGTACTTGGTTTCAATTGTGATGAAGTGAGCCAAATGCAAAAGAACTGCTCTTTCCAAAAGTGGATCAGAATTGATCCTGAAACATGTTCAACAAGTGGGAACGACAGATCTGAATCGCATGGTACTGGAGGGGAGGGACTAATGACAGAGGGGTGTTTACCATCTCTCCTCAGTTTTTTGGGAAATCCACCAGCCCCCCCCTCCCCGCCCCTCAGTCCTGCCTTTGTGTTTTGTGGTGTGACCTATGGGATATATATATATATATATATATATATATATATATAGAGAGAGAGAGAGAGAGAGAGAGAGAGAGAGAGAGTATATGGACTCCATTGTATTTGCAATTACTAGCAATTACTTGCGGGTGGTGAGCCAGCTGAGAGGACTGACTACAGCTCAGTGAGACAAGTAATTACAAAAACAATGGAGCGCATATACTGTCATTTAAAAATAAACTGCATGCATCCTGAGGGAGAGTCCTCTATGGCACCCATGGATGCATGCATCCTGGAGGAGAGTCCTCCATGATACCCATGGATCCATGCATCCTAGGGGAGCATTCTGGCCATGGCACCCATGATTCCATCCCACGTTTTCTTGAATGTCTTGCCAGTTGTGTAACCAATGATGTGTAGATGACTGACAGGCATTTTGAAGTGGCACAAATTAATGAGAATGATAATTGTGCCAAAAAAGAAGCGAATAAAGAAAAGACCCATTTCAGTAGTGGGAATGACCCATTGATTTGAATCGATGCACCAACCTGGAGCAAAAGCAAATCACAAGCCAGTTTAAATGTAAGTGGGAATGAGCCCATAGTTATCTGGCAAGGAATGGGGAGAGCCAAATGAGAGACAATGAAACTAATTGCATAAACTTAATGTCTGTTTTCTTTCTTATGGGAATAACAGCATAGGGGAAAGGCTGAGCAGCATAAGGATTATAAAGGGCATGGAGGGAGAATATGACCTGGTGAAATTTGCATACATGTCCCCACAAGCCCACCTTTGGATCAGGAGAGGGAGCTCCATCATATCCCTCTCAATCTTGCAGGCAAAATGTATGGAGTTGCAAGGGCTGCTGGAAATTGTAGAGTTTGCTCTATAAGTGAAAATTCCCATAACACTAGGGATGAAAAGAATATCTGAAAATGTTTGAAAACCCTGACAAGTTGAATCCTGGACAGGTGAGAATCACCACAGTTCAGAATTATTCTATATGAAAAACATACAGAAGATGGCATTTTCTGAATGAGATACAATATTTTTGCACAGCAAATAAGTTTCATGCACAAATAAAAGTATGTGCCTTCAAGTCACCAGTTCTTTATGGTAACCCTCTTGTATTTTTTAGGGATTTCTTAGGCAAAGTGGTTTGCCATTGTCTTCCTTTGAATATAATCTTCAGAATCCCATGAATGATTTGCTGCTGTTTTTTGCCTGGTTATTTATGGGTTAATGGCACTTTAATTATGTTTCACCTTGATGTCATATGAAAACCATTAGTGCAATTGTATGATAATAATGGGTTATTCACGGGATACTATCACTTTGAACACAATGGAGTTTATCACATGCGAGGACTCCCATCACCCAAACTTCACCAAACTGCGATTGAGGCACCATGGTGGGATCCATTAAAATGAATCGATTTAGCACATGTTAACTAAGTAGTTCCAATTATTTCAATGGATGTACTACTACCACCACCACCACCACCAATAATAATAATAATAATCATCATCATCATCATCATCATCATCATGCCACCACCCATCATTCTTCCATGTGCTTCTGTCCTCGATGCTAATCCACATGTTCCTAGTTCTCTGCTTGTGCTATAAATTCTGTAGAAGATGTATGCAAATGAAGAAAGGGTTCTAGGATATCAAAACTCAACACTGATCATAAATGAATGCCTTGCAATGTGAACCCTAGCAGACATCTGCCAGTATGAAGCTAGGTCCCTAAATCCCATTTGGTGAGGACCTCACAGAGGGCTTTCACTATCGCCGCCCCCTCATTGTGGAATAAGCTCCCTATAGAGCTCCGTTCCTCTGCATCTTTAGTTTCTTTTAAGAAACAATTAAAAACACATCTATGCCAGCTGGCTTTTTCACTCTAGGTAATAGTGTTCTTTCTCTGCTCCTTGTTCTTGTTCTTCGACCCTGGATTAGTGCAATATATTGTCTTTTTCTTGCCCCTAGTGAATTGTGATTTGTATAGATTCCCGTTCCTACCCCTAGTAATGATGTTTTTAAACTTTTTATATTGTGATGCTTTATCTGTATTTTATTGTTTCTTGTCTTGTAAGCCGCCTTGATCATGCAATTGGAAAGGCGGGATATAAATAAAAATTATTATTATTATTATTATTATTGTAAGGCTCTCATTCATAATAAATATCTGTATCTCACATCCAATGGAGGTGAGGTCTCCATAACAGTTCTATTTGGATGTAATCCTTACAGTGTGTATGTAATTCCTCCAGACCTAGGAGGAAATTACAGTGTGTCCTTGGTATCTGCTGGGCTTTGGTTCCAGGATCCCCTGTGGATACCAAAATCCATGGATGCTCAGATCTCATTATGTACAATGGCATAGTAAAATGATGTCCCTTTTATAAAATGGCAAAATCAAGGCTTGTTTTTTTGGAGGTGGGGGGAATTTGAAATATTTTCAAGCTGTGGATGTTTAAATCCATGGATGCAATATCCATGGATGTGGAGGGCCATCTGTAGAATGTGATCCCTGTATCCACAGGGGATACATTCCCAGATTTTCCATGGAGATGTGAAACCACATATAATAGTAAACCCTATTGAAATTAATGACTCCTGGAGGAAGTTGACCATAGAGTTGCACTGGAGGAACTAGAGATTCACAGTGCTAACACCTCTCTAAGCATTTCTAGGTCCTCTAGCATGACTCCATCTTAAGCATACCATAGAATGCCTACAGAGAAATATTTTTGGACACGGGTAAGTGAAACCGCAGGTACTGGTCCCACAGATATGGGGTTCTTTTTGCATAGATCCTTTAAACTTTGAGCTCAAAACCCAGAGCAGATTCATCACCCAATGGAAGAACCATCTTCCACTGTCATTAACAAAGGTTATAACTGCATTCTGCTACCATTGTAACTTATAGGGTGATAATTTAACTGCTTAAATTATGTTATGGGGGAAGCCTCACTAATCGATGGAGGAGAAATATCACCTGGTCTACATCCTGGCTTATACAGTAATGTGCTTTTGCTCTGTTCAGGCAATGAGAAAGTGGACTGGAAGCGCCTGGGCTTCATCCCACACTCCAGTCTGCAGCATTCAGATACCCTTGCCAAGTAACTCAAGTTTAAATCATTTTGAGGAAGACAATGTGTTAATTTAACATAATTTTAAAAGTAACTAACCACTATCTGAAGCATTGGAGTGATAACAGCAGTTCATTATTTTGTTAAGAGTTCTGAAATTAATTGTCTTCTATAAGTAATTAAAGCAAATACTGTTCTTTGGCATGAGCATGCCTACTGTAGACTGAGCTATTGGAAGCACGCTAATTAATATCTGGTACGTTCTAAGTAAGGCTATGAAAGAGACTGCAACAATGTTGGTTCTGTGTATCTTTATGTAATAAGGGCAATCCTGGAGCTTGACCTTGGGATTTAGTTTTATGCAATGGTGCTCATTAATATATAACAAATAACAAGCAAGAAATAATGATTAATGGATAGTATTTGGATCTGTTTGACAGAAAGGGATTGTAAGGCTGCTGGAATCTTACCTTAGCCTTTCAGAATACTAGTTCGGTATTAAACGCTTTGCTACTGCAAACCATATACATATGGCATGGTTAGTGTCAATTTTTGAAAAGTTAAAATGCTATTAAATTATAGGATGTCTTCTAGTTTTAAGGGAAATAAATTACAGTTGGAATTACTAGCTTGACACTGTCCATAAAACAGAAAGCAGTGATTAATTATTATATGATATCCCATGAAAACTGAATCCTTTGGAACATTTAGGTAAAGGAATTTCTACAAACCTCAGTTTCACAAACTGAGGTGATATCTTATGAACAAATGCACATTTTAAAGTCTGTATGGAAGTTATATGTCTTCAACTGTCATCTCGGCCTCAGAGGGAGCCATCAGGCAGACCCAGCAACATCGGGGACTGCCTGAGAGCTGGTGGAGGACTACTTCTGCTGCTGCCCCCCCCCCATGTCACCTGGGAAGAAGCTCCCCAGAACTGCGGAGGACTGTCTTGCCGCTGTGGTGGCTTTTTACCAGGGGGGAGGGGTCAGTGAGAGAGGGGTGTTTTATGTATTCTTAATTGTTTTATTGATATTTGCTGTGAACCGCCCTGATCTATGGAAGGGCGGTATAAAAATAATAAATTTATTATTATTATTATTATTAGTACATACCTACATTTTATTTATTAAGTCCTAACTCTACATAGTTGTGAAAGGAGAGCACAATAACAGGATCAAGTGATCAAGTGTACAGCAGAATAAAGAAAAATTGGTGCTCCAAATCAAGTTTGAAGTTGGAGGGTGCCTCTAGAATTAGCCTCCACTCCATCATAATAATAATAATAATAAAATTTTATTTATACCCCGCCCTTCCAAATAGATCAGGGCGGCTTACAAATGCACCTTAGTGCAGCAAATACAATATAAAACAGGTTAAAAACAACATCATCTCTTCATAAAAACAATAAAAACCCCTTAGCCCAACCTCACGGCCACGAGTGAGGAGGGAGGCCCATAGGATGTTTAGTCGGGGAATGCCTGATTAAATAGGAAGGTTTTGAGTCCCTTCCTAAATTGGGCCAGGGTGGTGGATGAGCGGAGCTCTATGGGCAGCATGTTCCAAAGGGCTGGGGCAGCTGTGGAAAAGGATCTTCTGGCCGTAACGGCCAACCTTGCCCCAGGCACCTTCAGGAGTTGCTGCCCAGATGTTCTGAGGGTGCGAGGCGGAATGTACGGGGAGAGACGGTCCTTCAGGAATCCTGGGCCCAAGCCATTTAGGGCTTTATAGGTGATAACCAACACCTTATATTGAGCTCGGAAGCGAATAGGCAGCCAATGGAGGTCTTTAAGCACCGGTGTTATATGGCTGGTCCTGGAAACGCCAGTGACCAGCCGTGCTGCCATGTTCTGCACTACTTGCAGCTTCCGAGTGTGGTATAAGGGTTGCCCCATGTAGAGTGCGTTGCAGAAATCCAATCTCGAAGTTACCAGAGCGTGTACAACAGTTTCAAGGTCCCTCTGGGCCAGATATGGGCGCAGCTGGCGAATCAGCCGAAGCTGATAACAGGTACTCTTGACCGTCGCATTCACCTGAGCAGTCAGGTGAAGGGACGAGTCAAGAAGCACCCCCAGACTGTGCACGGAGTCCTTCACAGGGAGCGTGACCCCATTCAGGACAGGTGGAACCACCGCCATTCCTGGACCAGGGGGACCTATCACTAGTAGCTCCGTTTTCTCTGGATCATGCTAAAATATTTCTAGAAGAGACATGGGCCTGCTACTTCCTAGCATTTTCCCAGCTTCTTTGTGTAAAAGCTAAGGAAATGAATGTAACTCAGCTATATTTCACCTATCTTCCATTCTCTACAGGCCTCTAGGACATCATTCAGATGGTAATGGACTCCCCCTGCATCATGCTGGATGTCCTGAGGCACGTGAAGCAAGGCCAGCTACATCCTGGGTTATGCTGGGCTTATTTTAGTAGTCAGATCGGAGTCCTCGCTTTCTCTCAATTGACCGAATATACAGTCCGCTCGTGCCATCCACAGGCTTGCCATCCACAGACTTGAGCTCATGTGGACGGCAAGCCCAGGGGAACAAAATGGCACTCGTGCCTGTGCTACACACAGGAGCACACTGCCATCAATGGGACATAAGGTCCTGTGTTTTTCTCATATACAGGGGGGTCTGGAACTGATCCCCCATGTATACAAAGGGACCACTGTACCTATCCATTATATGTCTGTTCTGAAGCTAACTTAATTGTGACTTTCTTGTTTGCAAAGTCTCTACTGCTGTATTCCCCCCCCCCTCCTTTTTTTGGAGTAGAAATACCACACTGGGCATAATAATAATAATAATAATAATAATAATAATAATAATACTTTATTCTTATATACCGCTATTCCTTTTTCAAAATCATAGCGGTGTACACGTTAAAACAGCGTTAAAACATCAAATAACAATCTAAAAACAGATAATAAAACATCAACTCACAGGGGGGAAAGTTTGACAGAAAAGGAAAGTTTTTAGCATCCTCTTAAATCCATCAAGGGATGAGGCTGTGCGGAGCTCGTCGGGCAGGGTATTCCATAATCTGGGGGCTGAGATTGAAAATGCCCTCTGTGTTGCACTATAATGTGCACTTGGAATAGACAAGAGATGTTTCCCACCCGACCTGAGAGTGCGGGGCGGATTGTACGGGGAGAGGCGGTCCTCCAAGTACCCTGGGCCCAAGCCATTTAGGGCTTTATAGGTAATAACCAACACCTTGTATTGCACTCGGAAGCGAATGGGCAGCCAATGGAGGTCTTTCAATACAGGTGTTATATGACTGGCCCTGGAGCATCCAGTGACCAGTCTAGCAGCCATGTTCTGCACCAATTGTAGCTTCCGAGTTTGGTACAAGGGTTGTCCCATGTAGAGCGCGTTACAGAAGTCCACAAACGAAAGGTTACCAGAGCATGTAGCACGGTTTCAAGGTCAGCCCGGCCCAGGTAGGGACGCAGATGGCATATCAGCCAAAGCTGAAAACAGGTGCTCCTGACCATTGCATCCACCTGAGATGTGAGGTGGAGTGACGAGTCCAGGAGCACCCCCAGGCTGCGAACAGAGTCCTTCACAGGGAGCGTGACCCCATACAGGACAGTTGGAACAATTTCATTCCCCGGACCAGGAGAACCTATCACCAGTACTTCCGTTTTCTCCAGATTCAAACTGAGTCTGTTTTCCCTCATCCAGCCCATTACTGACTCCAAGCAGGCATTTAGAGGAGAGATGCCATCCTTAGTCACTGCATCAGCCGGAGACACAGAGAAGACTATTTGGGTGTCATCAGCGTACTGATAACACCGCGCCCCGTATCTCCGGATGATCTCTCCCAGCGGCTTCATGTAAATGTTGAATAGCATGGGGGACAAAATCGCTCCTTGAGGGACCCCAGATGTAAGGGCCCTCTTGTCGGAGCGACAGTCCCCCAGCTCCACCATCTGGAATCTACCCGAGAGGTAGGAATGGAACCACTGCAAAGCAGTGCCCCCGATACCCAACTCCCTCAGGCAATCCAGAAGGATACCATGGTCGATGGTATCGAAGGCCGCTGAGATGTCCAAGAGCACTAACAGGGACACGCTACCCCTGTCCATGCCCAGACGGAGATCATCAACTGACCATGGCTGTCTCAACTCCATAGCCCGCCCGGAAGCCAGTTTGAAATGGGTCCAGAAAATCAGTCTCCTCCAAGATCCCCTGGAGCTGGAAGGCAACTGCCCTCTCGATCACCTTCCCCAGAAATGGTAACAGCAAGACAGGCCGATAATTGTTCCGAATTAGGGGGTCTAGGGAGGGCTTTTTCAACAAAGGTTTTACTATGGCCATCTTCAGAGTAGATGGAAACTGCCCTTCCCTAAGAGATGAATTAATGATGCGGTGTAACATCTCTGTAACAACCGCTCCCCCTTGAGCTGTTAACCATGAAGGGCAGGGATCAAGAGAACAAGTCATCTTCCTAACGCTCCGAAGGATCTTGTCCACATCCTCAGTACTAACAGACTCAAATTGATCCAGTATAACCAAGTCCACAGAAGCTCTGGATGCCTCTACTCTAGGATCTGAACTAATACTGGCGTCGAGATCAGCTCTTATCCGAGAGATTTTATCTGCGAAGAAGTTGTTAAACTTGTCACAGCAGGCCTTAGATGGTTCCAAAATAGGGTTCAGGGTGGGGGGAGTTGAGTGAGCTCCCTCACAACCCTGAACAGCTCTGCCGGACGCGACTCCGCGGACGCAATACGTGCAGCAAAGAACGAGTTCTTCGCTGCATCTGTTGCCACTCCGAAGGCCTTCAAATGAGACTTTAGGAGTGCCATGTCGGCTAAGATGATATCTTCGCCAGTCGCGCTCTAGTCGTTGCGCAGCCCGCTTCCTTGCCCTGAGATCTTCCGTATACCAGGGCTTTTTGTTGGAAGCAAGCCGGAAAGGACGCTTGGGAGCGATACTGTGTATAGCCCCGGAGAGATCCGTATCCCAGGTGTTAGTCAGGGCATCAACAGAATCGCCGTCAGTTTCAACCATATACCCTTCTAAGGCTTCTTGGAACCTTTTGGGTTCCATCAGCCTTCGAGGGTGGACCATTCTAATAGGTCTGCCACCCCCGGGGGGGATCTAGGTAGATGCCTTGATGTTAGCCTCGACCAGGAAGTGATCCGTCCATGACAAGGCGGAGATGTTAGTAACTTCCGCCCACGGAGAATCCATATCCGAACAGAAAAGGACATCGAGTGTATTACCAGCTGAATGCATGGGCCCTGAGACCAGTTGGGACAGGCCCATGGCTGTCATGGTAGCCATGAACTCCCGAGCTGCACCAGTTGGACCATGACTGGCCTCGAGAGGGAGGTTGAGGTCCCCGAGGACAAGAAGCCTGGGGGACTCCAACATCAACTCCGAGACCAGCTGTAACAGCTCAGCCAGGGAATCTGTTAGCGCACGGGATGGCCTGTAGACCAACAGAATCTCTAAACTGTCCCTAGCCTTCAGGGTCAGGTAAATACACTCGATGTACACAGTCTGACGGAGATGGTTCCTGGTCAAGGAAAGGGTGTTCTTATGAATCAAGGCAACACCCCCCTGCCCACTTAGCCTGCACTGGTCCTTAACTGAGTACCCGGCTGGGAGGGCCTGTGCCCACACCGCTTCATTCTCAGGCCCAAGCCAGGTCTCAGTAATGCAAGCCAGGTCACAACTCTTATCCTCTATCAGGTCAAAGATGATGTGGGTCTTACTTCTTACTGACCTGGCATTGCACAGGAGCAGAGACAGGGTTTGTGGTACAGTTGGACTGACCCACAGGCCTCTTTGGCTAGGAGAGTGGATGGAAGGAGAGATAGATATTACACATTGATCTCGCCTTCCTTTCCGATGATTCTCCACACTCCTACCGCTATATCTCCCCCTGCCCCACACTACTTCTATAGGAGCTCCACCTAATACAGCACCATCGCCCATCCCCTCACCAAGCTCTAAATCCCCCTCCCCCCCAAAAAAGCAGCTCCACCCGGTGG
Source organism: Sceloporus undulatus (assembly GCF_019175285.1). Lineage (NCBI taxonomy): Eukaryota > Metazoa > Chordata > Lepidosauria > Squamata > Phrynosomatidae > Sceloporus > Sceloporus undulatus. The sequence continues at coordinate 56,299,474 of NC_056522.1, forward strand.
TGTGGGGGTGGTGCAGCGTCCTTCAGGGAGCCAGGAGGCCGGCCTTTAAGGAGGAGCCTCTCTCACTGGCCCCTCCCCCCTTGGAGACGCCACACAAGCAGCCAAAGCAGTCCTCCAAGGCAGTCCTCCTGCTTGGGAGCTCTTTCCCCGGTGGAGTGGGGGGGGGGGGTTGGAGCAGTCCTCCTCCCTCTGAGAGCTCTTTCCCCGGTGGTGTGGGGGTGGTGCAGCGTCCTTCAGGGAGCCGGGAGGCCGGCCTTTAAGGAGGAGCCTCTCTCACCGGCCCCTCCCCCCTTGGAGACGCCACACAAGCAGCCAAAGCAGTCCTCCAAGGAATTTAGTGGAATATTTAGTAGAATATTTGTGCATTATTTTTATTTTATTATTTATTTTGTTGCTGTTGTTGTGTGCCCTCACATCATTTCTGACTTATGGTGACTCCAACCTGTCATGGGGTTTTCTCAGCAAGATTTGTTCAAAGGAGGTTTGCCCTGCCTTCCTTTGAGACTGAGAGAGGGTGACTTATCCAAGGTCACCTAGTGTGCCTCAATGGCTGATTGGGGACTTGAACCCTGGTTTCCAGAATCCAGTAGTCCACAGTCTAATCTCTTAACTAATTTCAAGTAACATATAACTGTACACATGATCAATCCTAAACACTGATTTTAGTGAGTTTCATTTCTAGTGCAAATCCCTGGAACTGCAGTCATACAATCCCATCCTGAATGGTTTGACTTGGAAGTAAACTGGCTCGGGATCCCTTGAGTACAGAGGTGCATAACCTTGTGAAGCCCTCAGAGCAACATTCAGTGTTGGCTGAGAGACCAGGGGCTGTGCCCATACATGCTTGTACACTCTAAGACTCCTTCATATCTTAGAGTTTCTCCAAAAATGTCAGGGAGTTGAGGAATTTGTCACTGAAGTTACAGTGTTCCTATATATGTTCCTATAATTCTAAATTATTTTATGTCAGTGGGTTTCTTTTTAATTCCAAGACATATCAGAACAATATGTTCTCTTTTGTTCTCTATCTTTCTTTCAATTTCCCCCATATATAGAGAACTATGTATGTGCACCACTACTCTTATCAAAAAGTATCCTTAAGACTAATAGCTTTGTGACACTTCATAATGGAAGCAAAGAAATTAATACTTTTCAAATAAAAATGCTTTCATTTAAAATTGAATTTGAATAGAAAGTTGATCTGTTAATTTATTATTGTTTCAGAGAACTGATGTCGCTTCTTTATTTAAAAATATGAAGGATTAAGGGAGGGAAGGAAGAGATTCTTATTCTTGTTTTGTGTCTGTTACACATACCCAAGATTTCTTGATGGGCCTGCTCAGCTGTAGCATCTCAGCATTATATTTCCAGCTATAAAAACTCACACTTTAAAAATATGAAGGCACTGCCTTTGATCTGCAACATGCCATGCTGGCACTGTGAAAAACCTGCAACTAGAGACAGCATCTGTCTGGAAAATGTACAGTGTCTGAGTGCATATATACAAAAAGTGGGTAGGACACCAGTGTAGTGGAGTGTTCCTACATAAATGGGAAACATTTCCTCTGCTAAACAATTCTCTCTCACATTTAAAATGAACTTTTCTTTTGAATAGTGACCAAATTTGCACTTCCGTTAACCAGAAGTTCCACAGCAGGCTAGAGTAAAACTGTATTTATCCCTCAATTACATGCTGTTGTCTTTATGAGGAGCTGTTGTCAGGTTCCACACTTCCGGCAAATGAATGAGAATCTTCTAGCTATATCAGTTGTTCTTAGTATTCTTTTTGGGTCACAGACCCTTTTTAGAATAAAATAAAAATAAAATAAAACTTTTATTTATATCCCGTCTATAAATTAGAAGTGTTGGCAAATAGAATTAGAAGTGACCTGACGATAAAAGGCACCCAAATTAAAGGTTACAAGTATAAGATGAAAGCTTATGCTGACGATGTATTAATTGTACTAGAGGATCCCAAAAACCAGGTACAGCAAGTGTTTGACGTGATTGAAGAATCCGGGAAGATTTCTGGAGTTAAGGTTAATTATCAGAAAATGGTGATTCTAACGAAGAACTTAACTAAAAAAGAAAACCAAAAGTTGGAAACCATCACTAATTGCCAGGTGAAAAAGAAAGTGAAATACTTAGGAGTATGGATCACCAATAACAGTATGGAGCTTTTCGAAAACAACTACAAGACAAAATGGGCTGAAATAAAAAAAGACATGAAAAATTGGTCAAAGTTAAATTTATCTCTTTTTGGTAGGACTGAAGTGATTAAGATGACAATTTTATCAAATACCAACTTTTTGTTTCAAACAATCCCAATTTTGATAAATGATAAAACATTTAAGGACTGGCAAAAGGACTTAAAATTATTTATCTGGAATAATAAAAAACCAAGACTGAATTGGAAGGTTATGACATACCAAAAAGAAGTTGGTGGAGGAGGAGTTCCGGACTTGAAACTGTATTATGAAGCGAATGCTTTAAATTGGATAACCGAATGGATGATGTTGAAAAATGAAAAGCTTCTGAACTTAGAGGGTTTTGATAACAGATTCGGCTGGCACGCTTATTTATGATATGGGAAAGCAGCTGCACACAAAGACTTCTCACATTATGTGGTTAGAAGATCTCTCTTAAAAGTGTAGGAGAAATTTAAAAAGAAAGTGTACCAGAAGATTCTGCTTTGGTTATCCCCTCAAGAAGCATTCATTGGGAGATGGAAAGAGCTTGACTTATGGTTGACTTATAAAGACATCCTGTTTAAGACTGTAGATAATAGTTTTGAAATGAAACCTATTGAAGCATTAAAACAATTAGATCCAAAGGTGCACTGCTATCCTTATTTACAGAATAAAGAAAGATTCAAAATTGATTTAAAAAACTTAATATTTTGAAGAGGAAACCTCAGAATTCTCAAAAATTTTATTGGATACAGCCAACAAAAAGATAGCAAAACTATATAAATTCCTTAGAAATTTGGAACAGGAGAAAGAACTTGTCATAGATATAATGATAAAATAGGCATCTGATTTAGGGCACACAATAGATATGGACAGTTGGAAATCAGCTGGTGAAAAAACAAAGAAATTCACAACATTCCAAAGTCTTCAGGAAAATTTTTGGAAGATGGAACATAGGTGGCATTTGACCCCTAATAAAATAGCAAAAATGTACAAAACAGGCCCAGGATCTTGTTGGAAGTGTGATAATGCACCCGGAACTTGGATTCATGTATGGTGGAAATGCCCAAAACTAAAACTTTACTGGAAAACCATACATAGAGAAATTGAACAGATGTTACAAATTAATTTTGAAATGGGCCTGAAATGTATTTGTTAAACATGTTAGACAAACTTTCTACACAAACCAAGATCAAGTCATTTATCTCATAAAGACATTACAGTAATAGAAAAAGAGTGGGACACAATATTGACAAAGTGTAGATATAGACAATAAAGGGTGCAGATTATGATATAGCAAACACATCTTATGTAATTTTACATTTGATCAGACTTTAATTAGTAATATACTTCGAGGTAACAAAAAAACAGTGAATAAGGGAAAAAAGAGAAGTGAGACAACACAATGTATAGAGTTGAGAGTTGATTTCAAGGTAACTATGGAAATATTTCTACAATTTTACAATGTATTCTCTGAAACCATGAAAGGGTATATATCCGTAACATGGTGAAATGGAAACTCCTTTTTTAGCTCTATGTAAATAAAATGTTTTATAAAAAAACTTTAATTTATATCCCGCTTTTTGTTACTATAATTAAAGTGATGTACAACATTTAAAAAATACAATATATACAATTTCCTCCACCACCACCCTTAAAAATGGATTAAACAATTCTAACCATTAAAATTACAGACAATAAAATCTAAAAACAATAATAGAATAATGGTGGGCTGAGTCTTCACTTATATATGTCTGTAGGGTGATCTTTACGTGGCCGGGTTCTATTCCGGGAAGGCCTGCCGGACGAGATCCGTCTTGACAGCTTTCTTGAAGCTCTCTAGGTTGGTAATTTGATGGATCTCATCCAGCAGGCCATTCCACAAAGTGTGATGAAAGCTATGCCCCACATACACATAGGCATATAGAAAATTTTGCAGACAGTATATTATATTACATTACAATTTTCCTCACATAGAACTTTATTGCACTCTTCTGAATTTGAGCCAAATTCGGAAGTTATGCTGATTTTATTGCCTGGACTTTCCCCTCAAAATGGCTTCCCATTGCCTCCAGTGTTGAATTTGGGCCCTGTAAGTTGCTTCGGCAGCCATTTTTTCCACACTTCCAGCAAATGAATAAGAATCTTCTAGCTATGTCAGTTGTTCTTAGTATTCTTTTTCAATTCCAAAGCTACCGATTTGGAAAAAATGGCTGCCGAAATAACTTACAGGGCCTGAATTCAACACTCAAGGCAACAGGAAGCCGTTTTGAGAGAAAAGTCTGTGTGATATCATCAGCCTAACTTCCAAATTTGGCTCAAATTCAGAAGAGATAAGTCAGGCACCGGACACGGTGTAATAAAGTGCATAGTTTAGTCTAGAACAAAAATGTTATAATGTGAACACTTCAAAACATTGAATATTTACTTATCACTGTGACAAGTAAAAAATTTTTTTAAAAAGGAAGAAGAATGAATGAACAAACGGAAGAAAGAAAGGAAGGAAGGAAATCAAAAAGGAAAGCCCATCTATGGACACCAAGTTAACAGTTCCTGTGTGAACAAAAGTTTGAGGATACTCTGCATATATGGTACAAGTACTTCTGTGCTGTATATGGGTGATATCCTTTCTTTCTCTTTGTAAATGCATATGCATAATATTAAGATAGAGCAACTAAATGTGAGAGCAAGCGACTAAGGTAGTAATTGTTTCAGCAATTTTGTGGCTTATTGAAATGTTGTCCAAGCAGCACACAATACATTGTGAAACATTCATATGTTGGAAACCCCATATACATGGCTATAGAAAAACTAGGCATATATATTCCAAATTTTATATTAATCCCCAAATTAATTTCCTTTGCTTGAAGATCAGCCTCTCTTGTGACAAACAGATATCCATTTAATACCTAGGCTCGAAACAGATGGGCTCTTTGTGGCATGGCGTCAGAGATACTAGGGTTAGGGACCGCGTGGCAACCACATGGTCCCTAACCCTAGTACATGCGGGTGGTGTAACAATAGCAGCAACTCGTGGACATGGGCACCACTATTGTGATATAAGTGCCACACAGTGCCCGCACAGCACAGCACGTTGCTTATGTCGTGAGTGTGCCATTGGCACACTTATGACATCCGCCCTGCAGCGCAAAAAGAACCTGGTTTTTCTGGGTTCTTTTTACTCCGGAGGGAAGCTGCATGGTTTGGCAGCTGCGGCTTCCCTCCAGAGGGAATTAGGCAACCAGCAGGCCACCCTTTACTTTTGAGATCCAGGCCTGTTCTGCTCTGATGAAGCCAACAGACAAAATTGTGTCTCTGAGAATTTATTGTATATCAACTCTAGTCTGTTAGGAAGGTCAATTTGCTTGTGGAATTGAAGAAACTATTGATAAAGCTGTTATAAATGTATCCAAGGATTGCTTCTTTAATTTTAGCTCTTGAACTATACAACAGATCAAACTATTGACAGTATTTGCAAAAGTGAGATTTGGTCCTGAGGTTTGGATAAGACAATGTGACTTTTGAGAAAGTCAGATTGTATTTCTCAAGTGGTATGATGAGCACCTGTCTAAGCTATGTAGAATTGGCAAGCACGAGGTATGATTTGAGTATTGACACATTAATATTGGAGGTGGAAACTAGGCTTTCCATAACTGGCAATCAGCAGCTAAAACCAATGTTACTTTATTCCAAAGCTGGATGAAAAGGCAAAAGTAATGAATGTCACCATCAACCAGAAAATATACCTTTTGTCTAGCTGTCATCCTTTTAATAGTCTGTTAATATATAAGATGTTGAAAATGTAATCCCTTTGTCTTTGCACAGAAAATGGAAGGTAATGAATTTCCCTGATTTCAGAATATTTTGCAGCAATCTAAAGATACAACTAACCACAACCAAATCATCATAGTCAGAAAATGAAAAAGAGTTAACATGATTGCTTTTCTTTAAAGTCCAAATTTGGAAATATATAGGAATTAATATTTACAATCACGTTGAGAAAGATTTTGTAGACAGACCTCAGACAATTAGGAAAGCTGCTTGTCCTCAACCCTACAGCTGGAGACAATCATTGGGGTGGGACACCAGTCTTTTTCTCTGGAATTTACATCATTCAATTTAGAGAGAATTTACATTTTTGGAAGAATCCAAATATGACTCTGCCAAGCAGTGTTTTCTCTGTTATTCCCTAGATTAGGGTGGGAATTGTGTGGCCCTCTAGATATTATAGGACTGCAACTCCCAACATTCCTTACCATTGGGATGCTGGCTAGGCCTGCTGGGATGTACAGTTCAGCAGTTCCTTCATTCCCAGCCCTGCCCTACCTGAAGGCTAAGTTTATGGTCATTTTTCTGACCAGTGGCCCAACTGCAGCATCAGCTTTTCTCACATGGACTGTAGAAGTGCTGTGAATTTACCTGGTGAGGAAGTTGGTTGTAAGGCCATTTGGGGCACAGACTGTGGCTGATGACATTCCTCCATCACTTGCCCTGCATGTCTTAAACTCTCTGGCACTAATAAAGCCCAATATTAAAAAGCCACCTTCGGTAGGTCCAGCAATGTTGTTCTATCTCCCTTCCTTGCTAAACAACTGAGACCTAACTAGAAATGTTTGTGCATTGTTTTGTAGAGAATGCCTTTTGATGCACGGAAGGGTTTTTTTATTTCTTTCTCTTTTCTTAGAATCATAGACTCATAAAGAGACCCCAAGGGCCATCCAGTCCAAACACCTTCTGCCACGCAAGAATACACAATCAAAGCACTCCTGACAGATGGCCATCCAGCCTCTGTTTAAAAACCTCCAAAGGAGAAGACCTCACCAAACTCTGAAGCAGCATGTTCCATTATCAAACAGCTCTTACCATCAGGAAGTTCTGCCTAATGTTGAGGTGGAATCTCATTTTCTGTAGCTTGAATCCATTGCTATGTGTCCTAGTTTCCAGAGCAGCAGAAAACAAGCTTGCTTCATCTTTAGTATACCATCTTTAAATGTTTAAATATGGCTATCATGTCACTTCTTAACAGTCTCTTCTCCAGTCTAAACATACCCAGCTCCCCAAGCCACTCCTCATAGAGCATAGTTTCCAGACCATAGTTTTTTGTGGGTTTTTCAGGCTATGTGGCCATGTTCTAGAAGATTTTCTTCCTGACATTTTGCCAGCATCTGTGGCTGGCATCTTCAGAGAATGCTTTGCCTGGAAAAAGTGGGTCTTTATATACTGTGTGAGCCTGGGAATGCAACGGTGATTTGCATGTGTATTGTTCTGTGCTGATGGCAGGCCTCAGGCTGGGAGGCTAACGCAAAAGAGGATTAGTGTCTGCTAATTGGTGATCATTATCTGCTGGGAAAACCCCTAACTCTGAATGGTTTGTCATTTGCATTTGCTGAGTCCTTATTTTGCTATTCCTCAGGACTGGTAGCCAAATTTTGTCCACTTTAAGGGTTTCTTTTTCCCGGTTGAAATTATCCAGATGTTTATGGATTTCAATGGCTTCCGTGTGCAACCTGACAGTGGTTGGCATGGTCCAGCATTTCAGTGTTTTCAAACAGTATTTTATGCCCAGGATGGTTTGTGGCTTGTTCTGCTACAGCTGATTTTTCTGGCTGACTCAGTCTGCAATGTCTCTTGTGTTCCTTGATTCTTGTTTACACACTGCGTTTGGTGGTTCCTATGTAGACTTGTTCGCAGCTGCATGGTATGCGGTAAACTCCTGCGGCTGTGAGAGAGTCTCTCTGGTCCTTGGCTGAGCGAAGCATTTGCTGGATTTTCTTTGTCAGTTTCCAGACCCTTCACCATCTTGATCACCCTCCTCTGGACACGCTCTAGTTGATGAGGTCTGACCAAACAAAATAGAGTGGTGCTACTACTTCCCACAATATAGTCACTATATTCTTGTTGATGCATCCTAGAATTGCATTGGCTTTCTTAGCTGACACATCAGCCTGTGGTCCACTAAGACTCCTAAATCCTTTTCTCATGAACTGTTGTCAAGCCAGGTGTCACCCATCTTATATCTGTGAATTTCATTGTTACTGACCAAGTATAGCATCCTATATTTCTACCTGCTGAGATTCAATTTTTTAGTTTTGGCCCAGCTTTCTAATCTGTTAAGGTCATTTTCCCTGTTAGTGCTCTTGGACATCTCAGTGGCCTTCAATACCATCGACCATGGTATCCTTCTGGATCGCCTGAGGGAGTTAGGTATCGGGGGCTCTGCTTTGCAGTGGTTCCATTCCTACCTCTCGGGCAGATTCCAGTTGGTGGAGCTGGGGGACTGTCGCTCTGATAGGAGGGCCCTTACATCTGGTGTCACTCAGGGAGCAATTTTGTCCCCTATGCTATTTAACATTTACATGAAGCCGCTGGGAGAGATCATCCGGAGACACGGGGCGCGGTGTTATCAGTATGCTGATGACACCCAAATAGTCTTCTCTGTGTCTCCGACTGATGCAGTAACTAGGGATGGCATCTCTCCTCTTAATGCTTGCCTGGAGTTGGTAATGGGCTGAATGAGGGAAAACAGACTCAGCCTGAATCCAGAGAAAACGGAAGTGCTGGTGATTGGCTCTCCTGGCCTGGGTAAGGAAATTGTTCCATCTGTCCTGAATGGGGTCACGCTCCCTGTGAAGGACTCTGTTTGCAGTTTGGGGGTGCTCCTGGATTCGTCGCTCCACCTTACTGCTCAGGTGGACGCGACAGTCAGGAGCACTTGTCATCAGCTTCGGCTGATATGCCAGCTGCGACCCTTCCTTGGCCAGGGGGACCTTGAAACCGTGGTACATGCTCTGGTAACCTTCGATTAGATTTCTGTAATGCGCTCTACATGGGGCAACCCTTGTACCAGACCCGGAAGCTTCAATTAGTGCAGAATATGGCCGCTAGGCTGGTTACTGGATGCCCCAGAGCTAGCCATATAACACCAGTCTTAAAAGATCTTCATTGGCTGCCTATTCGCTTCCAGGCCAAATACAAGGTGTTGGTTATTACCTATAAAGCCCTAAATGGCTTGGGCCCAGGGTTCTTGGAGGACCGCCTCTCCCCATACAATCCGCCCCGCACTCTCAGATCGGGTGAGAAACATCTTTTAAGAGTTCCTGATGTAAGGTATGTGTCATCTCGGAGGGCTTTCTCTGTTGCAGCCCCACAGCTCTGGAACTCCCTCCCCAACGAGCTCTGTACTTCCACCTCCCTTGATGTCTTCAAGAAGAACCTGAAGACTTATTTGTTCCACCAGGCTTTTCCACTGTGAGCCTTGTTGTTATGCTCCCCCTTGCAGTGTTTCGTTGTATTCCATTCTACACAGCCACTTGTATGGTTATTATTGTATTGTATTGTTTGTAAATGTTTTATTGCTATTTGTGATATTGTTGGGGAAGGGGGTTGTGATGTTTTTATCTGTTTTATCTTGCTGTACACCGCTGTGATCTTTGGAATAGCGGTATAGAAATAAAATATTATTATTATTATTATTATTATTATTATTATTATTATTATTTCTGATTCTTTCCTCGTCTAATTTAGTATCATGTGGACATTTGAAAACCCCTGTTCCTTCATCCAAGTCATTGATAAAGATATTGAATAGCACTGGCCCCAGTATAGATCCCTTTGGCATCCTACTAACCACTTCTCTCCAGAATTAGAAGGAACCATTGCTGCGTACCATTTGAGTTCAGTCAATCATTTACAAATCCACCTAACAGTTGCATTGTCCAGACCACATTTTACTAGCTTGTTTTCCAGGATTTCAGCGCAGAGGTAGGGGAGGGGCTTGTCAAAGTCCTTATTGAAATCAAGATATGCTATATCCACAGCATTCCCTTCATCTACCAAGTTTGTGACTCTATCAAAAAAAAAAAGGGGGAGATAATATTAAGGCCTGACAAAAAGCAATTCATCCAAGAGGACATTTGTATTTCAAAGAAAGCACCTAATGATGGCAATGGAATCTTCCCTTGGTATGGAAATAGCAGCTTCAGAGAGGGATTTCTGTGCGTAGGAAAGCAATGGGTTAAAAACGTTCTCATCACAACTCACATGGCCTTGAGGCTTCTTTGGCTTTTCCATGGATGCTTTAAACAAAACCAAAATGTGTTTTTAAAACTGTGTTCCTGATTGAGCCTGGTAATTGCCATGCTGGGGTGTGTGTGTGTAATGGTAGATGTTTTAATGTGGTTTTAATTTTTTTTATTGCTTAATTGTGTTTTAACTTCTGTATGACGTGAATTTTTGACCATGTGTTTTTAACTTGTTATAAGCTTCTTTGAGTCCAGCACTGGGAAGAAGATGGAATAGAAATAAATGTTGTTGTTGCTGTTGTTGTTGAAGGAGGAAGATTCTGCACGTTACAGGAGAAAAACAAACACATCTTCCAGATTCCCTTCTTAGCTCTGCACTTGATTATTAAGAATTATAGCATAATTGTTGGAAGCCTGGCTAATGACAGGGCAAGTGACAGTGCACAGTCATGAGTCTGAAGTTTATAACAGCACTATATATGCAGGAAAGCATCTCAGTCCGGCAAGGAAAAAGGAGAGATTGATTTCCCAGGAGGCACTTCTGTTCTGTATCAGGGCAAAGTTGCCAACTAGAGGTCAAGAATGAAGGCTGATCTGACTAGGAAGTGTTTATGTAAGGCTTACAACCTATTAAAGCCAGCTGACAGCTAGTCACCATTCATGAGCAGTATGAGCTTCTGCAGAAGAAAACACAGAAACAGGCAGATGTGCATCCAGAGTGGCCTTCCATGAGACCTGAATGACCGAGGCCTCTGCTTTTGTGCACATTCTAGCCATGCAGGCCAGGAGACAAGCTGTGTTATCATCGGCAAACCGTATTTGAATGAGGTAGCACCTAGTTCTATCTCCAAATAAAAGATATCAGATAGCATGGTTTGGACCTAAAACGTATGGGCTCAGGCATCATGGCAGCCTCCCATCCATATGGGGGCCACCATGATACCACCACCGCCGTACAGCAACCAGACATCGCTAGCAGGATGTGGCGTTATGGCGGTGCCCCTTTCTGCTTCCAGTGTTGCAAAAAAGTAGCAGCTGTAGGTGGCTCTTTTTCTGCAGTGCATCTGTGCTGCAGCATGGGGATGCTGTAGCACAGACACGAGGCTTACGGGGCGGCACGGAGCCTCCCATCTGTACTGCCTCTTCAACTGCCATGGTTTTACCTTACAGAATACTAGGATTGTAGTTTTGTGAGGCACCGGCAAGCTTTGTAAAACTACAAATCCCAATATTCTGTAGGATAGAGCTACAGCACTTAAAGTGGTGTCAAACAGCATTATTTCTACAATGTAGGTGCACCTATGGCTGGTGATATAACTGTTTTATGTTGTGCACTTCATTTAACTAAGGGATTTAACTGACATTTCAAATTGCAGAGAACCTAGAAGAAAGTCTTACAAAGTACCAAATGTTTGTGTATTGGGTGTAACTAGGGCTCAAACTTTTTTTTTTAGCCCAGTACAAGGCTGAAACACTGTCAGCCTTCCCACACTGATGTTACCCAAAAAGTTGGGAGTTCTGGGATTGCACCCATAAATTAATATATTCTACAGAAATTGTAATAGCTCAAATAAAAACACACCTTGGTTGGGGCAATGTTCAGCCTGGGATCTTACCCTTTTTGTACTGGTTCCAAATAACACAGAACTCCAGAGGCAATTCCAAATGGGGATTTGTAGTTTTATTAGTAAAATAATCAACACACACATGTGCACACTCTCTCCCATGAACACATACAAGAACTAACAAAGCAAAGGTGGGAAAAAAGTGAAAAGTGGAAGCCTTGCTAATAGTAATACTATACCAATCAAGGGGTGTCCAGAATGGAGATGGCTCAATAGCTACTGCGGCAAGTGTGGTGGCTGGCTTATTGGGGAATCTAGCAGATGTCGAACAGACATTATGTCCTGCTTCAGACTAGACTAAATTGCTAGTGCCTAGGTAGTGATATACAGTGCGCCCACGTCATACATGGGTGTGCTATACGCAGCTTCCAGCATATGCTAGGAGCCGTGCCGGAAAGGTTTCTCCTGTGCCCCGGAAGAAACAGCGGGGTGTGCCGGGTGCACACCGCGGGAACAAGCCCCATTGTTTCTAATGGGGCATGACTTTACGCAGTATTTCCCTTACACAGCAGGGTCTGGAATGGCATAAGGGAAGGGCCAACTCTGTGTGTGTGTGTGTGTACACACACACACACACACTACTCAAAATCATGTCCGAGGGCAGCCATTTCAGGATGGATTACCTCATTACTAAATAGTTTTCCCAAGGGTGAAGAATGGTCAGGAGATTGAATAAATGTTCAGATAATTGGTGTGAACATCTTAGACAAAGAAAAACTATTACTGGAGAAGAGTCCTTGTCTGTGTATGCACAGCCACCTTCTTCAGTCAGAATGCCATCATAGCCCTCCATAGACAAAGCGATTATGCTGATGTCTTTGGGTGATCTCATTGTAGTGGGTGCCCTTGCTTTCTCCTGTTCTGCAGCCATCCAGATTTCCAAATATGATATGGCCAAGTCTCCATAATGCAGATGTCATTACCATGTCAGCATCCTTTTTAATATTAAATTGATATCACAATTAAGAGGGGTAACTGAGGGTCTGACTGTAAGCTTTTTTCATTTGAGCATATAGGCATACGAGTGGCCAGCTTCAACAACCACCCATCGTAACATTGAGTTGTCACACACCCAATGATGTGAAAGAACTTGAAACACAGCAGGTTGCCAATAATGCAATGGATGTAGTTAAAACATACACAAAACAGATAGGGGCATGGAATGAAGGGGGGACATGTATGGGAGGCTTCCAGGATTGTGCTTTGCCAATGTGTCACTGGGTGCACTGGTGCACTGTATGGGTGGTGTATTGCTCATGTGACTTTGTGGCTGGTCACATGGCATATCCAAAGAGATGGCAGCTGGGTGGGATGAGAGTGGTAATTGCTGATGTCAGGTGCACAAGCATGGGGAGAAGGCAAAAAACAACAACAGCCCAATAGGTGCAGTTGATGCTATATGATGTAGTCTGCCCATGGGTGTTTGGCCTGCCTCCAGAGCAGTTCATGCACACAGCGAGGCTTCCACCCACTTTCATAAAAACCAGGATCAGCCCAGTTTTCCCTGTCTGTCTGCTCAGCCAAACAGTGTGCCAAGAAACCATTGTCTCTGTTCATATCACTGCCAATCAATTAGACTTTGTGGATAGAGCTATTTCTCTTTCCAATCTCCCTTAAATAAAATGTTGTTCAAAAACTGCTACTTGGATCTCTCTGATACATGGGTCTTTTCTTGAAATCCTACACATGTCTACATGGAAGCAGATGGTGTTCAATGGGATTTACTTTCAGCAGATCATAGGTCTGCAAACTAAAAGTCTGGCTATTCATTTGGACTCATTTGGACTAAACATGTACAGGATTGCTCTATGTCACTAAAATAATCAGCAATTTATCCTTAGTAGCAAGACGTGCCCCAGCATGCATGGTTGAAATGCTTCCTTCCATTTTAATATCTTTGGCTGTAAAGAATAGGATTGAAAGAGAAGGTGATGAAATTGAGCGTGATGCATCTCACACAAATTCTGGTCCATCTCCAGCCTCTCAGGCCACCTGCTGCCATCGGTTTCCCTACTGTTTTCAGGAGATTCTTGAAACAGATGCAGCTGGGCTGTGGCCAACTTGGCATGAGTCTGCATGAATCTTGAGACACTTTATGACCTTAACACCACCAGGCTGGAATAACTGAGGCTGTTTACAGCTATAGCCAAACCTACATGAAAGCCTCCTTTATCACGGTAGTTGGGACATAAATCAGCTCAGCTATGCCATCTCGCCGCTCTGTCATTGACCTTTCTGGAAGGAGTGGTGAAGGAACTTATGGATAGCAACATATATCCACCTGCCATGATAGACTGTTTCTATTACTGGCTGGTGTCCTTGTTCTTACATGGTGCATTCCAATAATAATATACACCAATGAACTTTCCATCATGAGATCATTATCTCTTCTGTGGCTGGGATGGTAGCATGTTACAGTTCATTGACATTGCAATGGGCAATACAAATTATGCATACTGTGGAAAAGTAATAACGTGATAAGTTTCAAAAACATCAAAGCCAAGATTTACTTGGAACAGCCATAACCTGAACCTGAAAAATTGCTGGAGAAAGTGGTGACATTGCCTTAAAAAATGCCAAATAGAAATTTGGAGATTTGCTCCATCAGTTGCTCAGCTGGGCTGCTGTTTTAGCTTCAAGAAGCTCACTAGAATTTATTATTATTATTATTATTATTATTATTATTATTATTATTATTATTTACATTATTTATACCCCTCCCTTCAGCCCTAATGGCTCTCAGAGCGGCTTACAATTATTATTTTTAATAAGACGGTTCCCTGCCCTCAGGCTTACGATCTAAAAAAACATGACACAAAAGGAGAAGGGGATGGTGGTGGGGAAGAGGATGAAATCCAGTGGTTCTTCTCTCCCTCTGATGCCTGGACCAAGGCAGCTGGACTAGAGGGTGGGCTCTTCTTCTTCAGGCTAACCCTGGTGGATCTGGGCCTGCCTGGTCAACTCCCTCACAGGCCGAAGGATGACAGTTATGGAGGGAGGAGCCTCTATCTTCAGGCTAGCCCTGTGGAGCTGGGCCAGCCTATTCACTCACTCCCAGGCCGAAGGATGACAGTTATGGAGGGAGGAGCCTCTATCTTCAGGCTATCCCTGGTGGAGCTGGGCCAGCCTATTCACTCACTCCCAGGCCGAAGGATGACAGTTATGGAGGGAGGAGCCTCTATCTTCAGGCTAGCCCTGGTGGAGCTGGGCCAGCCTATTCACTCCCTTCCAGGCCAAAGTATGACAGTTATGGAGGGAGGAGCCTCTATCATCAGGCTAGCCCTGGTGGAGCTGGGCCAGCCTATTCACTCCCTCCCAGGCTGAAGGATGACAATTATGGAGGGAGGAGCCTCTATCTTCAGGCTAGCCCTGGTGGCACGGGGCCAGCCTATTCACTCCCTCCCAGGCTGAAAGATGACAGTTATGGAGGGAGGAGCCTCTATCTTCAGGCTAGCCCTGATGGAGCTGGGCCAGCCTATTCACTCCCTCCCAGGCCGAAGGATGACAGTTATGGAGGGAGGAGCCTCTATCTTCAGGCTAGCCCCTGATGGATACATTTTGGCTTGGATACATTTTGCCTTTTTTGTATCATTGTCAACTTATCTTGTGATGTGTGTATGAGGATTCAGAATGCAATTTGAGAGCAGGATAAGGGGCCTTTCACACCACACAACTACAATACTATGATTCTATTTTAACAGCTATGGCTGTGTATGTCCTATTGAATCCTGGACTTTGTAGTTTAATAAGGCACTTGAGCTCTCTGTCTGAGAATTCTAAGCACTCCTCCCTAAATTTCAAATCTCAGGATTCCATACGATGGAACCATAGCATTTAATGTGGAATCATAGTGCTATATAATTGTGTAGTGGTGAAATGGACAAGGACATGTTTAAAAAACTGAGTTTTTTAAAAAATACATTTATCCAGTTCCACCCTTCCTAGACTGAAAATGGAACCAGAAGCAATTTACAGCCAGAAATCAATGTATTTTCAGATTTGCAAGACATTCTGTGGAAGAAAAGAAAATGCATTTGATGACGTGCACATATTTGGGGGGGGGGGAATAAAAACTACTGTATACATTTCTAAAATGCACAGAAGCATTCATTAGGCAAAATAAACATGTATCAATTTGAAAAACAATGTTGACAAATAATACATGCAGATACTTTTTCCATTAAAAATATTATAAGGTGTTTGAAAAAATATTAGTTCCAAAATTGTTAGAGTTATATAATGGAATAATAAATGGAGAGAAAATTCTAGCATCATGGCAACAATCATTAGTAATATTAATACCAAAAATAGATAAAGATTTACCGGATCCAGGGTCATATAGATCTATATCATTAATAAATCAGGATGCAAATAGAATGACTAAATGTATGTATAAATATATAGGGAAAGATCAATGTCGATTTGTGAAAGGAAGACAGATGTCTAATTTAGTAGGTAGAGTTTTGAGTAAAATACATGTGATGGGGATAACAAAATCAAAAGCAGGGATTTTGGCATTAGATATATTTAAAGCATTTGCCTGTGTGGAATGGCCAACATTAAAAATAATTATGAAAAAGTTCAGAATGGGGGGGGGGAATAAAGGGTTTACTAGATCAATTATATTGTAATAATTCAATTAAAGTGATAGAAAATGATGGAATAAAAAATGAAATCAAAATAACGAGAGGTACAAGACAAGGATGCCCGCTTTCACCAATATTATTAGCAATGGTGATAGGATTGCTAGCAAATGTTATATGGAAGGATAAAATTAGTTTATTTGCTGATGATACCTTATTAACTATTAAAGATTTAAAAGAAAAAGTGGGGGAAATAAAAGAACATTTAAATTTATTTAGTGAGATGACAGGACTTCAGATTAATTGGAATAAATCAGAAATGTTGTTATTCAACTATACAAACGAAGAAGAATTAGAGTTTGCAAAACAAAAAGATTTAGATACAGTGGTGCCTCGGGTTACGAAATTAATTCGTAACGCGGCCGCTTTCGTAACCCGAAAAGCCTTCGTAAGCCGAATTGCCATAGGCGCTAATGGGGAAAAGCCGCGATTCCATGCGAAAAAGCCGAAAAAAGCACCAAAAGTTTTTTCGTAACCCGAAAAAACATTCGTAACCCGAAACAATAATTCCCTATGGGATTTTTTTCGTATCCCGAAAATTTCGTAACCTGGGTATTTCGTATCCCGAGGTACCACTGTATAAGAATAAAATGTCTAGGAATAAATATAATGAAAGATCTAAATGAAATTGAAGTGAAAAATTTGGTTGGATTACGGAAAGAAATTGAAATTGAAAAAAATTGTAGAATATAAGGAAATCAAACTATCATGGTTTGGAAGAATAACACTAGTTAAAATGAAAATCTTACCAAAATTATTATTTTTTTATTTAGAATGATACCATTAAAAATATAAGAACCTGAATTATTAAACATATATGGAGGAAAAAGAACTAGAGTAAATAAGCAATTTTGGCATAAATCCCAGGGAAAGAGAGGGTTCAGCCTCCCTAATATAAAGGGCTATTATGAGGCCAATCAATTAAGATGTATAATAGAAGGTATGTTAGGTACATGAGATCTGGACTGGTTAGAAACAGGAAAAGAAGAAATACATATGAAAATAGGGAATATTTTCTTTAAATAATTTAACAGGAAAGAAATTAAAGAAATTGAAAACCCACTTATGAAAAATATACTAGAAATATGGAATAAATATAAAAAAGAATTATTGAATGAAAATTCATTGACAGTACCAATAATGGTAAAGTCATTCCCAAAGAATTTAAGAAATTTATTAGATTAGATATTAAAGGAAAGAAAGATAGATAAAAAAGAAAATTGGATAGAATTAAAAATAGGAAGAGAAAATATAAAAGAGAATTTAGGGGAATAAAAATGTCATGGTTTCATTATATGCAAATAGAACAATGGTTCAAAAATTGGAAGAAAAAGAATATAGAAAAGAAAAAAATATTAGAAGCTGATCTGGAAATGGTACTTGACACCAGTGAGATTACATAACATAGATAAGAATAATTCAAAATATTGTTGGAAAGGATGTAATGAAGTAGGATCGTATATGTGGTGGCAATGTAAATATGTAAAAAAAATGGGAAACGGTAGTATTAGAAATAGAAAATATTATGGATATAAGAATAGAAAGAAAACCAAGTATAGTATTGTTATCATTGTATAATGATGTAGAATAGAAAAAAAAAGAAAGAAATCTTGTAACAAATTTGCTTAAAGCAGCGAGATTAATTATAGCAAGAAGCTGGAAAATGAAAATAAATGTGGAACTGGAGGATTGGTATAAAAAAGTCTGGCAAATAGTGATTAATGATAAATTAACATGTAAATTGAAAGTGAAGAAAGGATTATGGAAAAGAAATGATTTTAATGAAAAAATGGGAAAAATATTGAAAAAGTATTAAGAAAAGAAGATGGAAAATTACCTTCATGAGATGAATTAAAATTTTGGTTGGAGTATATGGATGGGAATGGCTCCGGGGAAGGGGTTCACTGAGGTGATATTTAATATAAAATAAGTAAAGTGTTAAAGCATATATTTGTAATTTGTATTGTACAATTTAAAAATATTAATTAAAAAATCCCGGACATATGAATGTTGCCATGACTGCATGGCTCTGCCCACACGGGGCACTCATCCATGACGCAAGCACTGCGCAGCATCCATATGTCATGACAGTGATACACTACAGTGCACTAATGATGCAACAGAGTGTGCTAATGGTGCAGTTCTGGGGTCGGAGGCGCGCTTCTAAAAGAACCCATTTTTTCCGGGTACTTTTAGGTGTGGAGGGACACCATGCGGTTTGGCTGCTGCGGCATCCCTTGGGAGCAGAAAGTGGTGGCTGCAGACCACCCTTTCAGGGCAGTCTGTATAGCCCCTTTGAAACTCTTTCCAAGCAAAGTAGGTCTGGCATCAGCACTGCATTTTTTATTTTTTATTTTTATTTTTATTTTTTGTTCACTTGTTCACCTGGGCTATTTATGAGTTAGAAATGTTGCCTCTGTCTCCACTGTGGTTTTCTTTTCTTATTTTTGCTATCTCTTATTCGTTGCAATCATTATTGACATGCTATTGTAGTCTGTTTACATTGGCACGACTAACTGTATTTGAGACTTTTTTATACTGCCCCTAAATCCATTTAGATGACTGGCAGTTTAGAAATATTTGAAATATATATGTATAAATACACACATATTGGGATAAATTGGACCCATAGATTCCCACCCATTTCCTTCAAAGAATTTCAGCAATTGGAACCACACATTTGATACTGACATTGGTATGCTTTCAAGAATCCTGGTTGTCCAATTTGTTTTTTAGACATCAAAGTACCATGCAATTTTTTGGCCTTATTATTAAAACATAACAGAATTGCAACCATGTAGAAATCTCTCTATTTAACAAAACAATTAATCAAAATGTAACTGAGGCCACCTGAAGCCCTCCATATGATCTTTGTTGTTCTTGGATTCCCCCCCCCCCTCCTCAGTTCATCTCCATAGTTAGAGATTTATATTCCCAGATTTGAAAAAGACCTCTTACATGTGAAGGTCTCAAAAAACTACCAGCCTAATGTTAATGTTCTAAATAGTATGTTGAGATAATTTTATTTCATTCTGAAGTTATTTTTGTAGGGGTGTGGGAAGAAATGTAGAATACCAGAGATCTGTGATGCAGCAGATAAAAGCTGAGGTAGAACTTTGAAAGTCCAAAACAAACACAAACTTGAAACTTAGGAACAATGTGAAATGCACAGTGTACATGTTAAAGGGATCTAGGAGTCTTACATGTCCGCTGCTGTGTCATGGACCCACTACCTTCATGTGCCCCGTACCTGCCTCCACCATTGTGTGTGTTGCACAATGCAAGGTGCAAAGGGGTAACTGGCTACAACTACATGGCTAGGCACCCCATCTGACATCACAGGCTGTAACGTGGGTCTTCTCAGCAGGCACAACTGCAGAGGCAAGTATGGGGCGTGTGGGATGTTTGGTCTGCCAGCTGTTGCCATGGAGTTGCCTGGAAACTCTGTGGCAATGATCTGGTCTCTTAAGACCGAGTTAAGGCCTCTTTGGGCCAAGGTCATTTTGGATCCACCAGATCCGCATCCAGTCTTCCTGATCCCAGCCTGGGGCTAATGGCCTGTGTCATCTGGACAGGACTATATGAGGACAAGGGGAGCATGGGCCTTTAATAATAATAATAACAACAACAACAACAACAACAACAATAATAATAATTGTACTTCTATTTTCTTGACTCTCCCAGATGGATCAAGGTGGGATTACAAACCAATAAAAACACATACAAAATTATTATTATTTATTAACCTTTATTTATAAAGCGCTGTAAGTTTACACAGCGCTGTACATAAATTTATTTATTTTTTTAGTCAGACGGTTCCCTGCCCTCAGGCTTACAATCTAAAAGACACGACACAAAAGGAGAAGGGAGTGGTGGTGGGGAGTAGGATCAGGTCCAGCAGATCTTTTCCACCTCCGAGGCCTGGACCAAGGCAGATGGACTGGAGGAAGGGCTTGGCTTCTTGATGGATGGTTAGAAGGAGGCTTCCTGGGTCAGAGAGGGGCTCACCTCTGGGAATGCTTCTCTAAACAATATAGTCTTTAATTCAGTTTTGAAACTGGGCAGAGAAGTGATGAGGTGTGCATGTGGGGGAAGAAGGTTCCAGGAGTAAGGGGCAGCAAGCGAGAAGGGACGAATTCGGGAGGGGGCAGTGGTAGTCCTACATTGTGACAGGAGACCCTGACTACCAGAGCGGAGGGTGCGAGTAGGAATGTAAGGAGAAAGAAGGTCAGATAAGTAAGGAGGGGCCAACCCATGGAGGGCTTTGAAAGTCAGTAACAAAAGCTTGTACCGGATGCGAAAGGGGAAGGGGAGCCAATGAAGGGAGGAGAAAAGAGGAGAAACATGGTCAAAGCGGCGAGCAGATGTGACAATATGGGCAGCTGAATACTGGACAGATATTAAAGGATGGAGGTGTGAAAGAGGAAGCCCTGTTAGAAGGAGGTTACAATAATCTAGTCGCGAAACCACTAGGGCATGGACTAGAGTCTTGGCAGTAGAGATTGAGAGGAATGGACGGATCTTGGCAATGTTGTGGAGAAAGAATCTACAGGTCTTGGTGGTGGCCTGGATCTGGGGAATAAATGACAGAGAAGAGTCAAAAATGAAGCCAAGACTGCGGGCTTGATGAACCGGTTGAATAGAAGTGTCGTCGACAGAAACAGAAAAGGAATAATGAAGGGTGGGTTTAGGTGGAAAGACGAGAAGCTCAGTCTTAGACATGTTGAGCTTCAAGCGCCGAAGCCGCATCCACTGAGAGATGGCAGTCAGACAAGAAGAAACTTGCTGTTCAAGCCCCGTCGAAAGGTCAGGGGTGGAGAGATACAGCTGAGTGTCGTCGGCATACAAATGATAGGAGAAACCAAAAGAACTGATGAGTTTACCTAGAGACAGTGTGTATAGAGAGAACAGAAGGGGACCCAAGACAGAGCCCTGGGGAACTCCAACAGATAGCGGAACAGAGGATGAGTCTGACCACCCGTGACCACTGCAAAAGATCTATCTGACAAGTAAGATTTAAACCAGTCGAGAGCAGAGTCGGCGAACCCAAGGTCAGAAAGTAAATCAACCAGGAGACAGTGATCAACAGTGTCAAAGGCTGCAGACAAATCGAGAAGAATGAGAATAGAGTAGAGGCCGTTTGCCTTGGCCCGCAAGAGATCATTTGAGATCTTGGTGAGGGCTGTCTCTGTAGAGTGCCGTGGGCGGAAGCCAGATTGGAAGGGGTCTAGGATGGAGTTGGCTTCAAGAAACTTAATACAGCGAGAATAAACGACCCGTTCTAGGACCTTAGAAAGAAAAGGAAGAAGAGAAATTGGACGGTAGCTAGACAAAGAAGAGGGGTCGAGAGAGGGTTTCTTCAGAATTGGGGAAACGAGAACATGTTTGAAGTCAGAAGGGAAGGAACCCAAAGAGAGAGAGAGATTAAAGATATAGAGGAGCGAGGGCAGAAGAGAAGGGGCTATAGAGATTAGGAGACGGGAGGGAATAGGATCAAGAGAACAGGTAGTAGGTTTGGAAGAATTTAGCAGCTTAGAGAGTTCATCCAGAGAAACAGGGGGAAACACAGAGAGTTTATTAGTAGAAGGTACCAGGAGGTTAGTGGTAGGGGGGCAAGTCAGGAGGAACTATTTCAGATCGAATAGTAGTGACTTTTGTGATGAAGTAGTTGGCGAAGTCAGTGGGGGAAAAAGATGAGAAGACAGGGGGAGAGGAAGGTTTGAGTAGTGTATTGAAGCAGGAGAACAAACGCTGCGGACGCCTCTCATTAGCACAGATCAGTGATTTAAAATAGTTCTGTTTTGCCATAGACAGAGCGCGTGAAAAAGATAAAAGGATGAATTTATAATGAATGAAATCGGCCGGTTCCCTAGACTTTTTCCAAAGACGTTCAGCCGCTCGAGAGCAGGACCGGAGGTACCTGATAGTGGGAGTGAGCCAGGGCTGAGGCCTAGTCATGGGGGAAGACACACGTACAGATACAGGAGCAAAGCTGTCAAGAGTTGAAGAAAGAGTGGAATTAAATAAAGACATTGCTGAATCAGCAGAGTCCCCAAGATCAAGAGAAGAGAGAGATGAATTCAAAGTCTGACTGAGATGGTCAGAGTTAACAGACTGAAGGTCGCGGAAATGGCGCTGGACAGTACGACGAGGAGGTGGGATATAAGTAAGAGTAAAAGAAATTAAATGATGGTCAGACAATGGAAAATCAGATGCCAGGTAGTCGGAAATGAAACACTTAGCAGCAAGAATTAGGTCGAGACAGTGACCAGAGGAATGGGTTGAGGAGTTAGAATGAGGCTGAAGGCCAAAAGAAGCAAACAGGGATCTAAGGCAAGATGAAGAAGGATTGTTGGGATTGTCAAGGTGAATATTAAAGTCACCTAGGATTAGAGAAGGGACTGTATCAGATAGAAAAAACGTCAGCCAAGATTCAAAGTCAGATAGGAATTGGGTAGCAGAACCAGGAGGGCGATAGATGACAGCAACCCGGAGCTGTAAAGGAAAAAAGAGTCGAATACAGTGAGACTCGAATGAAGAGAAACAATAGCTGGGGGGGAAAGAGAGAACTTGAAACTGGCAGGAATTGGACAATAGTATACCGACCCCTCCTCCTCGACCCTCAGGGCGGCTTGTGTGAGTGAATGAGAGACCGCCAAAAGAAAGGGCAGCGGAGGTAGCAGTATCATGGGCCGGGAGCCAGGTTTCAGTAAGAGCGAGAAGGTTAAATGATCTAGAGAGAAAAAGATCATGGACAGCAGTCGCTTTCGGAGCAACAGAGCGACAGTTCCAGAGTGAACAGAGGAATGGAAGCTGGGAGATAGGAAGAGGTCGAATAGGGATCAAGTTAGGAGAGATGCGTGGAGCCATGGGAGGAAAGGATTCAGTAAGCGATAATCAAAAGAAGAAAATATAACAATGACAAAAGTAGCAATATAATAGCCAACTGTACTTGGTAATATTGCCTAAGTATCACAAGGCACAAGGGATTTAATAGAGAAGGAAGGGGTGGGATTGGAAGCCTTTGCTCAAGATCCCAGCTGCTGAGAGTGATGGAAGGAGAGATGGCTGATGGATGCAGGGAAGGAAAGCTCTATCCTTTGAAGCAGGCCCGATAGATCCGACTCAATCTTCAGATGGATGTAGGAATGGGAGGTCCTTTCCCTTGAGGGAGGCCTAGTGGATGAAAGTCACTCCTCAGATGGATGTAGGAAAGAGAGGCCCTTTAGGCTGAGGGAGGCCTGGTGGATGAAAGTCACTCCTCAGATGGCTGCAGGGAGGACGGTCTAGAGGCAGTTGAAGGTGTTAATGGCTCTCTCGTCCTGAGGAAGGTTCCACTGCAGGCAGGGAGGATGGTCTAGAGGCAGTTGAATGTTAATGGCTCTCTCGTCCTGAGGAAGGTTCCACTGCAGGGAGGGAGGATGGTCTAGAGGCAGTTGAATGTTAATGGCTCTCTCGTCCTGAGGAAGGTTCCACTGCAGGGAGGGAGGACGGTCTAGAGGCAGTTGAAGG
>NC_056522.1:56323473-56465340 GCF_019175285.1 Sceloporus undulatus
TGTTAATGGCTCTCTCGTCCTGAGGAAGGTTCCACTGCAGGGAGGGAGGACGGTCTAGAGGCAGTTGGAGGTGTTAATGGCTCTCTCGTCCTGAGGAAGGTTCCACTGCAGGGAGGGAGGATGGTCTAGAGGCAGTTGAATGTTAATGGCTCTCTCGTCCTGAGGAAGGTTCCACTGCAGGGAGGGAGGACGGTCTAGAGGCAGTTGGAGGTGTTAATGGCTCTCTCGTCCTGAGGAACATACCAATAAAATACAATAACAATAATAATTCCATTAAAAATTAACTCATCATCAAATAACAATAGCAATAAAATTATACAATGGTCAGAAAAGTGGAGCGATATCTCCTACACAACGTCAGGTGGGTAAGCTCGGCGGAAGAGTCTTAAGTGCCTTCTTAAATGCCTTCAAGGTGGTAATAAGGCAGATCTCTTCCAAAAGACTATTCCACAATTTCAGAGCAGCTACAGTAAAAGCTCTTTGGGAAGTCGATACAAGTCTGGTTGACTGATATTCTAGCAGATTCTTCCCAGTTGTTCTGAGAGTGTGGGACGGAATATGTAGGGAGAGGTGTTCCCGCAAGTAACTTGGGCCCAAGCCATGTAAAGGTAATAATCAACACCTTGTACTGCGCCTGGAAGCTAATCAGCATCCAGTGGTGAGACTTCAAAACAGGTGTTATGTGGTCAAACCTGGAAGAACCAGTGACCAATCTGGCTGCCACATTTTGAACCATGTGGAGCTTCCGAACTTGATACAAGGGTAGCCCCATGTAGAACGCATTACAGAAATCAAGAGAGATTACCAGTGCATGTACCACTGCTTCAAGGTCCCTTTGGTCCAGTTAGGGGTGCAGCTGGTGTATCAACTGAACTTGGTACCAAGCACTCCTGGGCGTACAGGTCCTGGGAAGGGCAAGATTCTGCCCTCTGTTTTCCTCCTGCTGAGCTGGGTGCAAGACACTTTTGCACTTTGAACTCAGTTTGCAGCAACTAAGGACAAAGGAGAAAGTGGGAGGAAGAGAGAGAAACTAGAAAATTTTAGAAGCACGAGAAAATTGAACTGTTCTTGATGAATCAGGACACTTAGATGAAGCTTAATCCAGACAAAACACAGGTGCTCCTGGTCAGTTGGAAGACAGATCTGGGAATAGGGATTCAGCCTGTATTAGATGGGGTTATACCCTCCCCCCAAAAAAGTCAGGTTAATAGTTTGAGGGTAGTTCTGGATTCAGTTGTGAGCCTGGAAGCCCAGGTTTTAGCAGTTTCAGCGATGACCAGGAGTATGTTTGCACAGTTAAAACTAGTGCACCAACTGTGCCCTTTTCTGGAGAAGTCAGATCTGGCCACTTTGGTAAATAATAATAATAATAATAATAATAATAATAATAATAATAATAATAATAATAATAATTTGCCGGCCTGTGATGTGTGTGTGTGACCCTGTTGGTGCTCTTAGACCTATCAGCGGCTTTCGATACTATAGATCACGGCATCTTCTTGGACCACCTGTGGGGGTTAGGTATCGGGGGCACTGCTTTGCAGTGGTTCCAGTCCCTCCTCTCGGGCAGGTCTCAGAGGGTGCTGCTCGGGGACTGTAGCTCCAGTAAGAGGTACCTCACTTGTGGGGTTCCTCAGGGGGCTATTTTGTCCCCGATGTTATTTAACATCTACATGAAGCTG
The DNA here is from genome assembly GCF_019175285.1 of Sceloporus undulatus. Lineage (NCBI taxonomy): Eukaryota > Metazoa > Chordata > Lepidosauria > Squamata > Phrynosomatidae > Sceloporus > Sceloporus undulatus. The sequence goes on from NC_056522.1 coordinate 56,325,156, forward strand.
GGTGAGATAATACGGAGTCATGGTGCTGGGTGTTATCAGTACGCTGATGACACCCAAATCTATTTTTCTGTATCTCATTCGTTGGCCTCGAATTCCGATGGCATCTCTTCTCTCAATGAATGTCTTCAGGCGGTAATGGGCTGGATGAGGAAAAACAGATTGAAACTGAATCCAGACAAGACGGAGGTGCTCATGGTAGTGGCCCTGAAACCAAGAATTGGGTTGCAACCTCCAGTCCTGGATGTGGTCACACTCTCCTCCAGTGACTGTGTTCGCAGTCTGGAGTGCTCCTTGACTCGTCGCTTCTGATGACAAATCAGGTAAATGCGACGGTCAGGAGTGCCTGTTATCAGCTTTGGCTGATACGCCAGCTGCACCCTTTTCTGGAAGTAAGGGATCTCGAGACGGTTGTGCACGCGCTGGTAACCTCACGCCTTGACTTCTGTAATGCACTCTACATGGGGCTACCCCTGTGCTTCACTCGGAAATTACAGCTGGTTCAAAACATGGCAGCCAGGCTTGTCTCAGGAACATCTAGGAGGGACCACATTACTCCGGTTTTGAGGTCCCTCCACTGGCTGCCTATCAGCTTCCGAGCCCAGTACAAGGTGTTGGTTATCACCTTTAAAGCCCTAAATGGCTTGGGTCCAAACTATCTTAGAGACCGCCTCCTCCCGTACAATCCTCCCCCTGCTCTCCGGTCCTCTGGGAGGAACTTACTGCAGCCTCTAAAATCTAGGCTTGCGGCAACCTCCCAGAGGGCGTTCTCTGCTGTTGCCCCCAAACTCTGGAATGACCTGCCGGATGAGATCCGTCAGATAACATCATTAGACAGCTTTAAAAAAGCGGTCAAGACGGATCTCTTCCGGCAGGCCTTTCCAGATTAACCATCCCGGCCCAGGTTCCCTGATTCCCTCATTCCTCCCGTGGCCCCATCTTAGTGATGGTTGAGGATCAACAGAGGGATATCAGGGTTTTTAGTTTTTAGTGTTTAATTGCTGTTTTTATGCTTTGATATTGTGTTTTTAATATGTTATACTGTTTAATACTGTCTTAAGGGGGGGGAGGGATAAAGTGTTTTTAATAGTTATATTTTATATTTTACTATTTGTCAACCGCCCAGATTGGTTTGCCATAGGGCGGTATACAAATAAATATTATTATTATTATTATTATTATTATTATTATTCGCCCACCGTGGCGTTTTTTCCAAGGGGAGGAGGAGTCGGTGGGAGCAGCTTCCCCTTAAAAGCCGGCCTGCCGGCCCCCCAGAAGGAGGACGCTGCGCTAGACCAGCTGGGCGCGCACCCGAGGGACCTTTGCCGGCCTGTGGCCATTCGCCCACCGCGGCGTTTTTCCCAAGGGGAGGAGGAGTCTGTGGGAGCAGCTTCCCCTTAAAATCCGGTCTGCCGGCCCCCTAGAAGGAGGACGCTGCGTCAGACCATCTGGGCGTGCACCCAAGGGACCTTTGCCGGCCGGCCGCCCATTCTTTGAGCAGGGAAGGAGCACTCCTCATGAGGAGGAAGGAGAACTGTTAGCTCGCCCAAATTCATCTTAGGGCTAGAGCAGGGGACCGTGGTTGGGTTACCCGATACCATCTTTAAGGGAATGATGCTTCTTTCTGTCTCCCTTTGTTTCGGGGTATTGTTGTCTTCCACGGGTATGGGATTGGATATGTGGGTTGTCAGATGATGTGGTGGATGCTTATGTGATGGGAGCTCCAATTGAGGTAGTGCGGGGCAGGGGAGGTATGGCGGTAGGAGAGTGGACTTACAACCAAAGGGAAGGCGGGATCGATGTTTAATATCTATCTCTCCTTCCATCCACTCTCCTAACCAAAGAGACCTGAGGGTCAGCCCAGCTGTACCACAAACCCTGTCTCTGCTCCTGTGCAACGCCAGGTCTGTAAAAAACAAGACCCACATAATATACGATCTCTTGCCGGATACAAACTGCGATCTGGCATGCATTACTGAGACCTGGCTTGGGCCTGAGAGAGAGGCAGTGTGGGCCCAGGCCCTTCCAGCTGGGTACTCAGTTAAGGACCAGATCAGGTTAGGTGGGCGGGGGGGGGGGGGGGGGGTGGTGTTGCCTTGATCCATAAACACACCTTTTCCTTAACCAGGAACCCAGTCTGGAAAATGGTTTACATCGAGTGTATCTAGAGACATCGAGTGTATCTAGAGACAGTCTGGGGATTCTGTTGGTCTACCGGCCACCCCGTGCACTAACAGACTCCCTGGCCAAGCTGACACACCTGGTCTTGGAGCTGGTGCTGGAGTCCCCTAGGCTTTTTGTCCTGGGGGATCTCAACATCCCCTTCAAGGCCAGTGATGTTCTAACAGGCGCAGCTCGGGAGTTCATGACTACCATGACTGCCATGGGCCTGTCTCAATTAGTCTCAGGGCCAACACATTGCACTGGTAATACCCTTGATGTCATCTTCAGTACGAACATGGAGATTCTGTGGGCAGAGATCTCTAATATCTCTCCCCTGTCTGACCATGTAACACCTATCTTGAAGGATCTTCATTGGCTGCCTATCTGCTTCCGGGCTCAATACAAGGTGTTGGTGTTGACCTATAAAGCCCTAAATGGCTTGGGCCCAGGGTATTTAGAGGACCGCCTCTCCCCATACAATCCGCCCCACACACTCAGGTCAACTGGGATGAAATTACTGGAGGTCCCAAAAACGCGATATGCGGGGACCGCACAGAGGGCTTTTTCTGTTGCTGCCCCTAAATCTTGGAATAATCTCCCCTTCGAGCTCCGCTCCACCGCATCTCTAGATCTCTTTAAGAAGAATTTGAAAACACATCTTTTCCTGCAAGCCTTTCCACCCTAAATGATCTTTTTATTCTTTACCCTTTATCATCAACCCCGGAATTTGTACTTTGACTTCCCAACTTCCTGCCCCTTGTATTTGACTTTGTCTTTTTAACTCTGTTTTAACTTTGTATTGTTATATTTTCCTTGTGTATGTATGCCGCCTTGATCAGGTCACTGGAAAGGCAGGCTACAAATAAAACTTCTTCTTCTTCTTCTTCTTCTTCTTCTTCTTATTATTATTATTATTATTATTATTATTCTGCCATTTCCCAGGGGAATCAAGGCAGATTACAACAGAAGTATAACAATAAAATATCATAAAAATACAAATTCGCACTAAAACAGTCCCACATCCCAACCGTCCCCCCAAACATAAAACATAAGCCGAAGACCAGTAAAATAGAAATTAAACAACAAATGGATTTAAATTAAATTAAATTAAAAATTTCAAATACAATTTTGTTAAAAATTTCAGGGAGATTTGAGGCTGGACAAATAACTTTTTCGGGGGGGGGGGGGAATGGGCCGGGGGATGTCGTGAGGGGGAAGCTAGCCTAGAATGGCTAATCTGGAAAGTCCTGCCAGAAAAGATTGTCTTTACGGCCTTCTTAAAGGCTGTCAGGGTGGCAATATGGCGGATCTCCTCCAGCCGGTCATTCCATATTCTAGGAGAGGTGGTGGAAAGCGTCCTCTGGGTAACAGCAGATAGTCTTGATTTTTTTAGGCTGTAATAAATTCTTTCCAGAGGACCGAAGAGTGTGGGGCAGACTGTTTGAAAGAAGGAGCTCCCACAAGTAGTCTGGAGCCAAGCCACGTAGGGCTTTAACCAGCACCTTGCTCCAGGAAGGTGTCACAGCTGGCATATTAGCCAGTTATCTATCTGTGCTGCCAACTGGAGAGACTAATCCAAGAGTACCCCTAAGCTGCGAACACAGTCCTTCAGGGGAAGTGTGACCCCATCCAGAATTGGTGGACATATCTCCATTCCCAGGTTAGGGGACCCTATAGCAAGTACCTCTGTCTTTCCTGGATTCAGTTTGAGTTTGTTTTCCCTCATCCAGTCCATTAGTGCCTGAAGACAGTCATTCAGAGGAGAGATGCCATCCTTAGTCACTGCAGCAGTCCGCAACATGGAGAAATATATTTGGGTGTCATCAGCGTACTGATAACACCCTGCTCCATGTCTCCAGATGATCTCACCCAGCGGCTTCATGTAAATGTTGAAAAGCGTGGGAGACAGGATGGCACCCTGAGGGATGCCAGTTCTTAACTCTCTTTTAAAAGACAAACTGTCCCCCAGCATCACCATCTGGAACCTGACTGAGAGACAGGAACAGAACCACTGTGCCCCCGATTTCAAACTCTCCCAGGCATTTCAGAAGGATACAATGGTGGATGGTATCGAACGCCGCTGAGAGGTCCAAGAGCACCAACAGGGTCACACTTCCCCTCTCAGTGCCCAGACGGAGATCATCGACTAAGGCGATCATGGCAGTCTCAACTCTGTATCCTGTCCTAAATCTTTTTTGAAATGGATCTATAAAATCGGTTTCCTTCAAGACTGCTTGGAGTTGAATGGTGACCACTCTCTTGATTACCTTGCTTAAAAAAACCTATAGGCCCGTTATATACGGGCACTTTAGTACGCATGGAGTGCGTATTAGGGTTAGAAAGGGGCGGTGCTTCTGCACCCCCTAACCCTAGTGCGCGCTCTGTGCGCACAAAATGGCGGCGGCCATTCCACACGGCCACCATGAGGACGTCACGGCCGCGCTGCCTCTATACAGGGCAGCGCGGGAGTGACGTCCTCGCACCACGCCAGGGTGCATGGTGCGCCCTTAGCGCGGAGCAGGAAGGAGCTCTGTTTCGGAGCTCCTTCCTGGTTTGGTCCGCTGGGCGCAGCCTTCACATGCGGCCCCTTTCTCCTCCTCCCCGCTGCCGTGGGGTGTCCTTGGGGCTTGAAGCCCCAGGGACACCCCTTTTCAGGCTGCGGGGAAGCGGCGGATCGGGGCCTCAGCAGCTGCCGTTCTGGCCACTGAGGCCCTGATAGGGGCGGGTCTGTAAGCCGCCATAGTTATATTTGTCCAAGGGGTCAAGGGAAGGTTTCTTTAAAAGTGGTTTGACCATTGCCTCTTTTATGTATGGTGGAAGTCAGCCTTCTCTAAGTAGCATTAATTATATGCTTCAGTACAATCTTAGCTGTATTTTGCCCCTGGACGGCCAGCCAAGACGGGCAGGGATTGAGGGAGCAGGTCATCTTTTTCATATTGCCAAGGAGCTTGTCCACATCCTCGCTACTCACCAACTCAAATAGATCCACTATAACAGTATTCACAGAGACGCTGGATACGCGAGGTGGATGGTATACCAACAGAATCCCCAGACTATCCCAGGTTTTCAGGCTAAGGTATCAGGCTAAGGTATGCCTTGGTTACATCCTGTTTGGATTACGGTAATGCACTGTATGTGGGGTTGCCTTTGCAAAGTGCCCAGAAACTTCAGTTGGCCCTAAGAGCTGCAGCCAGGTTTTTAACTAGATCTGGTTAAAGGGAGCATACAGTTCCCTTGTTGCAATAGCTCCATTGGCTGCTGGTCCACTTCCAGGCACAATTGAAAGTACTGCTTTTGACCTATAAAACCATATACGGCTTGTGTCCAGGTTATTTGAAAGACCATTTCTCCCTGTACAAGTCCCCCAGAGTATTGAGATCATCGAGAGAGGCCCTTCTCTCTGTCCCACCACCATCTCAGGCTCATTTTGTAGGAACAAGAGAGAGGACCTTCTCAGTGGCTACTCCCAACCTTTGGAACTCCCTCCCTACAGAGGCCAAGATGGTTCCATTCCTGGTATATTTTCGGCAGCAAATAAAGTCATTCTTGTGCTGTCACAAGCTGATAAGGGCTGGGTTTTAAATGATGTGCAGTTTAAATGTTAAGGTTTGTATTTTAACATGTTACATTTTAATTTATAATTGTTTTAACTCTTAAAATTGTTTTTTTAATTCTATATTTATATATAGAATATGTGGAATAGGCAATCCTATTCCATGCATATCGCCCAAATCAAACAAACATACCCCCAAATCTTTCACTAAACCAATACAATGCAGAAAAGACAATATGTAATCTGCCCTTCAATGTCCCTGTTCCTTTGTACTCTTGTTTATGTTCACTTTTCTACTTTTTTCTCTTATCCTCAGAGCATTTGGGAAAATGTGGAAACAGGCAGAGAAATGAAAAGTTTAGAAGGAAGTAGTTTATGGATGATGAGAAGAAGAAACAATACATTGCTCCCTGCTCTCCTACCTTCATTCTGTATACTGTGTCAGTACAATCAGAAACCTGTATAGAACTTATTGTAAGAATGGCTGAGACTGTATGAGAAGCAATAGGATATGTATGCCAAATATTATTCTGAGGGAAGACCCAGAACACTTGGTTTTCATTATACTGAATAGCTGTAAATTGTAATGCTTAATGATACTTTTTTTAAATGATGCAGACACTTGCCAAAATCCTTGGCAGTCATTTTGGTATTATGAAGGGGGTGGAAGAGAAGTCAGAGAGTGCATGATCTGATGCAGAACTCATCTGCAGAGATTAAAGGGGAGAGTTTCAGTCATGGATTTTAGAGTTGGTGACATACTTTTTTTGTTGTCATTTTCTGTTTAAAATAGGATTTATACACACTTCAGCCTTCTCTGTTATCCATTTTCCCCATTACATAATCGGGCTTAAGACCAGATTTATGGATTTTCTGCTAGGACTGTTGAAAAACTGTGATTTGTCCAAAAATTTGTAAGATTGACCATGTAATTCTTTTATGAATTGCCCAATTTAGTCCCTATCTTTGTTTCAATTAATGACTTTATCCATTCATCAGCATGTTTACTTGGAAGTCCCAGTGAATTCACTAGCTGTTTTTCCTGCTTAGACATACTTTAATGTCTGATTCCCTCCCTCTTCTGCCATTAAAACCTTTAGGTCTGTTTTTGAAGAAAGTGTCTTCAAAAATTTTATAGGATATGTTTATTTTAAAAAAAAAGAAAAGAAAAGAAATCTAACTCTCTATTAGACTTTTTTTAAAGAAAAAAACCTTTTAATAAGGATTTCCTAGTTTAAAAATAGGATTTCATGGAATGGTACAGTGTAGTGTTATATAGGTATCCATTACAATCAGTGCTCTTTGTTTGGAATGGTACTGGATACTGCCCCATCAAATAAATGAACTGCCCACTTTGTAAATATGTGTTGTTTTATTTGATATGCAACTACTTTCCACTGTGATGACAGACCCCAGAAAATGACAAGTAAATGGAAAGAGCCAAGTTTTATGGTGCCAACCATTTTGAACTTCCTAACATTTCAAAAGGCATATCCTTCCACTGTCCTGATTTGGCAGCGACAGTCCTGATTAATTCTTTGTTGTCCCACTTTTTCAGCTGATTTTAAAATGCCCGTTTCTCATTCCCCCACCCGCTTTCTCCTCAGCTTACTTTAATTGCTATAAAAGTATAAAATTGCTATAAAAGTTCAAAATGCAAAAGCAAACTGCTGCAGCATCTCTTGGCTTGTGTGTTCTTCCTCATTACTAATATTTGCCATCTTGACCACACAGAGATGCTGCTTGGCCAGACATGCCCCAGTTTTCATCTGTGAAATGTTGGAGGGCATGAAAAGTAGCTCATTAAAGGGTTTCTTCTAAAAAGAAGGGAAAGGTCAGCTGTTCCAGTTCTCTTCTTCTCAAAAGAATATTTGCCCTCTTCCAATGTGCAGCCAAAACAAATCAGCTGACAACACAGTGGTTGGAAATGGCTAAGAGGAATGACCCTTGCCAGATATATGCAGCCTGGCTCCACATTCACCTCTTGGCCAGGTCCAACAAAGTGGGCTCAGTTTTTTTTTTTCCTTTGGGGGCAAAGTGTGGCACTGGGACTACTTTTGGGCTCCCCCATTCATCCCAAATCATCTCACACTTTCTTTCAAACTTTGTTGTTTCCTCTAGGGGCCATGGTCAGCCATTTTGATATATTGTACCCCGAACCTAAGTTAGATCCAAAGAGATCCCCCGCAAACTAGAAGTCACTGGAAAACAGCCATTTTGGAAGGAGAACTTGGGGAGCATTAAAAAGCAAAGTGGAGATTTGGCCAGTTCACAATGAGAACTCTGGACCTCTGGAAGTTGCCCAGCCCAAGTTAGAACAATGAGTGACTGCCTTTTAGTGACTGCCTTTTAGTGTGTCTGTAGTAGATTTAAATCATTTACTCAGATACAGGTGTGCATTTTTGGTGTTGAGCCATAAGCATCTTCTATTTTCTTTTCTTTTTTTAAGCAAGATTAACACCAAATGACACCAGCAACAAATGCTGTTCATCAACTGCAAATGTGTGTTTTGGGAGCTTCAAAAAGATGTGCCCCTCCTTTACTGTGAAATGCACAGTTATTCCATACAGTCACGGAATCTGTCAAGCCACATGGCCTGTTTGGCTGGCACATATAAGAGATAGATGGAGCCAGAAGCACAACACCCAAACTGGCTGCATTTGACACTGAAAGAGTATAGATTAGGAAGGAAATCACATTCATGCCAGATGTTTTCAGTTTGTCATCCTACTGACAATATAACTTGTATTCAATTGTTCCCAGTGCAAAAAGTTTGCTTTTTCTCAGATGGTGGGCTTCTTGATGCTGTCGTAAGGAAAAACTCCCATTTGTTCAGGAAGTTTTAGGAATGCTTTTTTAAAAAAAAACACACAAAAAAACAAAACATTTAGGGTAAGCAGATGTATGCTAGTGTCTCCAGGATCCAGCAGCTTCAAGTCCTGCAGAGCCGATGCAACTTGATGCTAGTCCACATACACACCACAGGCTAGAATGCCATAGCTAGATATGCAAGGCTTGCAACCTTGTGGCCAGCAACAGCTCTCAGCACCCATCCATCCAGGGACATATAAAGCCAAAATTTAGAAAATATCAGTGGATGTTTTTCAGCCATAAGACCCAGAGCTTTCCTCATACAGGGTTTGAAATTTCCCAGCAGACCAAATAGTGGTAGATTAGGAATGGGTGAGATGTTATTGGCTTTGGTAAGAATGGTTTTTTTATGAACTATTTTTTCATGCTTAAGATAGAAGAATTTGAGAGTATTGCATTTTTTTTTAAATGAAGAGGATTTTGTTGTTATCCACCCTCAAGTCAATCTTGACCCATGGTGCCCCTGTAGATGAGACATCTCCTAGACTCCCTGTGCTCCACTGCTCTGCTCAGGTCATGCAAATTCATAGCCATGACCTCCTTAACAGGGTCCATCCATCTAGCATGTGGCCTTTCTCTCTTTCTGCTTCCCTCCACCTTTCCTAGCATTATTGTGTTTTTCCAGTGAGTTGTTCCTCTTCATGATGACCCATTTGTTTGACATCTTGGCTGTCCATGGTAACCTCAGCACTCTTCTCCAGCACCACATCTCAAATGAATTAATTCTCTTCTTATCCACTTTCTTAACTGTCCAGCTCTCACATCCATACATGGTAATAGGGAATACAGTGGCTTGTATGATTCTAACTTTCATGCTCAGCTGTATGTCTTTACATTGTAGGATATTTTCTAGTTCTCTCATAGCTGTCTTCCCATTCTGAGTCTTCTTATGATTTCTTGACTGCAGTCCCTACTCTGATCAATATTTGATCCCAGGAATGAACATTCTTTTACTATTTCTATTTCCTTATTGTCTAGGTTGAATCTGTGTAAATTTTCTGTGGCTTGTTTATTGTAATAGATAGATAATCTTCTATCAAAGAATGAAATCAAGGAAATAGAGGTCTGCTCTTGAATAACAGTTAAAACTGGCTGTGATTTAAGCAATCACCATTACAGCTTAGACTCCCAAGGTATGTGTCAGTTCTCCTTTCCCTGGGACTAATATAAACCAGGCTGGTTGGTGCAGCAGTATATCTGGTGGAACACTCACCAGAGGCAGTTTAAAGTTATACTGTGTTTAGCATATACTCTGGCCAATTTTTCTAATGCTGTTGAAGAGCCAGTAGAAAGCAATGCCTCATCCTGCCTACAGCCAGTGGCTTCACTAGGATTGGTGTGATGGTGTCAACCCATGAATCTCCTCCCACTGGCATCTTCCTCACCAGCAAGGCAGCTGCCACCTGAAGACAGTGCATCTTTTTATGCCCACCCCACCAGGAACCAGCTGTTATTCAGAAAGGAGAAGGTAGTTCTAGCTCTCCAGTGGCACAAAGCAACATATGAGTGCATGGAGAGGAGAGCCAGGAGAAAACTAGGCAAACAGCTTTGCTGACAGAGGCACTTACTCCAGGTTCTTTTACACTACACTTTATAGTGCTCTTATTCCACTTTAACTGCCATGGCAACCTCATATGGAATCCTAGGATTTGTAATTTAGTGACGGGAATTTAGAATTTTTGGCTAGAGAGATGTAGTGCCTCACTAGACTACAAGACCCCAAATTCCACAGGATACAGCCATAGCAGTTGAAGCTGAATAGTGGCACTGTAACAGTGTAATGTGATAAAGCTCTACCTCACAACTTGCTTGTTTTTTTATTTTAAAAATATAGAAGTTTGGTTGCAATGGGGGGGTGGAGAAGGAGAAAGAGCAAGAGAAGCAGAACACTGTCTTTGAGGTATGTACACACACACACACACACACACACACACACACACACACTCTACATTGAAGTTTTTATATGAAGCTGTTGGGTGTCATTGGTAGCAATAGCAGCTTCATTTATATACTGCTTCATAGTGCACTAAGCAATCTCTAAGAGGTTTACAACTATTAGCTAATTGTCCCCAACAACCTAGGTATTTATTTTAGCAACCTTGGAAGGATGCCACGCTGAGCTGATCCTGAGCCCCTGACTTGGGCTGAACTCACAACCTTGTAGTTTGTGAATGAGTGACTGCAGTACTGGCATTTAACCACTGCAACACTAGGGCTTCTTTGGTGGTAGTCCATCAAAAGGGGTGCTGGGGAGGGATGGGGCAGAGGGAACATGTGCAAGAGAGAGACAGAGAAACCATAAATTTGCCTCACCATCTAATCACCTTTATTACTACCTGTTACCATATTGTGCCAGACAACTGGGAGAAGTAGAAAAGCAAAACAATGTGTGCAACAACCCAACTCTGCCTGGATCATGGGTACTGGTGGTGGTGGTGGTGTGGCACGGGCTATGGAGGAGACCTCCAGGGGACAGGCAAAGATGCTCTAACTTCCAACTGGCCAAGTGTTTTAGCCCACCTTAGAAACTTGGTTCTGTTCTCCTCCCTTCCGTCTCTCCTAGGGTGATTCACTTGGAAAGGAGTAAAATGCCAGCATAATTTGGGCCTGTTACAGACAGCCAAAATAAAGCTGCTTCGAGTCACAGTGGAGGTATGGTGTTTCAATGATGCATGCATCCTAAGAGTCCAGAAGTCGCACCAAAGCCACACTCCAGCCCTAAGGACTGGAGCGTGACTTTGGTGTGGCTTCTGGACTCTTAGGACGCATGCATCATTGAAACACCATACCTCCACTGTGACTCGAAGCAGCTTTATTTTGGCTGTCTGTAACAGGCCATTGTTTTGCATTTTTAAAGGCAAGGATTTCACCCTTTTTGATGGTGTTCACCTGGTGTGGTCTGTACCAGTTGCACCCTGCTAGTGACACCACTGCTACAGGTTTTTCACATCAGCTAGCAGGTTTTCACTTTTTATCAGCAAAAGTCTTTAAAATACATCCTGGGGGTGTTATATTATTTCAAAGTGTATGGTTTTTAAGTGCTTCTCTCTTTTTTAATTGTGTTCTGTTTTTAAACAAGTTATTTGTTTTAATATTGTAGTATTTTAATCCCATTTTAATTGTCACTTTTGTAAGTTTTTAATTGTACTGACTTTTTAGACTGTAAGTCGCTTTGAATCCCAATTTTGGGGGGAAATGAAGGGCATAAATAAATAAATAAATAAATAAATAAATACAACAAGCCAAGAATATATGAGGGATGGATTACATGTCCTCACTCTACCTTTTTCCTTCCTGATTTCTGATAGTGGTACATGGACTTTGTTTACAAAATACTCCCCACCTTTTTCCAGGATAAGCAAAATGACTCAACTTCTCTTAAAACAATTTCCAAAATTAAAATTAAAAAAACATATATTTATTTCCTCTGTCTTCCCATGTCTTCACTGATGTTTTCAAATAATGAATATCTTGCTGTATTCAATGCTTTCTTCCAAAAAGAGGCCAAAACAACCACTCCAAGCAAAATCTGAAGGCACAAAAACTGAAGCCTTCATTATTGTTCTGACCTTATGCTATCTGAGTCATGGTGCATTGGGTTCATGGTCCAAGAGACAGTTTAAGAGTCAGACAGGAGTCAGGTGGGAATGAAACAGTACAACAAAGTGAACCACTTCCCCTTTTCGTGTTTCTCAGTTCGCATAATGAACACAAGGTTTTTTTATTTCCCTTTTGGCATTGGCAATTGTAGCTCAGAGATGCCAAGTCTCTGCACATGACAGCTTCTGCCACCTGATATGCCCAACTGACCAGCCAGGATGTGATTTTGGACAATCAACATGCAGACCTGGAGTCCATGGCAAACACTGTTGAAACTGGAGAATGGAGCAGCAGGAGTGTTTTCTGTCACTGAAACACATTGTTCCAATTTGTGGTCATCTTACAGAGCAGGGCTTTGTTGCATTAGCCACATGTAACAAGACTCACCCATGTTGAAAATAAATGAATAAAATATATTAAAACACACACACACACACACACACACACACCAAAATAACTGGCCAAAGAAAAAAGGCTGAAGTAATGCCTGAGGGAAGAGCATAAAACATATTAGAAGTATTCCATTGTCATCTTGCTAGAAAGACTATATGTTCACAAACTGGTGCCCAGAAAATGGGAACCATGTTCTCATGTTCTACCTACCTCTGCACCATCATACTGTCTCAGGCATAGAATGCCTCATTTATACAAGGTTGTATAATTTGTAGAGGTTTATAAAGTCATGGGGCACTTCATATAGTTAGCTAAATTGTGAGGTTGTAACACAGTTCTCTGTCTCAATAGCATGCCTTTTCAGCAGAGCATGGAAATGTTACATTTTTTGGAATATATTTTCCAAAATCCTATGTTATGTAGTGGATAGCTGGGACTTACAATCAGAAAATAACTTTTCCAATAACTGCTTTTAAGGGCATATATGTATATATTGTTGTTAGGTTAGGTTTAGGGTACCTTCAAGTAGTTTCCAACTTATGGCAAACCTAAGACAAGCATCAACAATCTAAGATATATGAATGGTACCATATTACCAGCAGAAAACATCACAGACATGAAACAACTACTATGGTAGGTCAAAGAAGAAAGTGCAGAGGGACAATTATTCCTCATAATAAAGAAAACTATAATAATGACCATGAAGGATCTACATAAATTCAATCTGGACAATGAGGAAATTGAAATAGTTAAACAGTTCCCATATCTTGGATTAAACATTGATCAAATTAGAGACTGCAGTCAAGAAATAAGACGATTAGAAATGGGTAGGGCAGTCAGGAAAGGACTAGACAAAATCCTAAAGTGTAAAGAGAAGCAACTGAACACTAAAGTTATAATTGTCCAAGCCATTTTATACCCTATCACCATGTATGGATGTGAAAGCTGGACAGTTAAGAAAGCAGATAAAAATATGTGGCTCAAGTACAGTCTGTTTGGCTGACCATATCTCCCTATGTGAGCCAACCCAGGCTCTGAGATCCTCAGGGAAGGCCGTTCTCTCCATCCCACCACCGTCATAAGCACGGTTGGTGGGGACACAAGAGAGGGCCTTTTCTATGGCTGCCCCTAGACTGTGCAACTCCTTTCACAGAGAGTCATCAAGGAATGGCCCCTTCCTTGATGGCCTTCCGCCAAAAGGCAAAGACCTTTCTTTTCAGACAGGCATTCATAACAGAAAGCTTTTAAAGAATGGCCTGGGGTGTTTTAATGTGTTTTGATTTTTAAAAAGCTTTTAAAACTATTTTAATTATTGCAGTAATTTAATTCTGTTTTAATATTCTATTTTTGTATGCTTTTAATTGTACTGTTTTGTTTTGTTTTTGTTTTTTATGTTCCAAGCTGCCCTGAGTCCCAGTCTTGGAAGAAGGGCAGGATAATAATAATAATAATAATAATTCAACTCATTTGAGATGTGGTTCTGAAGAAGAGTACTGAAGATTCTATGGACAGCCAAAAAGACAAACAAATGAGTTCTTGAACAGATTAAGTCTGAACTGTCTCTGGAAGCCAGGATGATCAAACTGAGGCCCGTTACAGACGGGCCTTAAAGTGCGCGCTCCACGCGTGCTAGGGTTAGAAAGGGGCGTCCTTTCCAGACGCCCCTGACCGTAGCACGTGCGGAGCACGCACAAAATGGCGGTGGCCGTTCCACACGGCCGCCACCATTATGACATCACAACCGCGCCACCTCTATACGGGGCGGCGCGGACGTGAAGTCGTCACGCCACACCAGGGCGAATAGTGTGCCCCTTCCCCGGCCGCAAAAGGAGTTCCGAAACGGAGCTCCTTTTCCGTTTGCATCGCTGGGCGCAGCCTTCAGACAGCCCCTTTCTCCTCCTCCCCGCCGCCGCGGGGTGTCCTTGGGGCTTGAAGCCCCAAGGACACCCCTTTCCAGGCTACGGGGAAGGATCCTTTTGCTGCTTCCCCGCAGCCTCGAATGCGGTGGATCGGGGCCTCAGCGGCTGCCGCTCTGGCTGCTGAGGCCCCGATCCAGCGGGGAAAGGGGTGGGTGCAGGCCGCCGCTTTTCAGCGGTCTGTAACCCGCCTGAGGCTGCTGTACTTTCGTGCATTATGAGGTGGCATGAACCACTAGAAAAGACAATAAGGTAGTAGAAAGAGACTTCACACTGGATGGATAGACTCAATTAAGGAGGTCACAGGACTGAATGTTCAGAACCTAAGCAGAGCAGTGGAGGACAGGAGATCTTGGGGATGTCTCATACACAGGGACGCCATGGGTTAAGGAACTTTATCACACCATGTTCTCCAGGCAGGGATGAGAATGGAACGGAAGGGGCCAGGAACAAGTGGGGGATGAGTAGGGGACTCATTTTATCACACACTGAAGTCCCTCACTCGTTCCATTCCGTTCCTCATCCATTCCCCATCTGTTCGAAAAGGGCAATTTTTGAGAACTGTTCAGAACAGTTCTCAAAAATCGCCCCCTCTGGGGACGGATTGGGAGCAGAAGAGAGGGGAACGGAACAAGTGAGAGACTTCCTTGTGTGCGGTAAAATGCGTCCCCCACTCATTCCGTTCTCTGCCAGGCTTCTTTTGTCCCGTTCTCGTCCCTGCCTGGAGCCCTGTGCGATAGTTCAAGGTTGACTCGAGGGCAGTTAAGAACAACGATAACAACAAGGCAAACCTATCATGAGCTTTCTTGGCAAGATTTGTTCAGATGGGATTTGTCTTTGCCTTCCTGTGAGGCTGAGGGAGTGTGATCACTCACTGTATTTCCATGGCTGAGCAGGAATATGAAAACCCTTGTCTCCAGAGTAATAGTCCAACACTCAAATCACTACATCATGCTGGCTCTTTATGAACATATATGGGGTTGATGAATCAGTCTGTGGTTTGTGCCACTTTCTTTTGTCTTCACCACTAGATCAGTATCACTCTGTTTCTGTATTTATTTCTCTTTTTAAAAACACACAACAAGTGAACACATATTGAACACATTTTCCCTTTTAAGAAATCATATTACATTTTATTTGGTGCTTTCATATAAATCCAAGAACCTCTCTGGAAGCCTTTGGAAGAGTATAAGCAAGTGAGTAACTATGGCTTGACCTACTTATTAATATGAGGTATAGGGGTCAAATTAGCTCATTTCAGAATGTGTAAAGGCTGAATTCCTCAAGCTAGCTCTAATATTTGACCTATTTACTTATGTAGGAAGAGTTGCCTGGATCATGAGATGCCCAAGTGGAGGGAAGGATTGAGTCTTTTCTAAAATGGTACATGTATCTTAATTAGATTTGACCCTTTATGTCATGGGGCCCATTAACACTACACCATTATCAGATAATCATTCCACTTTAACTGCCATAGTACTGTCCTATGGAATCCCGGATTTTGCAATTTAGGGAGGGACATTTAGAATTCTCAGTCGGAGTGCTCCATTGCCTTACCACAGGGGATTTACTAGTAGGGTGGGGGTTGCATGGACCCTACTGGGTGACATCTCAGGGCTGCTGACTGGGTTGGGAAAGGGAGGTGCCAGTGGCAGAGGCCACAGCTGCTGCCACAGAGTCCTCCCCTTCCACAAAAGGACTGGTGTCCATTGGCACCCATGCCACCATCACCTCCTTTTTCCATCCAATCAGCAGCCCTGCCAGACCTAGAGGACTTTGCTGGGTGACAGTAACACTCCACTTCTACCAGCAGCTGCTAGGGAAGGGGCTGTCTAATGGATCTAGTGAGGCTGATAGCCAGGCACAAAAGGGAGGCAACTCTCTTTCCTCCTTTTCCAGCAACCCCACCAAAACCAGATGCTGGATGGCAGCAACATCTCACTCTCACTGTGGCAGAAGCAACCTGGCTGGCAGAGGAGGGCAACTGGAATGTGTGCCAGGCAGCATGAGTTACTGCACTAGGGTGACGCCAACTACACCAAACTACAAACCCCATGATTCCATAGGATGGAATCATGGCAGTTAAAGTGGATATAATATAACTGTGTATTGTTATTCCAGTACAACTGTGTAGTGTGAATGAGCCCTATTATCTAATTTCCCAGGTGATTACCTTTTTCTGTAGGGTAGGTTAGGGAAATGTGAAGAAGAGAGACAGAAGTTGCCACACATGGACAGGCCACAGCTGACAAAGTAGCAAGTTGTGAGACATGAGAGGTAAGGCAGGTGTGTGAACACAGTCCTTTAGGGGAAGTGTGACCCCTTCCAGGACATATCTCCATACCTGGATTAGGGGGCCCAACAATGAGTACCTCTGTCTTATTTGGATTCACTAACTTCAGTTTAGTCCTCTTGGATTCTCAGGCGAGGCCAGGTCTGATTTGCTCTAGAAACCATTTATTTGCCTTTTTCTTGGGAACATCAGATACTTTTTTCCTCCCATCTCTCAGCCACCATAGTTTCACCACATGTTTATTCTATATTTCAGCACATACTTCTTCTACATTTCTCTATGGGTAGCCTACAATGCTGTCACTGCTCTTGCAAGCACAAGTAAAAGGTGCTCTTCCTTGCAATCCCGCCCCCCATGCCATAAAAAAACTGTTCCAAAGGGTTGAGAAACTCTCTGGAAGAGCTTTTCACCAACAGAGAAGGCTGCAGGGGGATGAGCTGAACATCCCAGTGCTACTACAAGCATCACATTAGATTTAGGCCCATGTTTATTTTCACAGAAGCAGCTCAATGTGTTTTACTAATGCCAACAATTAAGAGTCTTATATTTCTGACTGACATGGATGGCTTAGCCTTTCCATAACTATCCTGGGTTATAGAGTTGAGGTTCTGTCTCTATGATAGATTTCCTTTGAATGTATGAGTGACTTTGACATTGGGATACTGTAAGAATTTATGAAGGGAAAGCAGATCTAGCTAATAGATCAAGGGCTAGCCTTGCCTGGAGATGGTGGGGGGGGGGCTAGACAGGACTGAAGTCATTAGGAAAATGTTCACTCTAGCTGTCAGCCTTAAATGCCACTTGTGGTTTGAACAGAGCATTTCACTTTCCATTTCTCCTTGTGATCTCACTTTCTCAAACACTGATACCAATATGAAATTACCAGAAATAAAAGAGCAGCAGGCATCTGGAAGTTATTTGCACATAATTCAACAAAGTATAGGCATGTTTCTTTAAAAGACATAGGAGTTGTTTAAATGATATTTCACAAGACACGACATGCTGGAGCACCTAAACGAATTATATTACAAAGTTTCAGCAGTAATAAAATTTTAAAACTTGCCTTGAAAGCACCCACCACTGCATTGTGAAACTGGAAAACTTAACCAAAAATGTTCATGACAAATCTGACAAGTCCAAGGAATCGCATGTTATGGTGTTTTCTACAATGTAAAGATTAGGATCAACCTTAGGACAGGAATCACTACAAAGCTAAAAAAATTGGGGTATTTGGCAGCTCTACCAGCATGTCCCTACACTAGAATTAAAGAGAGAGGAGAAAAGAGGTTACATGATGCTTTCCCCTTCCATTGTTCACTATGACTCCCTCCTTGAAGAATTGATTGGGAGGCACTGTGTATGCTTTAACTGTAAACCTTAGATTGTTGTTGCTGTGTGCCTTCAAGACAACTCTTGACTTTTGGTAACCCTGCCCTAGGATTTTCTTGGCAAGATTTATTCAGAGGAAAGTTGTCATAGCTTTCCACTGAGGCTGAGAAAATGTGACTTGTTGCCCAAGGTCACCAAGCAGGATTTCCATGGCTGAATGGGGATTTGAATCCTGGAATCCTAGTCCAAATGCTAAACTGCTACACTGTGCAGGGCCTCACAAACCATCCCTACAGTAGGAATGGACAAATTCTGGTAGGCAGCTGGCTGTTCTGGCTTCTTCTAATGTGCCAGAAGCCTTTCCAGTTTTAATTGTGCACTGAGGTAGACTGTTTTTTTGCTTTGAAAGCATGTGCTTTGTTTGAAAGCCAAGTTGTTTCCTTTCCTAATCACAGCCCTTCACTCTGGTAAGTTTAACCTCTCTGCTGCTGACATCAACACATTTTCCCATTTTGTTCTTTCTTCCAGAAAATGGCAAAGATATTTCCCCAACAGTACTTTCCAGTTTGTCCTTTTGCTAATACAGCTGTTCTGGACCCACCCCGCCACCCCTTGCAGATACCAAAATCCACAGATGCTCAAGTTTCATTGTCCCCAAGGACAGCGCTTGCATAAGGCCACACTGCTATTAGGGACAATGGCACTTCAGTGGTGCTGTGTGCATGTGACCATGCACACAATTAGGGACAGCCCCCATTGTTCCCAGTGCTGGTATGGATGTGTTAGGGACAAATGAACTTAATGGCAATGCTTCTGCATGCACACTCCACCATGGAACAACAGGGGCTGTCCCTAATGGTGGTGGGGCCACATGCACATACCACCATTGGGGGCAACACAGGTTTGCTGTCCGTAGATGCTTAAATCTGTGGAGGGCAAAACTGCAGATACCAAGGACTGACTGTATTGATCTTCTTACCTCTTAAAAGCTATAACCCTAGCTATGCAATCCCGTGTACCTGTACCTGTACAGAATCATTGAACACTGTGAGACTTTGTTCTTGTTGTTGTTCTTGTTGCTGTTAATTGCCTGTAAGTGGACCTAGACCTCTGGTGACCCTGTGAATGAGGCATCTCCAAGACACCCTATCCTCAACAACCCTGCTCAGTTCCTGCAGACTTAGGGACATGTCCTCTTTGTCTGAGCCTATCCATCTGATGTGTGGTCTGTCCCTCTTCCTACAGCCTTCTATCTTTCCAAGCATTATTGTCTTTTCTAATGATAAATAGCATACCAATATTGCTAATCTGGAGATAAAATCATGGAGATAGAATCATCAGTCTCTTCTCATAGTATGCCCAAAACATGACAGCCTCCATTTAGTCACCCTGGCTTCTAGGGATAGTTCAGATCTGATTTGTTCTAGAATCCATTTATTTGTCTTTTTGGCTGTCCACGGTATCTCCAGCACTCTTCTCCAGCACCACATCTCAAATGAGTTGGTTGTCTTTTTATCAGCTTTCTTCACCATCCAGCTCTCACACCCATGCATAATGATGGGAAATACAATGGCTTGAACAATCCTCACTTTAGTGTTCATTTGTATATCTTTGCATTTTAGAATCTTGTCATGTTCTTTCATAGCTGCCCTTCCCAATCTTAGATGTTTATCACACTATACTCTTAATGTGCTACAATTCCACTTTGACTCCTCTAGCTGCCTCCTGTTGCATTCTGGTATTGGCAGTTTTAAGGAGGGGTATTTAGAATACCTGAGAATTCTAAATACTCCTCCTTAAAACTGCAAATCCCAGAATGCAACAGGAGGCAGCTAGAGGAGTCAAAGTGGAATTGTAGCACTTTAAGAGTATTGTGTGATAAACATCATAGTCTTCTCCTGATTTCTTGGCTGCAATTTCTATTCTGGGCAATGATTGATCCAGAGTATGGGAACACTTTCGCTATTTCAATTTCCTCATTGTCTGTAATGGTGTTTTTTTTCTTTAGCAACTACTTTCACAAGTAAGTTGCTTTGAGCCTGTTGTAATGAAAAAATTATTTTTGGTGGCTTTGTGTTGAATGGACAATCAAAACCATTAGCTAGTATATCTAAAAGTTAAAATACAACCTTCTTCTGGCTACAGTTTGGAAAGCTACCTTTAAAAAGTAATTCATTCATGTTACTTGCTTTAATATTTTAAAGGCAATCCATTAAGGTAACTACAACTTTGAAAAAGTAACTTGTTACATTACTAGTTACACTGCCTATTGCTTTTTGATTACTGGAAGGTGAGTTGGTTTAGGATTAATAAGAAAGTAGCATACAATTTGAGCAATCTTTTGAAATGTTTTAGTTTTTTAAAGAAACTATGACATTTTACTTGTTACCCAAATAAGGTAATGTGTCTCCTACTCATTGCATTACTTCTGAAATGTAACTCTGTTATCTATTAATCTCTTTATATGAGTTGATCACTGTTTTTATGATTGGGAGGAGGGTTGGGGTCTTGGGGTTTTTAAAATGTAGTTTTTAATTGTTTGAGGTTTTATTCATACTGTTGGAATCTGCTTTAATTCCTTCGGGGAAAAGTGGAATATAATCATCATCATCATCATCATCATCATCACCATCACCATCATCATCATCATCATCATCATAATTTTGTGTAGATCCTCCACGGTCATTATTTTAGTTTTCTTAATGTTCAGCATTAAACCTGACTTAGTAATTTCTTGACTTTCCTTTGCAATTGTTCTTTGTTATTTTCTGCTAGTATTATGGTGTCATCTACATATTTTGAGTTGTTGATATTCCTTCCTTTGAGCTTCACTCCTCCTTCCTCTGAGTCTAACCCTGCTTTGGGTATATTTTCTGCAAAAAATTGAACAAATAAGTCATAAAATGTATCCTTATCTGACTCCCTTTCTAATTGGGAGCCATTCTGTTTCTCCATATTTTGTTCTAATGGTAACCTCTTCTCCTGAATATAGATTGTGCACCAGGACAATCAAATGTATTGGCACATCCAGCTCTCTAAGAGCAAACCACAGGTTTTTTTTTTTTTGTTTGTTTTTTTGTGATCTGTACAGTCAAAGGCTTTGCTATATTTATAAATGCTGGTTTTCTTTTTGACTTCTCTGGTGTATTCCATTATCCATCACCTGTCTGTGATGTGACCCCTAGTTCCTATTCCCTTTCTGAACCCAGCTTGTACCTTTGGAATATGTATGGCAGGAGTCTTTGCTATAGAATTTTGAGCATGGTTTTGATTACATGGGAGATCAGTGCACTGGTCCTATACTGATTTTTTGTGTGTCCCCTTGTGGAGGGATAGAGATGTATATTGTTTGTTTCTGATTTGTGGGTCATTATTTTGTTTTCCATTTGTTGGCAGATTTTAGTTAGAACTAACATTGATTCTCCATAAATTGGAGTAGTTCTATTGGTATGCCATTTCTTTCTGGTGAGTTATTCTTCTTAATTTCTCTTAGTGCAGCTTTCACTTCACTTTCCAAAATATGCAACACTGAGCTGCAGGTCCACTTTACACTATGAGACTTAGGGTAGTTTCATGCTGCACACCTGAAGCACATTTCCACTTTAACTGCCACAGTTTCATCCTACAGAATCCTGGGAGGATGTCAGATCATTGATCCTGGTAATACATGTAGCCCAGTAATGTCAACTCTGACTGGTGTAGGTCTCCATGGTTTCAGGCAGGTTTTTTTCCTAACTCTACCTTGAGATCCCTAATATTCCATAATGTTCTCCCACCCCAGTACTTTATCAGGCTTGATCTTGCTTAAGAAATTAGTATATGCAGTGTTTAAACCATGACTACATTTGGAAAGAAGCAGCTTTGGCAATACTTATTGCACAACACTGCCTCCAACCCATAGTTTCTGCATCCCCCAACCATGATTAGGGCATCTCTTTTCATTGACAGAGGGAATCCATCAATGAGCTCTTAATAGTACAAGTCCCCAGGTGTGAAATGTCACTCTCAGGGCAGTCATGTTATTGCTAGTTACTTGATGTCAGTGTCACCTCCTCTTTCCCTGTCCCCACTCCTCTTCACTATTCCTAAGCAGCCCAATGACCCTTTTTCCACTTTCTGTTTCTTCTCTTTTGGCGTTGCCCAAAACAATGAAATTAGAAAAATAAAATAAAACAATGTGGAAAACATGCTGGGTAGGGCATAGGGCAGAGAGGCAGAGTTAAGAAAGTCGGGAAGTAAGCTGTCATGGTGGCAGTTGTGTGATTGCAACAATGTTATGTGATGCATGAGTACAGATAGGTATAATTATATTTACAATGACAAATGAGACTGCAGCAAGAATAGTATTTGTGTGTTAAAGCCCTAAAAGTTTCCAAAATCAGATGGGGTATATTCATGGTGATATGCTTATACATGAACCTCATATCCTCATTGGAGCTTGAGAATTATTATTTTTTTACTACAAATCCCAATTGTTGTGGTAGCTAGGGGATTATGTGAACTGTAATTCAAAAAGTAATTTTTCCATGCTGTGATTATGACTATCTTTGAACACTGCTGTTCTGTTCTGATGTGAACATCTGGCCCTTGATAAAGCAGAAGGGAGGAGACCAAAGGCATTTGCAGCACCCAGGGGATGATCTTTTTGCCTAACTCAAGCTTTAAGTTTGTAGTACAAATAGATTTTGAGCAAGCATATGTTTCAAACTCCATTCATGTTTGATCTTGTGTTAAGGGTATCGTGACACAGCCCAAACTGACCCAGGAGCAATTTGGATCATGTCAGCTCTGGGCTAATTTCATGCTTGTGTATTTATTAATTAAGCACATGTAAACAATATTTACTTACATCTGCTAAACTTGTGTTAAGATACAGATTAAGTAGTAGATAGTTGGTAGTCTTATTGCAAAAATGTAGATGATTACTGCATCTAAGGCCAACTCCATCCCACTCTTCACAATACATACCTTCCAACATTCATAGATGATAACCAGAACTCGTGTGGACAAGCAACATCAGAGTGTGACTGATACAGCAAAAGTTATCAACGAGGAAGAACACACAAACTAGCAGATGCTGCAGCAATTTGCTTTTTCTTGAATTTACTGGAAGGGGCAAGATTCCTCCTCTCCTCAGTGCTAACTGAGATTCCTCCTCTCCTCAGTGCTAACTGAGTGTAGAATACCTTTGTACTTTGAACTCAGTTTGCAGCAAGTGAAGTAAACTGAGGACAAAGGCGATACAAAACATTGGTTTGGACCCCAGTTTGATGGTTCAGTCAATTTGATACTTTGGCTCAGATAGATTTGGAACTAGTCCATGGCAGCAAGGACATTGAGAAACTGGAGCATGTCCAAAGGAGGGTGACTAAAATGGTGAAGGGTCTGGAAGCCCTGTTCTATGAGGAACAACTTAGGGAGCTGGGGATATTTAGCCTGGAGAAGAAAAGGTTAAGAGGTGATATGATAGCCCATTTAAATATTTGAAGAGATGTCATATTCAGGAGGGAGCAAGCTTGTTTTCTGCTGCTCCAGAGAACAGGACCTGGAACAATGGATGCAAGGTACAGCAAAAGAGATTCCACCTCAACATTTGGAAGAACTAAGGGCTGTTCGACAGTGGAACAAACTCCCTTGGAGTGTAGTGGAGTCTCCTTCTTTGGAGGTCTTTAAGCAGAGGCTGGATGGCCATCTGTCGGGGATGCTTTGTTCTGGATTTCCTGCATGGCAGGGGATTGGACTGGATGGCCCTTGCAGTCTCTTCCAACTCTACAATTCAATGATTCTATGATTCTGTGTATAACCATCTAGCTGCCCTGTGGACCATGCAAAATGACAGGCATCATAGAAATGGCTTCAAGTAACAGATCTGCCAAGTTTAAGAATTATTTGGGTATGTGGATACTAGCCTTTCATGTGGAAGTGGAGACCTGAACACTGGATCATTTCTCCTTTACTTCCCCTGTAGCTTTGGGGGCAATTGGGTGAAAATGGAGCACATTATAAATGTGCCTGTCTGTATAGAATTTAGCTTCAAAATTTCAGAAGGATAGATTTGGAACTAGGGCATTATGATGTTTGAAAACCAGTTTAAGAGTGGTCGCATTGGAAGAATGGCTTAACTAGACGACAATTCCACCCATTTCTCACCCCACCCCCCAAAGTACTATGGCAGGAATGCCTTTCCTAAAACATATCTAAGGACTAAGACCTCTTCCTCTGTGAGTCATTTAAACCTTCTCTTGTCCTCCTGAGCTTTTTTACTGAAATGAACCCCAAAGGGCAGTATTTTTGATGTTCCTCCTCTGCCATTCCAGTACCCAAAGCCCACATGAGGCTTCAGAAGGAGCCCTGCTTTGCCTTAAGAAGCACCCAAAAGGGCACAATTCTGCTCAGATTCTTGGCTTCATGAAGTCTAGAGTCCTAAAGACTTTTGGTATACTGAGATACAAGAGCATATGAGATTCAGATGTGGAATGATGAAGTAGGCATATTCTCTCAGGAAGCAGAATTCAACATGTTTAATGTAAACCATTCTTTGGATGCTATTTTCAGTGAATCATTTTCTTGCAAACTACTCTTCTTCTGTTGCCATTGTTTATTTCTGTAAATGGCTTTTAAGAGAGAGACTGGGCTGGCCAAGAACAGGTTTGGAGCACATATTGAACTCATTTCCTAGTTATTGAAACATATGTTCATTGCTTTTTTGTTGCAAAAGACCTGTTCCAGGCAGGATCACAAGCCTGCATATAGAGAAAAATGAATGATAAATAAGCATCTGGTTGCTTAAAACCTTGGCTTGACATGGTTTGCTTTCCTTAGCATTTGATTCTCATTCTGGCAGCCTTTCTTTCATTCCAGAGGCATACAAGTATCTTTCCCATCACTATGATTAAATGTTTTCTTTGATAAATTACTTAGTAATAAACTTTGTTTGACATTTACACATTCATAAAGAAAAAAGACCCTGCTAATTATGGGGGAGGACATATTCTGTTATAGGAGCCAGAATAAGCAGTTGCTTTACCCATGTTACTTCAATAGAGGAGGCTTATGTTTTTTCAAATAAACTGATATGCATTCTTTAAAGGTCAAGGATCACAACTTATTAATCCAAGCAACATAAAATCAAATAGAATAAAATAAGAATACACTGAAAAGAATACAGTAAAACAAATTCTATCATCTTAATGAAAAACACTAAATATCTTTCTAATCTAAGTAAAACAGGTGTATTCCTTAACATTGCACAATGATATCCTATTTGTATCAGGGAGTCAAATTATGTTTGAACCAAACAAAGGTAGAACAAAGCTCCACCAGATCTCACCCCAAAACTAACATTATCTGAAAGTCTCTTAAACCACAATGAGAACAGAATCGGTGAGAGGGAAGGTTATAATTTCAGAATAGGCTTCAACTAAACAATAGAAAAGGTTAAGATGGTACACTCACTGGTTCCATCAAAATCAGAACAAATATATACAGTAAAATGAATAGATTGGATCCAGTTTTTTTCCACCAGCAGATTCATCCCCTGAGTTTAGTTCAGTACTAGATTCTAAATGTAATGGACTGAATAATTCCATCAATGGAATTGGGAGTCAGTAATTGCTCCTCTGAGAGCCAGCATGGTGCAGTGACTTCAGCTGCAGATTTGAACTGCAGGTTTGGAGAGCAAAGACTGAATCCCTGCTTGGCCATGAAAACCCACTCTCAAAGAATGGCAGTGGCAAACCCCCTCACAAGAAACTTACCAAGAAGAGGCTGTGATAGCTTCACCTTAGGGCTGCCATAAGTTGGAGATGACAAAGGCAAACACCACCACACAACTTCTCATCTCCACTGTAGCTGCCTCACCATCAGTCCTCTAGAACCTGCTCTAGAGGATTGGGAAGCTGGAATTGGTTTTGGGGGTGTCAGCAAGAGCTGGGACAGAGGAGGGAAGAAAATACTGTTATGACATTTGATCTGGTTATTTGGTGAATAACAGTATGTGTATGAAATGCATGACTGTACAGACAGGTCACAGAGAAGCATCAAGCTAGATGACAAGGATTGTGATTTTAGTGTACTGGGTATAGCTACCGGACCATAATAGGACATTTTTTCAATCCTGCCCTTGCTCTCCACAGGCCAGTAAATGGCTGCATTGGGGTGGGGTGGGTATAGCAGCTAAAAGGTGGGTTTCAGGCCTGGTTAAACTTTATACTTCATCTTCTTGCTTCAGGATCTGGATCTGGATCTGGATCTTGATCAAAAATAGGAACCCTGTATTGTGTTCAACCTGGCAACTCTACAAAGGTACCATATTAAGAAACAAGAGTACTTGCATACAGATATTTCAAACAGAATGTACTATTTTAAAAACAGATTTTATGGAACTGTTTGCAGGAACTTTAAGAGAAATATACTAAAATCGAAATGATCAAATTAGCAAAACTGTTGCATAAAACAGTTGTCAAGAACTCCTCACTGCTACAACAATAATAAATATCTATGATGTATATGTCCTGGCATACTCTCAAAAACTTGCTTGAAGTAGCGGAACAGATGCTGTCTTTCTGAAGGGGGCAAAATAGAGGGAGGGACTGAAGAATCAGTGATGTTGCATAGAAAACTATGTCATTGCTTCTCATTCACTCAGGATGGAAAGATGCACACCAGTGTAGTACCTTAGAAAAGCGAAAACTAATATAAACTTATTGAGTACTAGCAATATGACCAAATCCAACAAAGGCCTGGTACATACCTTCCTTAATGTGTGGAGCGGTGGCGGCCTTTTTTCCAGCAGAGAGAAACCACAGCCACCAAACTGCACAGCTTCCCACCAGCAGAAAAAGAACCCGCAAAAAGCGGGTTCTTTTTGCACCACCATTGTGATGCCAAGTGTGGCAATGGTGCACTCGTGATGTCAGAAGCGTGGTACGATGTGCAGATGCTAATTGTCCATCACGTAACAATGGCGGTGCCCGTATACACGGGGCGCCACCATTGTTATGGCACTGCACCATGCTAGGGTTAGGAACCATGCAGTTGCTGCATGGTCCCTTAACCCTAGTACACTGCCAGCACGGCACATTTGGCACGGCTGTACTGCACCAACACCATCACAGTGGAGAGAATCACAGAGTTTGAAAAGACCACAAGGGCCATCCAGTCCAGCCCCCTGCCATGTAAGAACTCTCAGTTGAAGCATATATGACAGATGGCCATCCAGTCTCTGTTTAAAGACCCCCAAAGAAGGAGAACTTGGAGGGTGTATGTTCCACTGCCTAACAGCTCTTACTGTCAGGAAGTTTCTTTTAATGTTTAGATGGAATCTCTTTTCCTGTTGCATGCATCCATTGTTCCTGGTCCTATTTTCTAGAGCAGCAGAAAATAAGCTTGCTGCATCCTCAATATGGCATCCCTTCAAATATTTAAACAGGGCTATAATATCCCCTCTTAACCTTCTTTTCTCCAGGCTAAACATATCCAGGTCTATTTTACTTGCTCTCTTTTGGATATGCTTCAGCTTGTCAACAACCTTTTTTAATTGTGGTGCCCAGAACTGGACAGAGTATTCCAGGTGAGGCCTGACCAAAGCTGAATACAGTGACACTATTACTTCCCTTGAACTATACACTATACTTCTATTGATGCAGCCTAGAATTGCATTTGGCCTTTTTAGATGCTGCATCACACTGTTGACTCATGTTCAACTTGTGGTCTACTAGGACTCCTAGATCTCTTTCACATGTAGTCTTGTTAAGCCAGGTGTCCCCTATCCTTTTCTCCATCATTCTCCATCGCTGCCCCGGCCCTTTGGAACACGCTGCCCATAGAGCTCCGCTCGACCACCTCCCTGGCCCAATACAGAAAGGATCTGAAAACCTTTCTGTTCCATCTTGCATTCCCCGACTAAAGTCCAGTGGGCCTCCCTTCCTCTTCTGTGGCAAAGAGGATTGGCTAACAGGGGTTTTATCCTGTTTTTGTTTTAATATTGTTGTATTATTGTAATGTTGTATTTTATTATGTTGTTAACCGCCCTGATATCTACGGCAGGGCTGGTGTATATAAAAATAAAGTATTATTATTATTATTATTATTATTATTATTATTATTATTTATCCTATATCTGTGCATTTCATTTTTCCACCCTAAGTGCAGTACCTTACATTTCTCCATGTTGAAATTCATTTTGCTAGCTTTGGCCCATCTATTTGTTTGACTTCTTCTTTGGTGATTTCCCCCTTTTAAAATTTCTTATACATGTTTTATTTAAAGATCACATGTGCATATGCATTCCTGTAATTTTTTTACGGGGATGTGGTGGCTTAGTGGTTAAGATGCCAAATCTGACGATTGGAAGATCGGAAGGTTGGCAGTCCCAGCTTCTGCCAATTTAGCAGTTTGAAAGCATGCAAATGCAAGTAGATAAATAGGTACCACGTCGGTGGGAAGGTAAGAGCGTTCAGTGCAGTCATGCTGGTCACATGACCACCAGAGCAGTCCTCAGAAAATGCTGGCTTTTTGGCTTAGTAATGGGCATGAGCACCACCCCTACAATTGGTTACAACTAGACATTCATGTCAAGGGACTACCCTTACGTTTACTTAATTTAAAAACAAAACAAAAGCATAGTGAAGCTGTCTCCAGGACATGAAATAACATGGAAGCACCTATAGAACTGATGATAAATCATGATAAGCTTTTCTGATATTATATATCCATGTTATATAGATAGGTTTCTCCAATACACAGGGCTAAGGTCAAGGAGGCAACTAGAGTAGAACACTGAATTAACAGGAACTTGGTAACTCACTATTTAAACTTATTTCCATTTATTCAATAGATTTACCCTAACAGGGACTAACAATAAGTTTTCACCCACAGTGAATTAGATTCAAGTTTATTCATACATAACTCCAAATGTCCCTTTAAGAAAGTTATTTAGTGTTTATTGGCATTTGTCATTCTCTATAATATCTAGCTTATCTGAAAATATGTACAACTAGCACCTACAGTTGTTAAAATCCATGGCATACAAAAAGAAATTCAAATCAGGGATTATGTGGAGGGGGGCTTTTTACTTTTGAAATATAATATATATATAGCTTGCAATGTCAAAGAAATGTTTATTGATTAGCCCTTAGGCCATTTCAAAATAACACAAAATAACACTAAAACAAGTAAAACACACTATAAAATTCTATAGAAATTCTATAGCAATTAGAAAAGAGCTAAAATGTAATAACACAGAATCTGAAATACAGCTTGCAATGATACTACCCTCAATATACTGATTTTTGAAGCTATGTGGGATTAGAACCGGTTAGTACTTGAATGGGAGACAACCTTAGGAAAAGCTAACAAAAATTCCTGGTTGAAATGCAGGAGAGTTGCTACCAGTCAAATTTGACAAAACTGGATGGAGCAACAGTCTGATCTGGGACCTGTTCACACTATTATAGGTCATGCAATTATAGTGCTATGATTCCACTGTAACTTGTTGTGGTTCTGTCCTAAGGAATTCTGGGATCTGTTCTTTTAGGGAAGAGTATTTAAAATTATTGGCAAGACAGCTCTAGTACTCCCCCCAATTACAAACCCCAGGATTTCACAGAATGCAACTATGGCAGTTAAAATGGAATCATAGTGCTATAATGGTGTTGTGTGAAAGGTTCAATGGTTTGTGACTATGCTCCAACATTTGAGGTTCACCCAGAATAACTAGACTCCTTGTTCTTCAGATGCACCCCAGTTGGAAGCTATGTGGCCAGGAGAAACTGAATAGGATACAATTCAAGACTCCATGAATTTTTTTAAAAATAATTTTATTAGTTAAAAGAAATACAAAACAATATCATACAAAACACACAAAAATTAACATATACATACATATACGTATACATCTCAATTATTTGTCATACACTCTTTTACATAATAAACATACCTAAATGTGTTTCAAAAAATATAAGAGTAATATTTATGACTGTTTAAATTTAGGAATCCTCTCTCTAACATCCAACTAAATACTTCCATTCCATTACCTCACTTCCTAATTCAGATCCTTCCCTTTACCTTCCTTGTGTAACAATTTAATTGTTTTAATTGCCTAATTACATTTGTTTTCCAGTAAAGCCATCTTTGTTTAGGCGGACTTGAGATTAACTAATGCTATTTCTCCCCACGTTGATTCGAAAAAAAACTATAACTTTTCTCCATTCTTCTATAACTTTTGTGTCAAAATCATTTATTAAAGCGTGTATATCCATTCCAATACCTTCATAAAGTTTCAGTAACCATTCCTCTTTGGTTGGAATTAAATCACTTTTCCACTTCTGGGCAAAACATATTCGAGCTAGAGAAATTATATAAAAAACAAATTTTTCTTCGTCTCTTTTAACATCATTTCCAAATAAACCTAGTAATTAAAGCTCTGGGTTTAAACTTAATTTAGTACCGAAAATATCATTAATTGTATCATTAACCATTTTCCAATAATTTTTTGTTCTCTTACAAGTCCACCAACACTGGGAAAAGGTGCCCGTTTCTTTTTTACATTTCCAACAAATCTCTTTTTGGTTTTGTATATTTTTGCTAATTTAAATGGGGAAAGATACCAGAAAGACCCCATTAATTTTTATTATGACTTATTTCTGGAAAGATGGTATGATAGCACAGTCCCAGAAGAAGTCAGAGGGATGAAACTGGTATTCTGTATTACCAGCAGTTAGCATCTGCTTGGATACTGAAATGGAAGAATCATTCAGAGGTTCTATGGAGTCTCAGCTGTATTGTTTTTCTTCTTGTTGCTGTTGGATGAGCCTCAAATGGAGATCTAAGGTGGAGGTCTTCCAAAGCAGCTTTCCATTGTGAAGGTTTTAATTTTGATTAAAGCTCCTTAGTCCACTTAGACTGAATACATTCTAAGTCTGGCAGCAGTTATTTTCTCTTAATAGCATAAAGCAATGCATCAGTTTTGTTAAATGCTGTAAAGTACTTATAGTATATCAGGGAGATCTGTTGGACTCCATGTGTTTCTGCCAAAATGTGGAAAGGAGACTATACTGTTTGAGTTGTATACATTGCCATGTGGCCAAAGGTGGTTGTAACTCAAATTCATCTTCAAAGGTCTGGAACCATTTAAAAGCATTGTCCCCTGAAAGTAACCGGGATGGATGCAAAACACTATGTCAATTGCAGATTTGGGGCTAATTAGAATATGAATGTTTCCCCACAAAGTATGCTAGCTATGATTATAAGCTGTTGACCTGTTGTCCTTCATGCTAGTCTTGTGGTTTAGATAGTGGGTACCAGAAGTTCTTGAGAAGATTTCATCCTAAAGCTGCCCATCTCTGTAATGGTGACACAGCTAATACTTCCTGGGATAACTATTTGGAGCAATAGGTACCCTGACCATTGATTCTAACATTTGGCTTGGGCTATCAGATAAATGATATGATTGGGCTGGGAAAGAATTTAATCCAATTCACTTTTGATATAAATTTACCATGATGACCGGGGCAGCCTCTGTCAAAGCCAGAGCTAAATTCTTGGTTGAAATGGCCCCATTGCATATCTGTTGTGGTTGTCTGTTGCATGAGACAAAAAGGCATGTTTGCTCTCTGGCCAGCCAGATTCCCCTGGTAAGCCCACAAATATTAATACTGTAAAGATATTAAGCCTCTGCTGTTGTTATTCTTCTGCAGCCAGCAATTCAAAGTCATTCACCCTTTGAACTGGCAGGTTATGTATATGTACATGCCTTCAAGTCTCCTGTGAACTTGAATTTCATAGGGTTTTCTATGCAAAAAATACTCAGAGATGGTTTTGTCAGTTCTTTCCTCTGATATAGCCTCCAGCACCTGGAATTTGTTGGTAGTCTCTCATCCAAGTACTAACCAGGGAAGACCCTGCTTAGCTTCCAAGATCAGATAAGGATTTGCAGGTTATAGATAGCTATAGCTTGTATTAATTTGTTTAAACCACTTTTAAAACTTTCTAATCTAAGGGCTGTCACCACATTCTGTGGCAATCAAACCCTTTGGCAAAATATGATATCTGGAAAGAAGTACTTCCTTAAATGCACCCCAAATCTCCCATCATTTAGTTTCATCAGATGATCTCAGGTTCTAGTATTATTTTGCCACACCATGCATAATATTATACACTTTTGTTATTTCCCCTCACATTTGCCTTTCCCTCCAGTGGCTCTCTACATTAGCATCTTTCCTCAGATGATAAAATGCACCATCTCTATGATTATTTTGGTTGCTTTTCCCTGAAATATTCTATATCCCTTGCAAGATATAAATATGGGGCAAACCTGCCTGTCCCTCTAAAATGGGAATTTGCCTTAGGACATGGCAAAGGGGTGTGAAACAGGAGGCTTCATTGTTGGATTCAATTTTCAGTTTTATTTCAAGAAACGATCCCCACTGCCTCTTGCATTTGGTAAGCCCTAGAAATAGAATGTAGCTCTTAAGACACCTGTTTTATATTCTTCAGGTAAACAGTTTCTACCTGCAGTGCTTAAACCATGTTTTTAATATAAAACATAAAGTGTATCGTAATCTGCAGTCAAAAACCATAGCTTTCTTAGCAGCTGTCCCATAGCCACTGGTGCAACCAGACCATGATGGATCCAACAGCACCCCAAAGGCAACAGCCTCATGGCTCAGACATGGAATAATCCCAGGAATGCCTGGTGTTCTCACAGGCTCCAAATCACAGAATCTACTAACCTTCAATATCATTGTTTTGCCTTCCTTCAAAGGTTATGGCAATTGTACACAGTAAAGATGGGTTGCTGCCTCTCATGGACTTAGCAATCAAAACTAGTATCAACACAGGAAAAGGTGAGAGAGAAAGAAACCAAAAAAGGAGCAAACACATAATTTTTCTACAGAAGTTTCCTTTCAGAAGTTCCCACAGTTCATGCATATATGAATGTGATTAGTTTATTTTAAAAATTCACACATTATAAAAGCCAGATGAGAGGATGTAAAAAGTCAGAGCCAAAATGTGTTGCGTTGGCAAAAAATTATGAAAAATAGCCAAATATTTTTTAAAAGTGAATGCAGGAGAGAGATAACAATTCTAGAACCTGGCAACTGACTGCCTTCTTCCCGATACTGTTCAGTTACAAGACAAAACTGTCAAGAATTATAAAGCAGATGATAAGACAGCAGTACAAATAAATGAAACAATTTTATTATTTCCACATATTAATGCACTGCAATTTCTTTCTCCCTGAATTCTATTTTTCTCTTTAAAACAGATAAAAGAAAAATTGCTTTCCATGCATACTTTAATATAAAAAAGTCATAGAGCAATCAAAATGGAAGCAAAAGTGGATTGCAAAAAATGAAAGTGACAGATTCATCCATGTAACATGCATATGATGCACATAAACTAGGTAAATGGGAACCATCTAATTTTGCAGGTAATTGAAATTTGGATAAGCACAATTTGCCAGACTTTAAAACAAACAAGCAAGTTTCATTTATATACCACCTAAGCAGTGTCTAAGCGGTTTACAACTGTAAGCTAATTTTAAGATGGAAAATACAATTTGAATTCATTCATTTTGTTTGTTCATTCCTACATGCATGTGTGTGTGCGTGCATGTTTGTGTGTATGAACATAAAATCATATACCTTGATCTTCTGATGTTTACAAACCACCCAGGATAGCTAGCCATAATTAAATTTTAAAATATCATAAAATTACAAAACAGGATTATAATAAAAACAGGTAAATCTAACAGCATAATATATTGAACAAACTTAATAAAGCGAATGCCTAAATTATGTAGCCAGGATCTGCTGAAATAAGAACCATGTGGTTTGAATGTTGGACTTTGGCTCTGGTTGACCAGGGTTCAAATCCCATTCAACAACTGAAACTCACTGGATGACTTGAGTTAATCGCACTTTCTCAGCTTCAGAAGAACAGAATGACAAATGTTCTGTGGGGGAAAATATTTCCAATAAAACTCTGTGATGGTGTCTTCATAAGTCAGAGTTGACTTTGAAAGCACATAAGAACAACTATTTTTTCTTTTGGAAAAAAAAAGGAAAATGTATAAAACTTTCCCCTAAACTCACCGTGTAGATAGAATTTTTCATTTGTGCTTCCAATAACAAAATAAACAAAGATGTAGATCCTTATACCAGCCTGAATATATTAATAGAGATTGCTGTAGGGTGTTAGCATTTGAAAACCACTTATTACTGAGTATAATAAGGCAGGAGATTGTGATAGAGCTCAAATCTGCACTGCAGAATTAATGCAGTTTGACACTACTTAGAATAGAGCCATGGCAGTTAAAGTACTGTCAAAGTACATTATTTCACAATGTGGATACACCCAGAATAGATGATAGCCATTTTAATATCAAATACAGGAGAACTGCAATTACAAGTATGTGGGATAATTTTCTTGTTGCCAAAGGTTAAAGCTAACTTGGAAGCACATAACAACAATAACCTACTGAAATGTGTGGCACTTTGATGCCATTGTGTTCTTGCTGTTTAGTCAATGTTCCACTTTTTTTTACTGCTGATCCCTATCTGCACAACTTCTGCTACCTCCATATGTGATTAACGGAGCCACAAAAACTCTGTAAAAAAAAGGCCGCTACTGCAGCCACAAGGTTGTGAGTTCCATCCCAGGGCTCCAAGGTTAACTCAGCCTTCCATCCTTTCTTTTTTTTAATTTTTAATTTTTTTTATTTTTAAAGATACAATAGTAATCCATTGTTATGTACAGGGCTTGAAGTTAATTCTAATATTACCTAAACTATATACTAAGATCCTAGTCATAATGCATTTTCGTATATAATTACTTTTCCGATTGTTAACAAGTTTTGTATGTACCTTACAATTTTAATCTTTTTTATTACATCCCAAACCACCTTACCCTTTCCCTTCCCTCCCTCCCACCCTTAAACAATTATTATTATTATTTTTGCTTGACTTGTATCTCGAGCAATATTATAATTGTATTCTTACTACTGGTGGTCGTTACCGACTTTTGGTTAATATTGGTTTGTGATTTGTTACAGGTATGTTATATCATACCTCTTACATCTCTTACTACAATACTTGGAGTTGTTGTTTATAGTTGGAACATATAATAGATCATACTTAGTATACAAGAAAGGTCGCATATATAAATAAAATTTTGTTGTTATTTAAAGCCTACAGCTGTTTTTTTCATATATTCTTTCTGAGAGATCCAAAGGGCTACTAATACAAGATCTTATATCCAAATTTTGTTACAAAATTCTTTAAGCCGGGTCCAATCATCCTCAGAGTCGTCTATCCATTTCCCTCTTAAATACATTGTAAGTTTATCCAATTCTAACATTTCCAGACTTTTCATAAGCCACTCATCTAAGGAAGGAACTTCTTTATCTCTCCATTTCTGCGCATAAACCATCCTTGCTGCTGTCACTAAATAGAGGATAAATTTTAAGTGTTTCCTGTCCTCTTTACTTTCCACCATATTCAAAAGAAATAATTCAGGTTCAAATTTTATTTGTCTTTTAAGCACTTTTGAAATTATCATATGTATTTTCCTCCAAAATATTTTTGCTTTGGGACATAGCCACCACATATGATAAAATGTTCCTTGATTAGCCATACATTTCCAGCATCTTCCTTCCTTTCCTTTGTTGATTCTTGCCAGTTTACATGGGGTTAAATACCAGCGATGCACCATCTTTTATAAATTCTCCTTCATGTCCATAGACAGAGTTATTTTAAGATCTCTTCCCCATACTCTTTCCCATGCATTTAAATTTATAGTGTGACCTATGTTTCTTGCCCATTTTATTGTGCATTCCTTTATAGTTTCTTGTTCCATCTCTCTAAAAAGAAATAGTTTATATAATTTAGAGATCATACCTTTCTCTGGTTTAAAAATAATTTCATCCAATTCATTATTTTTGATCATAAACCCATATTGTTTTCCATCCACCAAGAACTTTTCCTTTAACTGCAAATAAGGGAACCATGGGCAATTAATACCTTCCTCAGCCAACTCCATGCTAGATTTCAATAAAGGTCTGTTCTTCCATCCTTTCAAAGGTCAGTAAAATAAGTAAACAGCTTGTTGGGGTCAATTGGTTTACAGATTATAAACCATTTAGAGAGTTTATTAAGCGGTATAGAAATGTAAATGCTATTGCTATAGTGACCTAGCATTTCACCTGCACAATCAATGTGCATTACTTGCTTACTTAATTGTTTCAAAGAATGTATTCTGTGATATCCTCATTTTCCAAAAGCCTCCTCAAACTGAAACTTGGGGGGTTAAGGTAAATGTTTTAAAGGCAATCTTTGATGCTGAAAACATAAGACTGATGTTAAAAATGTAACAACCGTAGCCAGACCAAATTGTGCTGGACAAAATCATGCAAATGAAATGCCTATTCCTTCAGCAAATCAAAGGGCAATCTCAAACATACACACCCTCCCCACATTATAGCATAAATAACTATTATGTAACTATTATGTAATATTTACTTTCCTCTGAGGTTTAAAAATGCTTTGCATACATTACATCCACAGTTGTGCTGAAAGGGATGTAGGGTATTAATTAAATTTTCGGCAGGGGCAAAAATCACCCTCCTTTCAGTATTTTCATGGGAATTATGGTAAATGTAAGTAAAAAATTAAATGTATATAGAGGTAGAGGAATCTCTTATCTGATTGGCTGCAGTTCCAAACTCACCAATCATGGATGTATTGCTTTCAGTCTCAGTTTTCCTAATTTACCCTCATTGGTGTCATCATGATGACAAATCTAATTTCCTATATAATGCTATCATTGTGTTCTTGGTGAGATCTGGGACTGATGAGGAGAGAGCACATGAGGAAGAAAGATGTGGGGAAGGTGGAAAAGAAGCAACAATTGAAAGTGTAGTGGCTGCATGTTGAACTTCACAGAGTACAGTTCTCTGTGTGAATGCATTTTCTATTAGAAGGGCTATGTAGTTCAGTTAAAACATAAAGAATGGTCAGAAAAGAATGGGTTGATATTTCAGTTACGCATCAATGAATCAAGATGAAAGTTAGCACCTAAACAACAGGCTGGGCTGAGCATTCCTAGGTGCCTTTCACACTACACAATTATAGCACTATGATTTTACTTTAAGTTCCATGGCAACATCCTATTAAATCCTGTAATCTGTAGTCTGGGGAGTGAGCTCCTATGCCTCACCAAACTCAAAACCCCAGGATTCCACAGGATGTTGCCATGGCAGATAAAGTAGAATCACAGTGTTATAGCTGAGTAGTGTGATACAGCCCAAAGTCACAATATTTCCCACTAAAGTGAAATGTACTATGTTTCTGAGAGCCAGTGAGCTCTAATGGTTTGAGTATTGGACTAGGGTACTGGAAACCAGGATTTGAATCCCTGCTCAGCCTTGTTTTTTTTTTTTTTTATCATTTTATTGATTAAAATGCCTTATATACATCGTTCAAAAGATTCAAAATAAGCTGTTCAGTAGCTTCCTGTATCTTCATCATATAATTTTTACATAAATGTCACTGTATTTTCAAATTTTGATTACAAATAAACTTCCAATGTATGACATATGCCTTATGTGTTTATTACTCTCTAGGTTAATGGTTCCTTATAAAACAAAAACTCCTTGATAACTCCAGTCTAATTATTGATTTACCATTTTAAATCTCCCTATTCTCTAAGAGCTAAGTAAAGAGTTCTTTATATTTACATTAATTCATACATTTTTCCATCGTCTACCACAAAAATTCTTTAATGTCTCCCATTCCCTTTCTACCTCTTCCTCATCTTTTCCTTGAATAATTCCCATTAATCTGTCCATTTCCATCATGTCATATATTTTTAGTAGCCACTCATCTATGGATGGTGTTTCATTATTTTTCCAATATTGCGCCAGAAGTAGTCTTCCTGCTGAGACCATATATAGGATTTTACGCCAATGTCTGCTCTCTATTTCCCAAGGAATTTTGTTCGTCATATTCAACAAATAGATTTCTGGGATCAGATCAAAATTTATCCCAAGAATTTTTGTTATACATGAGTGAATTTGGTTCCAGTATTTCTTTACCTTGGAGCATTCCCACCATACATGGAACCAGGAACCTTTTGTGTTCACACATTTCCAGCATTGACTACTGCTTCCTTTATGAATTTTTGCAAGCCTTGCTGGTGTCAGATGCCATCGTAGTTCCATTTTTTTGTAATTTTCATACAGATTTTGACATGCCGTGAATTTCCTTGTTTTCTCCCTGGCATATTGCCAGCTTTTCAGTTCAATTGTCTTTCCCAGATCCCCGGACCATTGTATCATAGAGTCTTTTATTACATCTTGTTCTACCTTCCTTTGCAACAGAATTTTATAGAATTTGGACGTTGTTTTCCTTTTATCCTTACGCAGAACCTTATCCAGTTCCGTATTGTTAATTTCGAACTTTTCCGCTGTTACATCACTTTTAAATCTTTCTGTCAATTGGTGATAGAGAAACCAGTGTTTTTGAATATCCATATTTTTGATGTCTTCTAACCTTTTAAGCTTATAGTTGTTCGAGTTATCTTTTAGTAATATATCTTCATATCTCAGCCAGCTGGAGATCTGTGTCCTGTTACAAAAAGCTTCGTGGGGTGAGACTCAGTCTGGTATTTTCATATAGAAAAGGTGATGAATCGGCACAAAAATAGTTCCTGGTTCCCACTATGCTTCTGCCGATTCTACCAATTCGGATCAGGCACCTTGGCCTCTCCTAGCCCCGACTGTCCCTGGCCCAGCCTCCTTACTGGCTTCTTCTGGCCTCCTTCAGCCTCCAACCAGCTTCCCCAGCTTCCATGTGGCCTCCTTCTGCTCCTCGCGTCCGGGGAAGCTTGTAGAGAAGTCTCTGCGGCTTCCCTGCAACCTCCTTCTCAGCTTCCCCCCAACTTTCTTCTGTTTCCCACACCTAGGGAAGGTGGGAAGGAAGTTGCAGGAAGGCCGAAGAGAAGCTGATGGCTTTCTGAATCGCTGCAGTGATTCAAACTAGCTGGGAACCATGGTGATTTAAATCAGATCATTTCAAATCACAATCCAGTCAAAACCATAGTGGAAACAATATTGCTGAACAAATCTTGCCAAGAAACTGCTTTAGGATTGCCATAAGTCAGAAATGACTTGAAAGCACACAATAACAACAGCAGCAGCAACAACAACATTGCTATTCAGATTATAATCTTTTTCTAAATATAACCTGAAGTCTGGTGCTTGTTCTGCTTAAAGTACACCCAATGATTCAGTGGGATTTACCTCTCTGTTGGCTTGCCATTCAACAGTTCTTTCAATGGACCTTCTTTAGTTGGGACTAACCAACAGGATTCCAGTCATAGTCTTTTTTTCCTAAATGTGTATGTAGACATATGAATTAACATGTGCATATTTTATGCAAATCTGTATGAATTTATTTTGGAGGTGATGCATAAGTGGCATCCAATTAGGCAAACCCAATTAGGCTGGCTAAAGCAGATTTCTCTGCCCTTTGCTTCCCATAGCAACCCTTCCAGCCACTCTGAAATATTACACAGATCATGGAAACACTTGTGGGAGGAGGTGTTGTACATCTGAGGGAGGCATCTGCTCAGTCAGTGGAGAAACCTTCTGGAAGGAGAGCCCTTCCACAAGTGATGCCTGGGGTCTCTGTGACAGTGGGGCAGTGAACATGTTCTGAGGTTGTTATCTGAACCTTAAAGGAGCAATCCAAAGGACTGAATCCTGTACCCTAAATGTATTCAGCACCTTGGTTAGCCCTTTTAGAGACAAACCCATGTTTGGACTAAAACCCAGAGTGGATTTACATTTGGACTAAAGTTCAGAGTGGGCATGGGACCTACCTGCTGCTTCTGCCTTCTGCCTACAGGAAGCAGGTCCCAGATCCAATGTAGATAATAGATGGTTGAAAGATATGGGGGAGTGAGACTGGAAGACTTCTTCTCAAATCATCCTGAGACAGATTTCATTTAGACCCAATTATCTCATGAATTCTTGCATTGCTTTGAAAAATATCTTCCTGTGTCTTAATCAGTCCACTGCATTAACTCTCAAGTGTTTCTTAGCACACATTAATTTATCTAGATCTTTCCCTTTGTTGATGTCAGTCTCTTTTAAACTACACTAAATATTTAGTGATGATGATGATGATTTGGAGTTTGGTGGTTGTGAACATCTCACAAAGTAATAATGGGTTCCTGCTGGGAATAATGGGCCGGATTTCTACTTTTTGGGCAAAAAAACCTGTTGCTGCTGTTGTTGTTGTTGTTGTTGTTGTGTGCCTTCAGGTCATTCCCAATTTATGAAGACTCTAAGGAAGTGTTTTCTTGGCAAGATTTATTCAGAGAGGGTTTGTCTTCGGCCTTTTTTGCAGCTAAAAGTATATGATTTGCCCAAAGTTAATCAGTGGGTTTCCATGGCCAAGCAGGGAGTTGAACCCTGGTTTCCAGGGTCATGATGCAACACTCAGATTTCTACACCATGCTATCTCTTATTACTTTTGATTAAAGGTTATTTTGAGCTTAAAAGAGGCACAGGGGATGGGGGAAGAAATGGCTTTTAAATGGCAAGTCATAAAATGATTGGCATGGTGACCTATGTGTTTTTTTTAATTATTGGAGGGAGATTTGGATGAAATCTGATGGATGTCTATGAGGCATACTGGGGGGCCCTTGCAGCCCTAAGGAAGCCTTTGACATGTACATTTCCCACTCGCTTGGTTAGAGGAAGAAATAGTACAACCCAGAGCTTGGTAATTTTACTTCTTGAGCTATAGCTCTTATAATTGCTCAGCTTGCATGGCTACTAAAAGTTACAGTCTTTTAAAAAGGAACATTTCCAAGCTCTGTTGTGACCTGGTCAAAGACAGCTTTCTATATCAAAATCCCTAGCTGAGAGGATATTGGACTAAAGTCCTAACGCAAGCATTTTTATCATCAAACATTCTTTCTCTTGGGCATGTTACAGAGTGCCCATTTGGAGCGGCCTGTAGGTGCTCCTTTCCCTGCCGGATCAGGGCCTCAGCTGCCAGAACGGCAGCCTCCAAGGCCCTGATCCGCCACTTTCCAGGGGTGGAAAGGGGTGTCTTTGGGGCTTCATGCCCCAAGGACATCCGATGGCGGCGGGGAGGAGGAGAAAGTGGCTGCTTGGCCCCTTTCTCCTTTGCGTCACTGGCACAGCCATCTAAAGGCTGCGCCAGGGACGCAAACTGCGGAAGGAGCTCCCTTTTGGAGCTCCTTCATGCACCGCAGAAAGGGCGCTCTATGTGCCCTCGCACGGCGCAAAGACGTCACGTCCGCGCCACCCCATTTGGAGGCGGCGCATTCGTGACGTCGTAATGGCGCCCCCCGTGCGTAAGGCATGCACTTTGCCTAACCCTAGTACATCCCCAGGACTACTTTATGCCCGTTTGTAACGGGCCTTGGTCACTCCTGTGATCTCACTTTGTACCCTGGATTAAGGATAGTGCAGGATTCTATGATCAGAAGTGGCTTTTATCCTCAAAAGGGATTCTCTAACCATCCAACTTTGCAGATTCCTGAACTCAAAGGTTTTTCTGTAAGGGAATGCCTTTATTACATGCCAAGAAAATCCAGCAAAGTTAATGGAAATGCCCTTACTGACATCAGAAGGCTCAAGACTTCATCCTTAGGAGCTTCCTAAAGTAAACAAATAGACTTCACCAAATAATCTTCAGCATTCATAAGGTGGATGTTTAACACTGCCATGGAATGTGATGTATTTGAACCAGAATATTTCAGGTACCAAGCATTTCAGAAACCGAGATCTGCCTCCCATAAAACTATGTGTGAGATATATAATTTGGGGTGGTTAGTAATGCATGTAGAAAGCTTGTTAAGGAAGCATATTTTTCTTAATATTGGAATGTCAGTGTAAATGTATTTTCTGCAGTATTGCACCAGGTATGTCCAGCAGAGTAAAGAACAATAAGTGTAAAATACACATCCCCCCACCCAAAAAAGCATGATTACTTCTGTGAAATGGAGAAGAGTTCAACTCCTTTTCACAGTAAAATCCATTGAAGCAGACCTTTCTAGTGATGGGCAGCTCTCCACTCTGGCCCAGTTTGTAATCACTGTAGGGTTAAATGGCAATCTATATTAAATCCATAGTATTTAGTTAAAGCAGAGGCGGGTTCTCAAAAATTGCCTCCTCTGGAAGAGAAAACAGGGGAACGGAATGAGTGAGGGATTTCTGTGTGCAGTAAAATGCATCCCCCACTCATTCTGTTACCTTCCCGGCCCCTTTTCTCAGCCCGTCCGAGGAGCCCTGTGCGGTAAGGTCCTATGGTTCAATTCCCACCTTGGCCATGGAACCCACTGGGTGACCTTGGGCAAGTCAAATGATCTCAGCTTCAGGGTAAAGCAATGACAAACCTCCTCTGAACAAATCTTGCCTTTGGAGAGGTCCATACTGCCCCCAAGGGGCGGGTCTGTGGCGCCCCTTTTAGCTCCAGATTGGGGGCAGGGCAGGGCAGCCTCACCAGCAGCCTTTCGGCCCCAATCCAGAATTTTTTCGGACCATGGGGAAGAGGCAAAATGCCGCTTCTTTGTGGTGCGGAAAAGGGGTTTCCTTGGGGTTTCATGCCCCTGGACACCCCGGGAACCAGAGCCATAGGTGAAAGCCATGGGGGAAAGGGGCCAGCATCATTCCCGCGTCCATTTGGTTGCTGCAGGAATGATGTGGCGCCCAAAAGAAGCTCCATTTCAGAGCTCCTTCCCGCACCACAGCCAGGCTGCCATAAGCGGGAAGCCACCATTGTACACAGAACACTGCCATTGTTACGGTGCCTTGCCGTGCTAGGGTTAGGGACTGTGCAGTTGCCGCGTGGTCCCTAACCCTAAAATTGGTGGTCACATGGCGCATTTGGGCAGTCTGTACTGTGTCAATGTCTCCCCGAACTTATTTGAGAAGCAACTCCTAGTAGTAATCTACCACGTCTCTGAAAGGTAACTTGAGAAGTGACTCCTAGAAGTAATCCAAAACTCTTAATTGTATCTGGCTGGCACTAGACATTAATGGGATTATCATTTGGGAATTAAATCAGAAATTCTAGGAAACTGGTGAAAGCACATAACATTCACATGGAGGGAGCCCAATCGTTTCAGGCTCTTTTCTCTTTGCCTACCTGCTTCATATGCATTTCTTCCCTGTGCTTTCATTTTCAATTACTTTCTGCATTATTTCTCTAGAATCATGAGCTCTACTAGCCCTTTCATCACATTCTTACCCCTGTATATATATTTGCATGGGAAAGACAGCAGGGAGAAACCTTACACTGCATGTGAACATGATGAAAAGGTATAGAAGCCCAAGGCAGCTGCCACATCAGTATCCTGTTAATGTTCACTGGCATGCTTTTATGGTAGTGCTGTGTTGGCAACTACAATGATGATTAGCAAGAAGGATTTCCCCTATCACCTGAGGGCATCACAGCAGTAGACTAGCTGAAGAGGGAAGGCAAAAATGACAGGAGAGAAACGAAAGGGTGTGCATCTTGGCTTACATTTCAGCCAGAGTTCTCCTGGGAAGGACAGTGTTAAGTCTATATACCTACTGATATGTTTATGATCAGAGGTTAGAATATAATTTTAAAAAACACAGGCTGAAATTCTGCATCAGCCATTACATAAACAGATGTGCTTTTTATAGAAAATAGAAGTGTCAATTGTAA
The DNA here is from genome assembly GCF_019175285.1 of Sceloporus undulatus. Lineage (NCBI taxonomy): Eukaryota > Metazoa > Chordata > Lepidosauria > Squamata > Phrynosomatidae > Sceloporus > Sceloporus undulatus. The sequence goes on from NC_056522.1 coordinate 56,369,004, forward strand.
AATATTCCCACTCTCACCCAAGGGATTTTAGTATCTGTGTGTTTTTATCTAGAACAGGAATGGGAAAACTACAGATCTCCAAATATTGGTGGATTCCCTGCAAATCAGTGGTGATGAATGCTGGGAGCTGCAGTGCACAACTCTTGGAGGGTTGCACTTTGTCTACCTCCATTCTAGCAGTATTATCACCCTTTGCACTGGGAATGGTTTCAGCAGCAAAACAAAAACAAAACAAAAATCCTGTACTACCTTTTTTTTATCTTCTCCTCCTCCTGTAAGGTGAGGGCATTTGCAGAGAGGAAATCCTTCTTTGTCCTCTTTTACTTCACTTTCAGTAATTAGAGTGGTTGGTCAGCCATGCTTTTTGTGCCTACAGAGCTGCACAGCTGTGAAAAACCACAAAGTACTTCTATTTTAAAACTTGCTATCTTGCACAGCTGTGCTGTGGAGTTGTACATGGATTTACCAGGCCTTCTTTGTTTTACAGAAGCCTGAAACATCCACATGACCTCCCACATCTTTAGAAAGTATTGACCTGACAAGAGAAGCTGGAAAACTGAAGGCTTCTTTCAATACATAAGAGTAGCTAGTAGTGGTATACTGTATTCTAAGCTACTTCCTCGAATGCCCTCTAGGTTTTAAATTCAGCACATGAGTCAGAGAACAAGATGAGATTTTTCAAAAAGAGAGGCCTAAATAGAGATGCCAAAAGCTCATTATAATGTTAATTGATAACTTCCCCAGGGATTTTTTCAAGTCTCAGTGGAAGATTTTTGGCTGTTAAAGCCTGTTTAATCCTGCTTGGGGTTCTGTTGCTTCTTCTTGTGCTTGAGAATTAACTACTTGGGAGCCACTGACTATATCAGGTGTAGGCCAGGTGCTGTTTTACCTATAATCAAACTGAGGGCATAATATTTCCATTGGAATAAATGGTAATCACAAGAGTTGATTCCAGGAGAGAAAGGAGTAAAATAAGATAGAAAGCCCAGAGAAAATAATTACACTGAGAAACACAAGGCATTAATTTTATTTGCCCTTACATGTTGGTGAGTTTTGCTGACTAATTCCTTTATGGCCTGGGTCAGTAAGAGAGAGGCCAGCTTTGCAACTGGCCCAAATAGCTTTGCCTTTTAGAGATGTAATTCTTCACTAATTTTCTTCAGAAGGTCTCAATGAATAATTTTAGTAATTGTCTTCTCTTTGTGGAAAATGCTTTGAAAATTGGACAGTATTCAAAAACTATTTGTAATTTGAGACTTACTGTGCGTGCGCATGCATGCACACACACATCACTTGAAAACAGCATTTTCTGCACAGAAATAGGCCATGCATTTTGCCCAGAATAGAAGGCATTGAAAAATGATGTTGTCTTCAGAAAACAACCATGTGCAAAGTTTGTAATCCAAGACTCTTCTGGCCAAGGTTTAATGACTCTCAAAAAAACGCACTGCTCGATGATTTAAAAAATATATTTTTGAATATTCCCTCATCTTTCATGCCTTTTAGTGGTTTGATCTTCAGAAATTAGATGGGCCCATGCTTAGCATAGAGATACATATTTTGTACCACTGTAGGTCAAGCTGCTACCAAAATCACCAGGAAGGCCATTCTACCCTGATTAATTGCCATCTCTCTCTAGAAAACAGTTTTTCATTTGTGTGCTACTGCTTCTTTTCCTTGGAACAGTCACCTTGCTCGTGTATGTAGACATGAAAAGATAAACAAGCAAGACAAGAAGGAAGAGAAACAGAAACAGGGAATTCAAGAAATTGGTTCTTTGCTGGGATGTGGGTCCCAGAACAGCTGCCCAAGACTGCCAAGCCATGATGCCATCCTCATAATGAATGAATCATGATGAATGAACCTCATCACCCAAAACTAGTTATAGAATATCTGCTTGACAAGAAACTGTGAAAAGTACAAGAAACCCACCCACTTCCTGGGGGAAAAAATGATGGCAACCAACCTACCTCCTAACAGTAATAATCTGGAAGAAAAGTGAATATCAGTACAAATTTTCCCATTTGCTTTCACTCTATTTTGAAAGTGGGGAAAACCTCACAAGATTGCCTTTGCATTGGTTACCGGCACCTCATCTATGACATGCCTTCCAAATCTTTTGTGTGAACCATAGCAGAAAACTGGTTTCTTGTTCAATGTTGTCCACAGTCCCAAGTGCTTGGAAGCTCATCTTCAGATGTTGGTGATACAGATTTACAGTTGGCTCTTATTATACACGGATTTTTATACACGGATTCAAGCATCCGTGGTTTGAAAATGTTCAAACTAAGTATAGATTTCAAATATCAAACCTTGATTTTTCATTTTTTATAAGGGACACCATTTTGCTATGTCATCATATTTAATGGGACAAAATCCACAGATTTTGTTATCCACAGGGGATCTTGGAACCAAACCCCAGTGTATAACAAGAGTTCACTGTATATATAACATGGATGGATAGGAAAATTATATTTTAATAGAGTCTGGTAAAATGGTGTTGAAAGATACTTGTTTGGTAATTGCAAAAAGTGGGTCAGTAGAAAGAAATCCTTTTTTTAATATTTGGGAAGATGTTGACATATTTTTACTGGAAAATAAATAATAAATAAAAATAAAACTTTTATTTATACCCTGCTTTTTGTTAAAACAATCAAAGCAGCTTACAACACTAAAAAATACAACCATATATGCAAAGTATCCCCCCCTTAAAAAGAAATTAAACAAGACTAAACAATGAAAATCATAAACAATGAAAACCATTACAGTGGGCAGAGTCGTAACATATATGTGGGGGAATCACTACATGGCCGAGCAATTTATTCTGGGAAGTCTGAATTCCAACTCTGTATGACCTGGGTGCCATGATGCTGCATGCTGCTCCAGATGACGTGCAGCATCATGGGACGCCTCCGATGCTATATCCACATGATGCAATGCCAAAGGGGCACCATACAGCCAAGACTATACTGCCCTTTGGAGGGCACAAAAGGGAGCCACAAAAAGCAGCTCCAAAGGCTGAGGTTGTCGTGGCCCCAATCCAGCCAGGAAAGAGGCAGTCTGTAGAGCCCCATAGTAAAGTATGAAGCCCCAGGGTTGCTAGAGAAGGGTACTGAAGAAGGATGTAGTGAAAATTCACAAAAAGCTCAGGGGCAAACGATAATGTTAATAATCAGAAAAATAGCCAGAAAAACACCTGGGCAAGGACAGGTTTTGCAGGCAGAGAAAAATCTTACACCATTTAATTTTAACAAATCCCATTCGATCCCAAACTGATATATTCATAAGTCTTATTAGTATGTTCTGGGAACAGACACAGACATGCACACAAACACACTGCAACATTAAGTTACAGAATTTTCTACTTCAGGGTGTTATGATGCCCAGTAATTTATATGGATTGTTGATTTTGTTGTGTGCCTTCAAGTCATTTCTGCTTTATGGCAATGCTAAGGGGAACCTATCACAAGTTTTCTGGGGCAGAGAGTGTGTTACTTACCCAAGATCATTCAGTAGGTTTCCATGGCTAAGTGGGGAATCAAGCCCTGGTCTCCAAAGTCATAGCCCGCTGCTCAAACCATTATGCCATGCTGACTCCTAGATGGCACAGCAACCTTATTCATGCCAAACAATTCTAGATTTAGTCAGTGGAATATATCCAAGAAATCCCATGTATGATGCCACCTTCAACTTCATTGAAGAAAGATAGGATGCAAAGGAAATAAATAAAACCAGTGATGGGAAGAGGAGAGACATTTTATGATTATATAAACAGCCATCAAAGAGTTAAGTGCCAGTTCTTTGTTTCCCTTTTGTTTAGTATTCCCCCATTGTGGCTAAATCTTGAAATCCAGTAAAGAATAATCAGGGGTAACTGTGTTGGTTATGCAGCAAAATACAACAAAATCCAAAATCCACACGTAATTGAGTATCACTTAGAAACAACCTAGTTTAGCTGGTATTGCCACTGTTCATTTGTGTTACTAATTAATGTGGTATAATGAGCCCTAGTGGCGCAGTGGTTAAATGCCTATACAGTGGTACCTCGGGATACGAAATACCCAGGTTACGAAATTTTCGGGATACGAAAAAATCCCATAGGGAATTATTGTTCCGGGTTACGAATGTTTTTTCAGGTTACGAAAAAACTTTTGGTGCTTTTCGGCGCTATTTTACACGGAATCGCGGCTTTTCCCCATTAGCGCCTATGGCAATTCGGCTTACGAAGGCTTTTCGGGTTACGAAAGCGGCCGCGGAACGAATTAATTTCGTAACCCGAGGCACCACTGTACTGCAGCCACTCACTCATAAATCACAAGGTTGTGAGTTCAGTACCAGCCAAGGGCTCAAGCTCGACTCAGGGTTGTATCCTTCTGAGGTCACTAAAATGAGTAACCAGCTTGTTTGGGGCAATTAGCTTACACATTGTAAGGGAGTGCTTAACGGAGTGCGTAAGTGCAATGATAAATGGTATAGAAATGTACTTGCTATTGCTATATTCACTGATACAAAAAAAAAAGTCTGAATCCCAGCTCTGGTATTCAAGATTTCTCTTGAGCTCGGGGAATGACTAATGTGAGACTTTGGATATTTCTTTCCCTAAAATAGCACTTTGATAAAAAGTGATTCAGAGGAATCACCCATGGCTTTCATAATGTTTCAGGCCATCTTGATTATTATTCATTAGATGTCTTATACAGTGCACCTGCATCACACGTGGGTGTGCTTATGGGGCTTTCAGCATACGCTAAAAGTCGTGCAGGGAAGAAGGGGCGGCACATATCATAGGAATGAATGGGGCATGTGCCCATGACACGAATGCACCGATGCACCACCGCATGCACAAGCCCCATTCATTTAAATGGGGCTCGAGCATAAGCATTATTTGTTTTACTTGGGGGAGTCCGGAACAGATCCCCCCGCGTAAACAAAGGGTGCACTGTATAAAATAATACTTTAAAATAAAGAGTACTTTTCCAGAAGACAGGGAGAAATGAAAATATGCAGTTTATGTGTTTATACTGATACAAGCTGGATTCATTCTCACCAAATCCATCCACAGAATCATGATCAAAACAGTATGTTTTAGAGTTTATTGCTTCCCATTTAGAATCAGGATACTGCAGTGTAGTTAAGTATGGGGTGAACCAGATGGGCAGGGAAAAGTGGCTTGAAGCTGTCTTTCTGCAGCCACAATGAAACTCCACCAACCCCACCACCCACTCCCAAGGTGGCTAGAGTGTGCAGGCCATGACCACATGGTGCGTCTTCAAACCACACCGCTTGGTACTTTTTTTACTGTTTCCCCACCATCTCTGTGCACCTTTGTAGGAGTAAACCGCCAGGGAGACTGTCATCAAACCTGCACACATTCGCATGTGCAGCACTTCACCAGGGTAGGGCATCAGAGCAGAGGTGTGCCCATGCAGATGCTAGCAAGGTACAATCATACTCCCTTCACACACACCTTCACCCCATGACCCCTCTTGGACTGTCCGTTTTGTGTATGTTGTACCAATCTCCATGAGAGGTGTCATGATTTCTCTTTTGGGCATTGTCACCCTCACCACTTGGGAACAGCAGCCTCATCCCTTTTAAATGTGCTCGATGGGACATTTACATGCACAATTAGGTTAGGGTTTGGAAAGAGTGCCCCTTTAGAGCCACCCTGGCATTAGTGCATTTACTGTATAAGTACATGTGAAAGTGAGCACTTTCCAGGAAGAAGTGGGAAAATCCAGCTTCTTTTTAATCCATTTTTTCTCCCTGTAGTGTGGCTTGGGTTGTTTTCCGGACAGCTTCAAGGCATGTGTTGTTTACATGCCCCACCTTGAAGCTGGCCAGAAATCTGCTCATTTTGACCATCTGTTTTGCCCCTAACATGTGTTTTCTGGTAGGTAGCAGATCTGTGAGTAGTCCATGACATTGGTGGAAAGTCAGATCTAGGTACTGAAAACTTCAAATTCAATCCATAACATGACTATCTAATGCCTATCAGGTTTGGCACAATTTCTTCTCAAAAACCATGACTTTAGATTTTCTAAAATTAATTTTACATCCTTTTGTGTACAATTCAAACACTTGTAGATAGTTTAGTCCAGGTCTAGAATGCGAAAGAATAACTGTATCATCAGCATAAAGCAGAATGGGAATTTTCCTGTCTCCATGTTTGGGCAAATGATCATTGGGATCCATTTAAGTCGTTTTCAAGGTCATTTACAAATAGATTAAACAAGGTTGGTACAAGAATATAGCCTTGTCTGACCCCTCTGGACATAGTCATTTCTGACATCTGACTTGTAGCTTGCTGTTACTATATAGATCCTTAATAAGACAATAGAGTCTGTTATTTGTTAAAATATTGTCCAGCTTCTTCCACAACTTAATTCTGGAGATGGAGTCAAAAGCTGACTTTAGGTCCATAACGACAACAAACAGCTCACTTTGCAGAAATCTGGAATATTTCTCAGTAAGGTGAAAGAGGACCAAACAATGATCCAAAGTTGAACATTCTCTCTAAATGCAGCTCGTGCCTCAGTGAGAATGTTATCAGAGTTCAAAAACAAAGTCTGTTACATAGGAAACATCCATATAACCTTCTCATTACTGAGATCAGGTTATTAGGTCTGTAATTCCCTGGTCAGTAGCTTGACCTTTTTTAAAAAAAAAAAAAAATTGGCACTACAATGGCTTACTTCCTACTAGCAGGGATTTTGTCAAGATTGTTGATCTTGGTAAAAGGGGCAGGTAGCAGAGGTGCCCACCAATGTTAATTAATTATAATAAGTTCAGCAGGGATATAGTTAATAATAAATAATAAATAAAATAAAATAAACTTTATTCTTATACCCCGCTTTTCTGTTGCAGCAACCAAGGTGGCTTATATGACTAGAATATATTGGAATAATACATACTCTCAATAAATAAATTGACTCCCCCCCCCCTTTAAAACAGGATTAAATAGAATACAGCTTAAAAATTCAACCTGTTAAAATGACAGCAATTTTCTAGTAGAGGCAGTGGTTACATAAAGTAGGGAGAGTACAGAAATTAGATTGAACTATTCTGGGAAGGCCTTCCTGAAGAGATCTGTCTTGACTGCTTTTTTGAAGCTGTCTAGGCTGGGTATTTGACAGATCTCCAACAAGACGTTCCATTGTCTGGGAGCAGCAACAGAGAACATCCTCTGGGGGTTTGCCGTTAGCCTGGTTTTTATGGGTTGCAATAAATTCCTCCCAGAGGACCTGAGGGTGCAGGGCAGATACCTAGAGCCTTTCCACTTTTAAGCTATAGAATTAAGTCAGAGACGTCTTCCACAGGTACCAGGTTCCAAGGAGCCTGCGTTGTCCATACAGGAAGACACAAGCCCAGGGGAGCAAGCCCTGGTCAGTTTGCTGTCCTGTGTTTTTTCTTTACTAAAGGGGGTCAATATATACCACCTGCCATTAAATTTTTACTGCTGGGAGAGCTGCACAATTGCTGTATGCGTCTGATATTTGGATTGGGAGAATAATATCAACCAATCTGCAGGCTAGGTTTTTGAGGGCTCTCTTTCAAATCTCCAGATATGTTCCTAATACAGTTTTCCTGCTAGAAACAGGAGACTGTCCTCTATTGACAAGGTCTTGGATAGCAGCATTAACATTTTGGTCCAAGACTGATATTTTTAAATTGGGCAAATGTTAATTTTTCTGTTTATCACAGGATGAATACCAAAGCCATTGGTCACAGGTGGTTGCCCCAAAAGTCATTTCAATTGGTCTGTCATCATCCCTCCTTTTACATCTGGATTATGGCACGGCCCTTTAATCAGTAAAACAAAGGCTGTGGGACATTGCTTTTTGTGACCTTTGGGCTCGTTTATACTTATCTTGCTCACTGAACACATTGAATATACATTAAGTTGGGCCTTTTCATCCAGGCAAGTACTTAAAGAATTTGACTGTTGTTAATTATCATGGACTTTTTACCAAGGCCAAATATAATGCTTTTTCCCCTCTGAAATACTCCCAAGTAAACATACTAGTGTCCCGTACACTACAAGATTATGTCCCTACAGTAATCAGTAAGTAGAATCCATAAAGCACATTCTTTTGTCTTATGGTTTCTACAAACAGGCTTGACAATACTTGATTAATGCATTAACGGAGAATTTATCTGGAAAATCAGCCCAATTCTATGTCAAATTATTATTAGAAGATAAGATTCCCAGTGTGACCTTGGTGGTTGCCAGGTTTTTGTCTGAGGCAGTTAGGATTAAAGATTATTGGCCTGCACCGTCCTGCCCCCCTACTTAGGCCAACCCAGTGGGTATTCCATGCCTGATCCTTGATCTTAAAGTGTCCTAGTCCAACACTCAAATCATTTCACCATGTTGGCTGTCCTTAAATGTCATGCCAAAGACCAATATGGTATTATGGAGACATCATTGTATCAGTGTTTAGACTGAAATATGTAATAAATGGAAACAAATCATTAATAAGTTTGTGCTCATAAAGTTCATTTTTGAACCTGTAATTTGACATGTAGTTTTCTTCATAAGTGGGAGTGACATTTTTCCCCTCCCATTATCTAATGATAGATTATGTAAACCCTCCATATATGAGCAATTATCAATGTTGCAACCAAGATTGTGAATTGAAAGCATTTTATGGACAAGGACTTTGTTTTCATTTACAAAAATTGTGAGCAGAGCTTCTAAGGGTTGTACAACAATCTTCTGTTTATTTCCTTCCGTTCAGTGAAAATGTTGGACCAAAAACCGTAGGACACAACCACCATATGTGGAAAAAGGTACCATTTTCATTATAGTTACTCCAACACTTTGTTTGTTTATATAATTAGGTTTTAACAGAATGTTGTACCAACAAAATATAATCTTAAAATTTTGCTTAAAATTATGTTCTCCCATCATGGCTAAGATGGGGGGGAGGTTGTTTCATATGGATGACATCCATTTTTCAGTCTATTTCACAGTGTTTGCAGGTGTCTACTGAGGAGCTAGCATTATGTGTTGATCCATCCATGATGTTGATTCTTGACATCTCACTCAAAATCTCTCTCAAAAAAAGCTGTGGTGTTTTGTTTTTTTTACATTTTGATATTATTGATGTATTGTTGTTTTAACATTTCCATGGCTACCCAGAGTGCAATTTAGAAAGGGAGAATTTTTGAAAAAAAGCAGATTTTTTTAAAAAAAACCCACTAACTCTTTCTAAGAGTCTTCTGTTGCACAGATTGGTGAATGTTTACTCAGAACAAGCCCCCTGTGTTCAGTGGGCTTCCTTCCAGTGCACACAGGATTGCTACCTTACAATTATTATTATTATTATTATTATTATTATTATTATTATTATTATTTATTAACCTTTATTTATAAAGCGCTGTAAATTTATACAGCGCTGTACATACAATCTTTATAATTAGACGGTTCCCTGCCCTCAGGCTTACAATCTAAAAATACACTCCTAGTTATGCCTACTCAAAAGCAAGTTATGCCTACTCAAAAGCAAGTGACATGGACTCAATAAGACTTGGGGCATGTCTATATGGGCCATTTGCAGAGGTATCTCCCCACCCTCATGTCAGCCTGTCTAGACAACACAGACCCAAAGGCACAATTTGACTGCAGACTTTCAACACATCAGGACAGTCCCACAGTGAATCCAGGCCACCCCTCCTTTAATTCACTTTTTAAACCTTTTCTTCTGGATCTTCCAAGAAAATCTGGAGTAGCAGCAGGGCCTGTCCACACAGAATCCCACAGTGCTGCCTACTACTGCCACTGCCAACATGAATCACCCCTCTGAGGTCACAAGGCACCTAGTCTTGATTGATAGTGGGTGGCTTGTTTCAACCCTCAAATGGAGCAACTCATGCTGCCAGATAGCCACTCAGTGTCACTCCAGAATGACCAGGTAACAGGGACAACTTGAGACAGCTTTGGGGACAGAATATTCTGGGAGAAGGCTGGCATATTCTAGCCAATGTAGACCTATCCTTACTCCCAGTGAGTATGCATGTGATTGTAGGGTTAATGCCACATACCCTCCAGGAATGGAACAGTCTCAATTAATCTCTGCCTGGCAGGGACAATCTCAGTTAATGCTCTGTTGTCCCCCTTTTCCAGCTTTCCTAAAATGTTTTGTTTTTTTTTTCACCTCCTCCACTTTCATCCTCTGCCATCTTCAATTGCTACAAATTGAGTACAAAGTGGAAAAGTAATTTGTACTCAACTCACCAGAGGAGGAGAGAACTGGAGAGGCAGGATTTTGTCCTTTCCTGTAAACTCAGGCAAAAGCAAACTGATGCAGCCTCTCCTAGCTTATGTGTTCCTCCTCGTTACTAAATTTTGACATCTCTGATGTTGCTTGGGCGCACATGTCCCAGTTTCATCTAAGAAATGTCAGAAGGCATGATGTAATGAGGCATCTGTGTACATTGTTTGGTTCCTGGTTGTTCCTTCTTCTTCCAAGGGCACACCAATGAATTTCAACTAACAGGTGATTAGAAAAGTTACTTTTTGAACTTCTACTGTAAGGAGATTTAATCCAAAAAAGTAACTCTCCAAGTTCTGGTAAGGGACCAGTTCAGAGACAAGTGGACAAAGTCTAACTGCTATGCGTTCTTTGATAATGATGCCTTCTCCTGTGTTTATGCATAGCATTGCTCCAGAACAGGAGGATATGAGAACCAATAGCACAAACCTTAGACAAACAGGAAAATACTGTTGATCACACCTCATGCCATTCTGCACTGTGCAGAGATTATCATGGAAAAAGCAACATAGCAGTCCATTTACATTGTGAAATATTTTAATATGTTAATTGTAAAACCTTTTGGAGATAAAATAAATAAAGGCAGTGTGTGTACAAGAAATGGGGAGTGAAAAACTAAAAATAGGCATTGCATAAGTAAATAACCATTAACAAAACCTATAAATAGACATTGCATAAGTAAAGCCATAAAATTCTATTTAAAAAAAAAAACACAAGTGCCTGAAGAAATGATTGGCCTAGAAATGTGACATGAACTGAAAAGAGGAAAGGCACATCACTTCCTGTGAAAAATCTTCAGACAGTACAAGTACAGTACACCACATCTTTCCATGTTAACAATACAATTCTGTAGCACTGTACTAGATTTGTACTGCTTAGTCAAATGCCTGTTCACTTACGGGGAGAACAAAGTATCTTCAAGCAGCTAAAGGAAGGACATTTCTTGAAATGGGAATGCTTCTTTTTATATAAGACACAATGCAGGGCCAGCCTGAGACATACTGCCACCAGATAGGGATGTAAATTTTTGACTATTTCGTCCTTCCATGCAAGGACAAATAACTTTTGTGGTTTTTCTGTCCACTGTGGGGGAAAACAAAAATTTCCATGCAGTACTCACCCAATATTCACACTGTTCTCTGCAGAAATTCACATAGTTCTTTTGTGCACAAATGAGGCACAAAAACACCAATGTTTTCTACCAAAAAGCTACACACTGAGTTCACTACCACTTTTACAGATGTGTAACCTAGAGTTGCATGCATGCATACTGTGTGCCTTCAAGTCATTTCTGACTTATAGTGACCCTATCATGGGGGTTTCTTGGAAAGATTTGTTCAGAGGAGGTTTGCCTTTGCCTTCCCCTGAGCCTGAGAGAGTGTGGCTTGCCCAAGATCACCCACAGGGTTTCATTACCGGGTGGGAATCAAACACTGGTCTCCACAGTTGTAGTCCAATGTAGTCCAATGTTCAAACCACTATGCCATGCTGGAGTTATGTGTCCATAACTGATTCATATCCATGGCCCCTGTGTATTCATGCTCATGGTGCTATTGCAGTTAGAGAGAATTAGACTGAAGACAGCTTAATAATAATAAATAATAAACTGTTTATTTGTATCCCGCTTTTCCTTTGCAGATCAAAGCAGGTTACAGCAAGTACAACAGTATACAAATTTTACAACAGTATTCATATATAAAAGCACAAACAATGCAATAAAACAAGTTAAAAACAGGATAAAAAATTACAAAATTAAAACACAACAGTGGCTAGCATAAAGTGCAGGTGCAACAATACATCGGGGGGAGAGCAGATGTTACATTGTCTGGGGGAAAGCCTGCTGAAAAAGGAAGGTTTTTAGCCCCTTCCTGAATAGGTCGAGGGAGGTGGCCAAGCGGAGCTCACCGGGAAGCGAGTTCCAGAGCTGTGGGGCCAAGATGGAAAAGGCCCTCTGTGTTGTTATAGAATATTTTGCATCTGGAACTCGCAACAGTTGCTTCCCGGCCGACCTGAGAGTGCGGGGCAGATTATAAGGAGAGAGGCGGTCCTCCAAGTACCCTGGGCCCAAGCCATTTAGGGCTTTATAGGTAATAACCAACACCTTGTATTGCGCCCAGAAGCGAATGGTAAGCCAGTGTAGATCTTGTAAAACCGGTGTTATATGGTTGGTCCTGGGGCATCCAGTGACCAGAATGGCTGCCATGTTCTGCACTATTTGAAGCTTCCGGGTTTGGTACAAGGGTTGCCCCATGTAGAGCGCATTACAGATATCCAACCGAGAGGTTACCAGAGCGTGTACCACCATTTCAAGGTCCCCCTGGCCCAGGTAGGGTCGCAGCTGGCGTATAAGCCGAAGGTGATAAGTGCTCCTGACTGTCGCATCCACCTGAGATGTCAGGTGGAGTGACGAGTGCAGGAGCACCCCCAGACTGCAAACAGAGTTCTTCAGGGGAAGCGTGACCCCATTCAGGACAGGTGGACAAATTTTCATCCCCGGGCTCGGGGAACCTATCACGAGTACTTCCGTTTTCTCTGGATTCAAGCTGAGTCTGTTTTCTCTCATCCAGCCCATTACTGACTCCAGACAGGCATCTAGAGGAGAGATGCCATCCCTGGTCACTGCATCACTCGGAGACACAGAGAAACATATTTGGGTGTCATCAGCGTACTGATAACACCGCGCCCCGTGTCTCCGGATGATCTCTCCCAGCGGTTTCATGTAAATGTTAAATAGCATGGGCACAAAATGGCTCCCTGAGGGACGCCAGATGTAAGCGCCCTCCTATCGGAGCACACATCCCCCAGCTGCACCATCTGGAATCTACCCGAAAGGTAGGAACGGAACCACTGGAGCGCAGTGCCCCCGATTCCCAACTCCCTCAGGCGTTCCAGAAGGATACCATGGTCAATGGTATTGAAAACCGCTGAGATATCTAAGAGCACTAACAGGGACACGCTACCCCTGTCCATGCCCAGACAGGGATCATTGACCAAGGCGACCATGGCAGTCTCAACTCCATAGCCCGCCCGGCTATGGGTCTAGAAAATCAGTATCATCCAAGATCGATTGAAGCTGAATGGCAACCGCCCTCTTGATCACCTTCCCCAAAAAAGGCAGCAGCGAAACAGGCTGATAATTGTTATGAATCAGGCGGTCTACGGAGGGCTTTTTTAACAGCGGTTTTACAATGGCCAATTTTAAGCTGGATGGAAATCGCCCTTCCCTAAAAGATAAATTGATTATGCGGCGCAACATAATAGTTACCGCCGCACCCCCCTGAGCCGCTAGCCAAGAGGGACAGGGATCGAGAGAGCAGGTTGTCTTCCTAACACTTCTAAGGATCTTGTCCACTTCCTCAGTACTCACAGACTCAAAATGATCCAGTACAATTGAGTCCACGGAAGCTCTGGAGACCTCTATTCTGGATCCTGAAGAAATACTGGCGTCGAGATCAGCCCTTATCCGAGAGGTTTTATCCGCGAAGAACTTGTTAAACTCATCACAGCAGGCCTTGGATGGTTCCAAAATAGAGTTCAGGGAGGAGGGAAGCTGAGTCAGCTCCCTCACTACCCTGAACAGCTCTGCCAGACGCGACTCCACGGACACGATACGTGCAGCAAAGAACGAATTCTTTGCTGCACTTATCGCCACTCCATAAGCCTTAAAAAGAGAGTCTAGGAGTGCCTTGTCAGCTAAGTCCTGATGTCTTCGCCAGTTGCGCTCTAATCGTCGCAGAACCCGCTTCCTTTCCCTGAGGTCTTCCGTATACCAGGGCTGTTTTTTGGAAGCAGGCCTGAGAGGACGCTTGGGAGCGATACTGTGTATAGCCCTGGAGAGATCAGTATCCCAGATGTTTGTCAGGGCATCAACAGAATCGCCGTCAGTTCCAACCATATACCCCTCTAGGGCCTCTTGGAACCTTTTAGGTTCCATCAGCCTTCGAGGGTGGACCATTCTAATAGGTCCGCCACCCCCGGGAGGGATCTGGGTAGAAGCCTTGAATTTAACCTCAACCAGGAAATGGTCCGTCCATGACAAGGTGGAGATATTAGTTACCTCTGCCCACGGATTCTCCATGTCCGTTGTGATGTCCTGCCAGGACTGCTTGAATCTCCCCCTGCATTTTCTTTCACATTGGTTCAGGCCATAGTATGTTTAGTGTAGGAAAAGTTCTTTGTATTAGTTTGTGGAAGGAGCTGTAGGATTCCCCTGCATTATTTCCAGGTTTGGTTTGCCCTTTCCCAGCATGCTCTGTTGTAGCTGGAAGCCTTTAGTTGGGAGCAGTCTTTGCTGTGATCAAGGCAACCCCCCCACCCCCGCCCACCTAACCTGGTCTGGTCCTTGACTGAGTACCCAGCAGGAAAGGCCTGTGCCCACACAGCTTCACTTTCAGGCCCAAGCCAGATCTCAGTGATGCAAGCCAGGTCGCAGCTCTTATCATCCAGTAGATCGTGAACTATGTGGATCTTATTTTTTACAGACCTGGCATTGCACAGGAGCAGAGACAGGGTTTGTGGTACAGTTGGACTGACCCTCAGATCTCTTTGGTTAGGAGAGTGGATGGAAGGAGAGATAGATATTACGCATCGATCTCGCCTTCCCTTCCGATGAGACTCCACTCTCTTACCGTTGTATCTCCCCCTGCCCCACACTACTCCAATTGGAGCCCCACTCACACCAAAACCATCACCCGCTACCTCCCCCAACTGCGGGCATCCTGCATCCATAAGCTCTCCCCCCCACCAAACAACACAGCAGCAGAGAATAGATACAGCTCCAATCATTCCTCTGCTGTGACACAGCTAGCAAAGGACCCTCCCCCCAACGCCCTCTACGAGGCTGCACAGGTGCACAGTTGCACAGTTGCGCAGTTGGACCTCCGTAGGCGGCTTCTCTAGGTTGGTGTGCAGCTGCACAATCTTAACACCCAACCCAGAGAGCCTCCCAGCCACAGCAACACAGCAACAGTCCTTCGGAGGGCACACAAACAGGGGTGGGACGAGGGGGAGTCCAGCAGACTGGCTTTGTATCGTGTCCCTGCCACCGACACGCCCCTCTCTCTGCCTTCCCCCAGCTGTTACCAGGCACTCCTCAGTCCTGGCTGGAAAACGCTGAGTTGGACCTCCATAGGCGGCTTCTCTAGGTTGGTGCGCAGCTGTGCAATCCTAACACCCAACCCAGAGAGCCACCCGGCCACAGCAACACAACAACAGTCCTTCGGAGGGCACACAAACGGGGGTGGGACCAAGTTCCTTGCCTCAGCTGCTGCCCAGATGGTAAAAGGCACAGGCACAAACACAGGAGCCTCACAGCTTGGCTTGGAACGTTCTCTGTTGCCGTTCCAAAAATCTGGAATGACCTGCCGGATGAGATCTGCCATATAACATCGTTGGAGGCCTTTAAGAAGGCAATAAAAATGGATCTCTTCCAGCAGGCCTTCCCAATCTGATCTCCTCAGATGCTTTTTGGGAAGGAAAAGATTATCAGAACTTCCCATAGAGAGAAGACCAAACCATAGTGCAATTCATCTCATGATAACAACACCTCTCCAAACCACACATTTCTGCAGCCTCCAAGCAGTGAGAAAGTCCTTTGAATCCATCATATTCTCAAATGAGTTTGCTATTTATCCATGTAAGATAAAGTTCCTTGGCCCAATGCTAATCTGTAAATTCCAACATCACATGCACTAAAGCCATGTGACTCCTTTGTTAAACACACACATGGATCATAAATCTAAATAGGTAAGAAAGGAAACATCTCCATGTGCTTGGCACAACTCTAGGCTAAAGCAGGGATGTTTGCCTAACTACATCCTGGAGCCAACAGGGAGGGTTGCTGCTGCTGTGTACTTTCAAAGCCTTTCTGACTTATGGCAACCCTAAGGCAAATCTTATGGCAACCCATGGCAAATCTTGACAAGATTTGTTCAGAGGGGCTTTGCCTTTCTCTGAGGCTAAGAAAATGTGACTTGCTCAAGGTCACCCAACTGGTTTCCACGGCTGAGTGGGATTTGAACTCTAGTCTTCAGAGCCTTTAGTACTACACTCAAATCACTATGGACATAAGCCAGACAGCAGACGTGTATTGCAAAGACTGTGGATAATTTTTTTAAAAAAAGCCTGCTTCTTGACAGCACTTACAAGTAAGGATGTGAAAATCTGTCAGCTAGGTTTTGGTCGGGAAGTCATGCCTAATGAGGAGTGGTTTAGAGACTTGGGTATGTTTAACCTGGAGAAGAGAAAGTTAAGAGGTGACATGATACCGATGTTTAAATATTTGAAAGGATGTGATATTGAATTTGGAACAAACTTGTTTTCTGCTGCTCCAGGAACTGGGGCATGGAGCAATGAATTCAATTTCAAACAATAGGGGGGAAAGATTCCACATAGAGATTAGGAAGAACTTCCTGATGGTAAGAGCTGTTTGACAGTGGAATAGGATTCCTTGGAGTGTGTGAAGCCTCTTTCTTTTGAGGTTTTAAAAAGAGGCCAGATGGCCATCTGTTAGGTGTGCTTTGATAGTGTATGGAAGAGTTGGACTGGATGACCCTTGTGGTCTCTTCTAGTCCTACAATTCTGTGATCCTGTTTTTTATTTTCACAAAACCTACACACACACACACACACACACACACACACACACACGATTCTATGGTTCAGCTGTTCATAATTTCACCGGCATTGTCATCTCACCCAATTTCACTTTACTTCAAAAAAAGTTAACAGAATAATAAAGTAATGTAAATGGAACACTATTCATTACTTCTGGAATTATGACCCTGTACACACGGGCCCTTTAGCACATCCTGACGACATGCTAAGGTTGCCTCGGGGTGCCGTTTCCAGATGCCCCACAACCTTAGGATGTCACCAGGATGTCACAGCTGTGCGGCGCTGTATACACGGTGCACATAGCTGTGATGTCACTGCTGCATGCCTTCTAGACGGGCACGCACGGCAGTGATGTCCTCACGCCACTGCAGACAGTTTGCGGCAGCGCTAAAAGGAGACACTTTTTAGTGGTCCTTTTGTTTCCGCGTAACTGCACTGCGCAATTTGGTTGCTGCGATACGGTTATGCGGAAAAGAGAGGCGGCCACCAGCTGCCTCTTTCTGGCGGTCTGTATCCCGCCTATATTAAAAACATCAGCACAGAGCCCTTGCTTTTTGTGTTTCTCTTTGAATTTTGAATCTATATTTTATTGTTTCTTTAAGGATTTGATTTTCTTCAGCTACACATCTCATTGAAAAGAATATTAGAAAATCTGAAAAAATAAGATACGTTTGTATTATTTGTTTGTCCAGTGTTGCTTATGATTTGATGTCTTAATTTGTCTATTTTGGTTTTTTTTAAATGTATTTGTTATATAATGTTGTATATTCAGTGTTATTATGTTATTATGTTTGGAAGTACGATTAATGTATTTTGTATTATAACAATAAAATTTATTTGGAAAAATGAAATAATGTAAAAGTTTGCCTTGGTTTTCGGAAGAAGAATAAATGAGCTTTGTTTGTAGTGCTAGGTTTGTACTTTCCCAATGAAATGGGCATGACCTGCTCTGGGACAAAGCACATCTTGCCTTAGAAAAGCATCACCCTTCTGCAGCTTACAATATATTTTGGCAAAGAAAATTGGAACACAAAATCTCGCAGCAAGGTGAACAGCTTGCATTATAGAAATTAATATGTTCCATTTAGCAACAATGTATTGATGTTAACCTCTTTGTACTAAGATGCTATTGGTTAAATTCTATATTGGTTAAGTAATCTGTGATACCTTTGATTGTACCTAGCATTCCCTATTCCCCAGGTATATGCAATTGACATTTCTGAAATGGTCCTGTGAAGACACCATATTGTCCCACTGACAAAAATTCTAGCAAATTATAGTACATGACAACATCCCTCAAACTCAGCAATGGTTATGCTATCTCCCACTGGAAGCTTCAAAGTATGACCACAGAAGGTCGGCATTGTAGGGAACCTGCCAAAGGTACCAATAGGAACTCTCTGCTAATTTCTTGACCCTCCTTGCTGCTCCCCTCAAGTGAAAGAGCAAGGAGAGGAGCAAGGAGAAGGCACTCACCTGTTTCTCCATCTTTGGAAGGTGCTGTGGATCAGACCCAGAGGAGAAGCAAGCCAACTGACAGCAGCAACCATTTTATTGTTTGTGCAGACATGCAATATATTTCACCACAGTCTGTAGAATTCAAAGATATAGCCATATTAGTTTGGAAAATCAGTATGCAAAGGGATCTTGTAGTACCTCAGAGACTAACTGAAAGAAAGAACTGGGTACCGTGAGCATGCATCTGAGGAAGCAGGCTCAAGTCTATGAAAGCTCTGGCTACCAGCTTCTTTCTTTCTGTTAGGATCATAGTCTGTACTGACTGTTCATGGGAAATTTCAGGACCAGTCCTCTCCCTCCTGCTGGTTCTTGATCTTTACATTGGGTTTGGATTAGACAGTTCTATACAAAGGGCCACCTTCAAAGACAGGATTGTTTTTAGTAGGTATGACGCATGGTCACTCCCAAGGGTCTAACATTTATTTACACATTTTATCTAATGACTAAAATGTGTATGTGCATATAGTTTCCAGTTGTATCCTTTTAGGCATTCTTATTTTAAAAGTATGCATTGTAGGCATTCTTATTCTACAGAATGTGCATTTTGTTGTTGTTTGTTGTTCTGTGCCTCCAAGTCATTTTTGACTTAGGATGACCCTAAGGACTAAGAAAACTCTATCATTGGATTTTTTTGGGGGGGAGGGGGGGTTGGGGGGTGGCAAGTTTCTTCTGAGGAGGTTTGCCATTGCCACCTTCTGAGGCTGAGAGAATATGATTTGCCCAAGCTCACCCAGTGGCTTTACATGGCTGAGCCAGAATTTGAACCCTGGTCTTCAGACTCCAGAGTTGTAGTCCAGTGCTCAAACCACTACACACTCACTTCATTATAGGCATTCTTTTTTTTTTTACAAAGTACGCTTGCATTAATTGTATGTACTATGTTTTCTGAAAGACCCTGTAAATCCTGAAAACGGGCAGATGAGAGGTGAGTTCAGATCCAACAAAATTCGTTTCCACACTATCTCTGTTTCTTTTATGGTTTTTATGCCACTGGCATAACTGTAAAATGCAAAGTTCTGTCTAGCTTTTTTCCTGTAGAAGAATACAGCACATTCTTCTTCCATTGTTTCTTTGATTTTTTTTTAAACTTCTTTTGCTAGAACAAGCAGCACCTGTCTCAATTACGCTGACAGTTTGGGACTTAGATTTATTAGCTGTCAAGTGACTAACCACAATGGGAGAGAGAATAAGAAAGATGAACCAATATAATGAATTGTGGAGCTGATAGAAACAAATTATCAACCTTACTTGGTTGATGTCTTTGACCTGACCTTGCATTTTGCCACAAACATTGAACCTATTGACTTCTCCCACGGTTAATGGCATCTTTTAAAATGTAGCCATGAACATCTTACCAGCTGACAAAGCAATTAAAACAAGTTGTTTGAAGTATGCAACAAACTGGCAGAGCATTGCAAGATCAGAATCCTTTCAGTGTTTTATACATGAACTCTTCCAACTCCAAAGTGTCAAGAGATTATTATCTGTCCTCATCCCCAGTTGGCAAACGATTACATTATTTTCATGTAAATTCACAAATATGTTTGTCCTCTGTCACTGTTGAGGCTATTAGCATGATTCCCTAGAGTTAGAGGTTGTTCCTGGGGCTGAGCAAAAATAGGCTGGCAAAAGTCACCCTTTTGTAAAGTCGAAGGCTTTCATGGCCAACATCCATAGTTTTTTTGTGGGTTTTTTGGGCTATGTGGCCATGTTCTAGCAGAGTTTCTTTCTGACTTTTTGCCAGCATATGTGGCTGGCATCTTCAGAGAATGCTTGCCTAGAAAAAGTTGGGTGTATATATACTGTCTGAGCCTGGGAATGCAGGAGTGGTTTGCATGTGTATTGTTCTGTGTTGATGGCTGGCCTCAGCCTGGGAGGCTAATGCAAATGAGGATTAATGTCTGCTAATTGGTGATCATTATCTGTTGGGAAAGCCCCTGACTCTGAATGGTTTCCCATTTGCATGTGCCGAGTCCTTATTTTGCTATTCCTCAGGACTGGTAGCCAAATTTTATTCACTTTAAGGGTTTCCTCTTTGCTGTTGAAATTGTCCAGGTGTTTGTGGATTTCAATGGCTTCCCTGTGCATCCTGACATGGTAGTGGTTGGCATGGTCCAGAACTTCAGTGTTTTCAAACAGTATTTTATGCCCAGGATGGTTTGTGGCATGTTCTGCTACTGCTGATTTTTCTGGCTGGCCCAGTCTGCAGTGTCTCTCGTGTTCCTTGATTCTGGTTTGCATACTGTGTTTGGTGGTCCCTATGTAGACTTGTCCGCAGCTGCATGTTATGCGGTAAACTCCTGCGGCTGTAAGAGGCTCCATCTGGTGCCATGGAGAAGAAGACCTGGCTGTATTCCTGAACCATCTGAACAACATCCACCCCAACACCCAATTTACTATGGAAAAAGAAAAGGAAGGAACACTGCCATTTTTGGATGTCCTTGTCATCCGCAAACTGAGCCTACATTTGGGTCACACAGTATACTGAAAACCCACACATACAGACCAATACCTGCACAAGAACTCCAACCATCACCCAGGACAAAAAAGAACCACAATCAAAACACTGGTAGACCGAGCAAAACTTATCTGCGAACCCCACTTCTTGGAAGATGAATTGAAACACTTGGACTGGGCTCTACAGGCTAATGGTTATTCCAGCTCAGACATCAGAAGGGCTGCGAGGCCCAGGAAAACCCAGAGAAGTGAAGACAAGCAGCCACCCAAAGGGAAGGTATTTTTACCATATATCAAAGGAGTCACAGACAAAGTGGTGAGGAAGCACAACCTTCAAATGGTTTACAAACCGATGAAGAAAATCCAGCAAATGCTTCACTCAGCCAAGGACCAGAGAGACCCTCTCACAGCCACAGGAGTTTACCACATACCATGCAGCTGTGGACAAGTCTACATAGGGACCACCAAACGCAGTGTGCAAACCAGAATCAAGGAACACGAGAGACACTGCAGACTGGGCCAGCCAGAAAAATCAGCAGTAGCAGAACATGCCACAAACCATCCTGGGCATAAAATTCTGTTTGAAAACACTGAAATTCTGGACCATGCCAACCACTACCATGTCAGGATGCACAGGGAAGCCATTGAAATCCACAAACACCTGGACAATTTCAACCGGAAAGAAGAAACCCTTAAAGTGAACAAAATTTGGCTACCAGTCCTGAGGAATAGCAAAATAAGGACTCAGCAAATGCAAACGGGAAACCATTCAAAGCCAGGGGCTTTCCCGGCAGATAATGATCACCAATTAGCAGACATTAATCCTCATTTGCATTAGCCTCCCAGGCTGAGGCCAGCCATCAGCACAGAACAATACACATATAAATCACTCCTGCATTCCCAGGCTCACACAGTATATATATATATAGATCCACTTTTTCCAGGCAAAGCATTCTCTGAAGATGCCAGGCACAGATGCTGGTGAAACATCAGAAAGAAACTCTTCTAGAAAATGGCCACATAGCCCGAAAAACCCACAAAAAACTAAAGTCTTCCTTTTATTGGTAAAATGACACATTTAGCCATGCATCCTCAGGGGAAGGGCAAATTCCCCAGCTACTACACCAACATTTATTTATTTATTTATTTATTTATTTATTTCCAATCTTTCCCCATAACTGAGAGTTAGGGTGGCTTAAATAGTTTATGGAGCTTTCCCTAGTACAGTTGTGCTCTTCTTTTCCCAGTTAGGTCTGTGACAAAAAGATAATATAAATCTAATGTGAAAACATTTTCAGTAAATATGAAAAGCTCTAGGTCAGGGGTATAGTTATGAAGGCCTTGCCCCTTGAATAAGAATTCTACTCTCTCATGACATGTTCCGTCAGTCCTCAAATTTCTAGCATTGCAGAACTTTTATATTTGCTATGTTTTCATTTCTATGATAACTTTGCCCTTTTTCTTTGGACAGCTAAACTATATTTCTGAATGTTGAACACAATTTACTGCAACTAGAGTTACTAAAGTTACTAGAAATTTGGAAACTGAAGGAAAATTTCCTTTGGGTTCAGAATTCATATATGGAAGGGGAAAATCCTTATTGCTCCTCTCCCCATAGCTACCTCCACACTTTCAGTTATTTAAGTTATTTCTTGGACATGGACCCCTAGGGAGAAGCTTAGAGATGATTTCTGTAAAGAGCAGGGCATGCAGTAGCTTAACTGAAAGAGCATACCAGGAGCCATAGGGGATGTGTGGTCTCTCTTTGTGCAGGGGTTCACTGGAATAGAAACCCCCTGCACAAAGATGCCTTACTCACTTGCTATCTAAATGTGTTCAACCAACGGAGTGGGATAGTTTCACTCCAGTCATAACATACTTTTAAGTGAGTCTGGACAGAACAGCTTCTCTTTTGCATGGATGTTCTCCATGCAACTGGGGAGAGAGAGAGAGAGAGAGAGAGAGAGATTTGTTTTAGTACCTGAGAACATCTACAACTACAGGAAGCTGCCCTATTTAGAACCATTTTTCTTAAAGTGAGAAGAACAATGGAACTGACTCCAAAGACAGATAGTGTATTCCCTGTGATAATTCAACACCCTTAACAACTGCATAGACCTTAACAAGAGTCTTTAATTCAGCTGGCCTCAGAAGCCCTTGTGATCTAGGAGGCTATACAGAAATACTATGGCTGGCTGGCTGGCTGGATTGGGACCTGAGCAAGTGACTAAACTTAGTGTATGTTAGCACTGACTAGGATGGACACTGTGCACAAGGCATGTAAATCTTCACTTTAAATAAGTGGCAATGGTACCCTTTTTGTGGCTCCTTTTTGCACCCTTGAAAGGCTCACCAGAGCATGACATTGCCATGGCCCTGATCTGTCGCACAATCCCTTAGAAGCTGTACGTACAGCCTGTTAGTCAGACAGTATCTGGAGGATTGCATGGTTCCCTTCCCTACACTAAAGAGTAGGAGATACTAAAGTCTCATGTGCACCTTCATGCCCCCTGACTTATGGCATCCCTATCCTAGGGTTTTCTTGGCAACAATTATTCAGAAGAAGTTTGCCATTGTCTTTTTTCTTAGCCTAAGAGAGCATGAGTTGACCAAGGCCTTCCTATGGGATTCCATGGCTAAGTGGGGAGCTAAACTCTCATCTCCCAGGGTCCTAGTAAAATACTAAAACTACACAAATATTGCACTAATCTTGCTCGCTCGAAGTCCTACAGACATGACCCTACAGCAAGAATAGATGACTACATGTTCCCTACCTCTTTTGTGATTGGTTGATAACACTGACGTACATCCTTCTGTTCTATATTCTTGCAGGCAAGAATGAATAATCCCCGAGTGAGAAGGCAATAGATTCCTGAACAGTTCTGGCTTGATGTTCATAGTTAAAGGTAAATGTATTTCCCCTTTGACAAGGTTATGTAGCCGGGTCTGACTGTAGAAGGCGGTACTCATCTCTGTTACTAAGCCAAAGAGCCAGCAATGTCAAAGACTACTCTATGATCATGTGGCCAGCATGATTGCACAGGCAGAAAATATTTGTATTTTCAGAAATTCATGCAGTTTTTCCTGTACAGAGTCATCTGTTCTGTGCTGAAATGGACACAGAAGGTATTTTTCTGTATATAAAAAAAGTATGCTTTTGTGTATACAAATATTTCACCATGTGCAAGTAATCTTGCACCAACGTTACAGATGATTGTATTCTTTCCAATGAGCTTTTCTGAACATTGAGAAACCCTCTTCTTGGTCAGGAAATGAAAAGCAAATTAATATTTCTTTCCATCACTGGTATCATCGCTAGAGTGCCAAGCCCAAGGAAAGACAAATGTATGCAACAGTGCTGGCACTGGTAAGAAAGTTCATTGCATTTCCCTGTGCACGTTGGGAGTTCTTTAATGGGAAGTAAATCAGGGTGGCCTTGTGCTAAGGAATGTGCCTGCTTGAAAAGTCAGCAGCAACACACATGTTATTTTAAGGGGAATACAACTGATAGGCAAGGAGACTATTTACAACATACAGCAGCCTATCAGTCAGCAACACCAGAGATAACTAGTAAATCTTTAGATCCAAGTGTCCAAATGCAATCAGCACTCTTGTAAATTTATAGATCTTCTTTGCTTTGTAGATGCTAGCTTTAGAGCTGTTCATACCACAGATAAAGTACTGCAGATGTACTTCAGTAGAGATTTCAATCAAATTTGTTTTTGCCTTCTTCAAGAACTTTATGATAGATAAAGAAACAAAATAGTCTGCAAATGCCCTCACTTTATTGCAGCTACAGAGAAATAGGCATGCTTTTCTTTTACATTAAAAAGGTAACCAAATTCCTAAAGATGGGCAGTGGAATCTGAAGAAAAAGAGGCACCAGCTTCTAGCTGCACGCTACTGGAAGAAATGCCCTTCTACTGTTTGATCTAAGGATGTTGCTGTACACAACTTTTAAACTGGATTTCTCTGGGAAAGAAATGGCTTTGGCAATATTAACCGCATAGTGATGCCTCTGACCCATAGCTGCCCTATCCCTGAGCAATCCCTTTTCATTCGTGGGGGAAACCAGTGAATGACCTGGCAATCATGCAAATACTCAGGTGCAAAATGTAACTTCTGGGGCAGTTGTACAATGGTGGGATGTGTGGTGTTGGTGTCCCCACCTCCTCATGGCTATTCCTAAACACCTTTATTATCTTTCTTTATTATTTTTTCTGTTCATTTTTATTCTTTTTTACTTGTAAAAGTAAAATCATGACAGCAGAGCCCTGGAAAAGGCTGGGGGGGGGGGCTAACAACCTCTTGCAAAGGTATGATTGGTAGGGCATAAGGCAGGGAGGAGGTGGCAGGAAGAGAGCATGATGGCGGCAGTAGCCCCAGTTATGCCAATGAGAAGATGCTGCTCTGCAAGTGCTGTTACCATTTTATTATCAATTGCATGGCTGTAGTGAAGATGCGATTTGTGCAGAAGAGTCCTCAGAGATCTGCCGGTAGAGCAGAACTACTCTGCTGGTTTAGATTTACCACCAGAAGAGTCAAAAGTGGCGGATAGGGCAAGGGAGAAACAAAATTAGATCTGGACCTTCTTTAGCAGAGAGACAAAGCCACAGTGCCAGCCAGATGTTAGGCCAAGGTGCAGGTAGGGTAGTTCTATGTTTCCATCATTCCTAGGTTGAAAGGGACATGGATTCATCTGCCCCTTCATCAGTTTACCTTGTGCTCTCACCAGCTTTATTGTGGCATAATGTTTGGCAGGCCAAAAGCTGTGGCTGTCAATGAGTCACATGTCAGTCAGTCCACGGCATGTTTATTCTGAAGGAATTTAGAATGTCAGAGTCTTTTCTCCATTGCTCCTGAGCCTGTAATCACTGATTGTATTTCGCAACCTTCAGCTGCATGTCAATTGAGGAGAAATGGATTTGGGCTGCAGACAGTGGCTTCTCCCTTCTTCTGGCACTTGCACAATTGTGTAAGGGTGGCTGAGTAAAAAGCCATCCTGTTTAAACTGTACAGTTATCTGATGTGGTTGGTGCTTAGGATGGGCCAGGAACAACATGCTACAGTCTTCACTCAAGTCCACCATCTGTGTACAAGGAGGAGGCATAGTCAATTCTTGGCATGATCCATTTGGGGACTTGCCACTCATCAGACCCATTGTTAGACAGCTTGAATAATCCAGTGCATTGTCATAGCCACAGGCAACTGTCAGTTGATGGGGCTAAGGAGGAATTATGAAGAATACTGGCCATCTCTCTGTGGTTTTTTTGCCTCCTTTGTTGGCAACAATTGCTTTTCTTATAGAATTACTGTTAATGCATGCATCTTGTCATAACTTTATTGCAGTGAGTTGTGTGTTTGGGCTTCAGGATGGATCCAGTTATAGGGAACAGCTAGGGATACATATCCTCAATAGGAACTTGGGGTAAGGCCTAGAAATGTCAGCTCAACTTGGGGACCCCCACAGTCTGGTCTCATTGCCGAGCGGTGGGAAGGGATACCACACAGCAGCTTATACAGAAGTGTGGCCTGTTATCTTCCCTGTTACTGTGGGTTTCCCCAACAGGTGGACTGGGTGGGGCATGAGTTGGTAGGCGGATGAACCAATTCACAGGATCTGGTCCACATTCTGAGCCAACATTGCACTGGAACTGCAACCAATAAGGTGTGGTCTTTTTTCTCCCAAGTGTGTTATTTCCCCACCCACCACTCATGCCTTGCTGCTAAGGGTGCAAAACAGGGAAAGCATCATCAAAAAAGAAGGCAAAGAAAGACACAGATTGCATAAAATTTGCACCTGCTAATTTATAAGTATAGCTGCAAAAAATAGAAATAATTGCTTTGCTTTAAATATAAAAAAACCAGTACATCTTACCTTAGTGAGAGAGGCTGTGAGCAGGTGCTCTGTTCAATCTGTTGTCCAGAAGTTAGCTGCTGATGGGCAGCTTCAAGGTCCCTGCTCTCCCTCCAGATCCGTCTTTATTTTTAAACCATTGATGGACCTAATAGCCCTTCAAACAGAGGATACATTGAAACCAAGGATCATCCTCCTATTAGTGATAATTCTACTGGTGAGGGACTTCAAGGCTGTTGCCAGACTGCAGAATTAATGCACTTTGACATCACTTTAACTGCCATGCCTACATCCTATGGAATCCTGGGATTTGTAGTTTGTTGTTTGTTGTGGCACCAGAGCTCTCTAACAGAGAAGCCTAATGTTTCACAGAACTACAATCTCCAGAATTCTATAGTATTGATCCATAGCCGTTAAAGCAGTGTCATATTTTATTAATTCCACAGTGCAGATGCAGTCTCAGACTATTGATCGGGTAATAACCTGAAGGCATATGGCACAGTTCTTCTCTAAGCAGGTCAGATTTTGTACACTGTCTACATGAGAGATTGCTTGTAACTATATACAAGTTACTCTTAGCACTATGGAGTAATAACTGAAGGATTTGTTACCCATTCTTCAAAGCCAGAGAGGCTTGCAAAGCACACACATAAGATACTCTGTTCGTACCTAAGCTTATATCTAAAAACAGCATGACAGAAAAGGAAAAAGGACTGAAGAGGAGGAAAAAAGCAAACTCAGTATGCTAATTTATAATCACATTAGTAGAACTAGCAAGTGGAATGGCACTGTTCAAGGAGAGGAGCCAAGTGCTGATGATCTTTCAACTGAGATGATGGAGTAGCTCTGCTTCCCATATCCCCTCTGTCAAACCCCAATGGGATAGCTGCTGACAGGTGAAAGCTTCACAGGCTAAGGCATTTGATGGGGCTGGCTTCTCAACAGAAGTGATGGTAGCCTTGCTTTCCTGTTCGCCAGCCTGGTAGAGTGGCTAGTGTTACATGTAAGTGTGACAAGTAATTGTGCACATCTGATTACTTATTCTATGAAAACTTATGCTATAGATTTATTTATTTCAGGGTGTTACAATATCCCTTTGCAAGTAAATGTCTTGTGCTGGTTTGAGGTCCATCTATTTGTTTGGTTTGTTGTTGTTGTGTGACTTCAAGTCGTTTCTGACTGAGGATGACTCTAAGAAAAACCATCATAGGATATTCTTGGCAAGTTTCTTCAGAGTGTGGTTGTCATTGCCATCCTCTGAGGCTGAGAGAGTGTGACTTGCCCAAGGTCTCCCAGTGGGTTTCCATGGTCAAGCTGCAATTCAAAACCTGGTTTCCCAATTTTCAAGTACAAGCTGAAACTGTTACACCACACTGATTTGGTATATATACATTTAGGAGATCATTTTCCGTCTTCATCCCCATTCCTAACCCTGTTTATTTGGAATGCAGTTCTTCTCAAACTCAAGTACTGCTGAATAAAAGTATTCTCAGGATTGCTTCTTAGAACTGCCTGAAGACATCCAAATCCTAAAAAGAACTGATCACGGCAAGGAACTAGATTAGATGACCCTTGGGATCAACTTCTGTTATTCTGTGGCTCTATTTCATCCTGCCCATAGATCAAGAAGACATGAAGAAGCATCTTTTCTTGGTGTCTGCCTCCCAGTTCCAGCACAGAATATTGTTCAGAACCAGGCCTCTGTATAAGGGCTTGACTTTTATTGACTGGGTTTAAACTCATGCCAGCCAATTTCAGCTCATAATTATTCCACATTTGCACATAACCATCGTTTTGAAGAATGGCTGTGTTTCCTAACCCAAGGACCTGGCATAGTATGGCCTAAAAGTACAAATTAACTAATTATGGGTTGTCTACTCTTTTCTTTTTTCTTTTCAATAATCTCTCTTTGCCAAAGCATAGTAACAGCAGCTATGAGAGTCAGGTTTTCCAAAGTGGTAAACAGGCATGCAAGAGACATGGAGATGTATTTACAGTAAACTGCCAAGTACAGTAGACATCAGGGGATAAAAATATCCAGTGGAAAAATTCATGAATATAAGTAAAACATTAACCAGGACAGAGTGTGTGGCTCAGTAACATGTGCATCTTTCACAGGCTGCACCTTTTTTCCAGGCCTCTGAATCCATTCTGTGGTTAGAGAGCCAGTCCTTTCTCTATTTGACCCTCCCCACATTATGCTTTCTCCCTCCTGGTGAGAATTACAACATAGGCTCAGTTCTCTTCAGATTATAAACTCATTCCATTTGAAAAGAATGGTTGGTTGCACCCAGCCTGCTTCTTGGCAAATGCCTCTCTTACCCTCCCCATCATGTGCGAACTTGCTCTTGGAGTGAATCACACAATGTCATTTAAGTGTGGAATTCATCTTGCACTAATTGCTGTTCAATCCCCACTTAAATACATGGGCAATTACCCCCTAGAAACAGCAAAGAAGAGAGTCAATGGGCGTAAATTTAAGAGTAAGTCAATATTATTTTGGTATCCTAATTTTACCTCAAGGCTTCACCTACATAACTCTTTCTTTCTTTCTGTAATAGAACTGATAGTTGTTTTCACTGATCGTTGTTTTCAACTAGAGCAGAACCATTTCAAGGGCTCTACTCTTGGATTTAGGCAGTATGTGTTAACTCTTGTTGAAATTGTGAATGCTGGTATGAATGGCAGGGATGAATATTGTGAAGCCTGAAACTGGTCAGAGATCAGACTCACACACTGGTGAATCATCTGTTTACTCCCGTTCAACACAACGTTATTATGTCCACTCAGAAGTAAGCTCCATTGAGTTCATGAGGGCTTTCTCTCAGGTAAATGAGTACAGAATTACATCAGTAATGGAAAAATTCTATTATCAGTCCTTCTGACTGTAACAGAGACATGGCAGCACCAATAGTTCTTATGGGAACCTATGATACAATAGATCTTACTGGAAGCTACTAGTCACAAGATTTTAATTAGGGCGTGATTACTGTTTTAATCAGCTCTTATGGAGAAATATGCATATGTCATGTAGGAAAATGCCATTGATGGTAGATGGTTGTGTCTATGGAATTCTGCTTTTTATGAGAAGTATGGTATAATCTTTACTGCAGGGGTAGGAATCATGCAGTCATCCAGATACTGTTGGCCTGCAACTCCCAGCATTTCCCACAAGGGCTGCTGGGAGTTGTGGCCCAGCAACACCTTGGGAGGGCGCACATGATTTCTGCCCCCAATTTAGTGTATTTAAGCTCTTTCAACAGGCCTCTTGGTATGGTCTGAAGACCCACAATGTAGGTGCATCAGATGCTTGTATGAGAGTCTGTGCATTAGCCAAATTAAATTGTGGAACAAACATTGAATATAAATGTAATATCCTGAGGTCCAGAGGCTGCATCTGGCTCCTAGGTCTTTGGACTACAACACTAGCCCCTCCAATATTCTTCACACTCCACACCACATTCCTTCCAAACTCTTTGGTCCAAAGCAGCCCATCGTGAACTCTGTGAGTACAATTGGACATTTAACCCCTTTTTCAAGGGCCTAGAATATTTTAGGCTTATGATGAGGCCATTTTTCAAAACTGTAAGTAACATGAATACAAGAGAGTGGCCTGATACAAACGGGCCTTTCTGACACACTCGTCACGTGCTAGGGTTGCTTGTGGGGAGGAGCACCCACACACCCCGCAACCCTCGCACGTGATGAGGGCGCCACCATTGTTATGTAAGCGCCACATGGTGTCCGCACGGCACCACACAGAGCTTACATATGAGTGTGCCAGTGGCACATTTGTTACGCTGCCACCGTGGCTTGAGAAGAACCCACTTTTTGTGGGTTCTTTTTCTGTCGGCAGGAAGCTACATGGTTTGGCAGCTGCAGCTTCCCTCCAGCGCAAAAACAGGCACCGAGAGGCCACTTTTTTGGGTGGTCTGTACTGTGCCTATAATAGACCAGAGATCCAAAACTGGGATGTAATGGTCAATTGTTTATCATATAGGAAAACTTTGAGCACTTCAGACAAAAAAGAATATATGTGTTGTAAAGTGGTTAGTAGAAACCTGGGGGGGGGGGTACAAGTCACATTTTGCCTACCCCTGTATAATGTCCTTTTTTGCAGATAGAAATATCAAGTCAAAAAGACATTGGCATCCAAATGAAACCACATTTAATTTGTATTAAACTCTATAGAATTCTACATGCTGTGCTTATGGTGGTTACAAAAACTAAGGGAGTTTCTCTACGGCTGAAATTGTATCATTCAGGATCTAATCTATACAAGCTTCAGCCTAATGCTAAGATGACAAGAATCAGTTAACCCAATTTATTCATTCATTCATTCATTTTTATGCCACATTTTTCACAGAAAGGGACCCAAGGAGGCTCACAAATAAAAACATTTTAAAAGACTTTACAATAAAATTTTAAAAAACAATTAAAAATCTCAAATAAAAACAGGTTAAAGCAAAATAAAAACTGAGCAGAGCTTGTGGAGTTATTATTAAAAATTAATGAGTCACAGTTATGGTTCCAGGCCCTGGTCACTAGATGGTTACTGTTTAGCTGCAATGTTAAAAATTGGAACCAAAGATGAGATGAAATGCTGGACAGATTCTTAGTGGAGGACCTAAGCAGAACTTAAGCCCAATATCAACTTGATATTGTAGTGTCTGCATGATCATAGTCTTAAAATGGAATAGGGGAATTGGTTGTACTTAATTGACTCTTTAGTGCTGATGTAATTGTTTAATGTTGCACCTGCAGCAGCCTCTAAAATATTGGGAATAAAAATATATTAAAATTTAATCATCCATTTTGAAAATATGAACTCCAGCTGTTACTCAGAATGTCTCCAATTTGTGAAAAGCACACAAACTCCCTTATTGGTGGAAAATCAAGTGTAATGAGAGAGTCTCTACATTAATAAAATTGGAGAGCATTTGAGATAGCATATGAGGGCTATAGTCAATGGAAGCCAGACTGGATAGTTTTCCCCAGTTAGCAGAGAGAATGGAACATCAGAGGACACAACAAGAGCTGTTTGGTGAGGGAACCAGTTATCGAGAGCTGTGATGGGTGAGAGCTTGGAAGTTATTTATGGGAGACTCCTGCACCCAGATCACCCAGATACGGTGTTCAATGGCCAAGCTGGCTGGGGAATTCTGAAACTTGTAGCCCCCAAAAGCAATTTTTCCAAGCTCTGGTTCTTCCTGTCTAGAGGTCTTCATGTAGAAGATAGGCAGTCACTTAGTGGAGATGGTCTACCTCTGTCAATCGGGGGATTAAACTAGGTAGCCTATAAGACTCCTACAAGTTCTTGGATTCTATGATTATAAAATGTTACTGTGGGAAAAACAAATTGTCAACACAAAAGATGCCATTTCCATGATTACATTTGAGTTAAACTACCAGATTTGGTGTTTTTATTTATGTCTTATTTCAACAAAGCTTTTAAGTACTGTACATCTTTAAACCACGTAAGTAAATCACATTTTAAATCATGTGAGTAAATCACTATCCTCCAGCAGATTTGCATGGAGGCTTCCTGAGGAGGGATCTTTATAAGCCAGGAGTAAAAAAGAACTTGGTCAGTTGTGTATTTTTATTTATTTATTGGAAAAAAATAATAACCATATCTGAAGGTAACTTTCCGCTGGCAATTAGCCAGTGCAGATTTCATTTCATTGATTTGAAAGGGTTTTCATCATTCTCTCCCTGCACCCCCCACCCCCAGCTTATCTCTCTCATTATCACCCTGACATTTGTTTTGGCTTTCAGTTTAATTACCTCTTGAATTGAACAAAGGTTCAAATCAGGTTGAGGTAATAGGAAGTCAGTGAAATTGATGTGTAGGAAATAATGACACCAGAGGTGTTGGTCCGTGCACATTGACCCTCTGGGAGAAGAAACAAAGATAGATAAGGGAGAAAGCGATTAATCAATCATCTGGGAAGTAGAAGGATGTGTACAAAGGTGTCTGATGTTTGCATCTGCATCCCACCTGGATGGCCATAAACACAATACTGCCTCACTTAGTCAAATTCCTGTGCACTGGAGCAAAACCAGGTAGGAATGCAGGGAAGCATCTGGAAATGTATCTCTGGACCAGGAATAAACATGGGGAAATTAATCAAGTTACCAGGCACACCAAGTCTGAAACACCATTCATGACTGATAAGAAGGTAAATCATGCTGGTTGTAGCAGGGCTTACAGACCACCAGCACAATCAGACCTCCATTGTGGAAGGAATGCTTGCTACCCGTCTAATGAAGTTTATGTACTAAGAAGCCTTGGCAATTCAAACAGCTAAACAAAATAGTTAAAGGGCAAATAAGGTACATAAAGGCACAGAAACAGCTGGGCTAAGAAGTCACTGAGCTGGAGGAACAACTGTTCCTCCTGAAGTTTCCTCCTACAGTGTCCTTGTGTGCTATATTGGAAGGATGAGAAACTGGCCAGCTCTGTAAATTGAATGAATTGAATAAATTCAAAGGCAAAGCAGGGTGAAGGGGGGAAAAAGAAGAAAGGTTGCCCTGCCCCAAGGATCTTACAAAGCTGAGACAGACAGCATATAGAAGAAACAAAGATATGTGAAGATTCATATGCTTAGACCTTGTTTCAGTTGCAGCTGAAAGCTAAGCAACAAATGAAATCCATGGAACGATTTACAACTGAGAGGGATGCTAAGAAAAAGCACAAGAAGACATCACATAGTTGTTCTGGTAGGGTGTTCAAGATGGATTTTTCAAAGTCATGATGTTATCGATTTATAAACAAAAGATATACAGACATTAAATGCAACAATTAATTGTCAGTATCTGTAACATCAATGTGGGTATCAGATTTGCAGGTTACATAAAACTGGGAGAAGTAGTTAACATATTGGAAGATAGGAACAGAATCGAGAAGGACCTCAATAATTTAGAAAACTGGGCTGAAATTAATGAAATTAAATTCAGTAGAAACAAATGCAAAATTCTACATTTAGCTCACAAAAACCAAATGAAAAGTGATAGGATTGGGGATACTTGTCTTAGCCAGACTATATGTGAAAAGGACTTTGGGATTATTGTTAATCATGAATTGAACATGAGCCAACAGTGTGATGCTACAACAAAGAAAACAAATGCTTTCTTAGCCTGCATTAATAGAAGTATAGTTTTGAAATGGAGGGAAGTAATAGTCCCCCTTTATTCTGCACTGGTCAGGCCTCATCTGGAATATTGTGTTCAGTTCTAGGCGCCTCATTTTACAAAGGATACAGATAAATTGGAATGAGTTCAAAGAAGGACAATAGGGATGAAAATAAGTATGGAGAACAGAACATATGAGAAAAGGTTGAAGGAACTGGGCATATTCAACCTGATGAAGAGAACACTGAGGGGTGGCATGATCTTACTCTTTAAATACGTTAAGAGTTTCCACAAAGAGGAAGATACAGGTTGGTCCTTTGCTGCCTTAGTGGGTAGAACTAGGTCTAATGGTTTTAGGTTACACGACAGTAGATTTTGATTGAAGAGAAGAAACCTCAATTGCCTAGAGAAATAGTAGGTTCTCCTCTGGGTGTCTTCAAAAAAGAGGTTGGATAGCTACCTGTTGGGAATGCTCTAGCTGGAGATCCTGCGCTGAGATCCTGCATATGAAGATTTCCACACCTGGCTGCATCACTGCTAAAACGTCCACCAAATATCCTTAAAAGGTGGAGGAAGTGTGCGTGTCTGGAAGCCAGGCATGCTTCCTAAATTCTCAGGGAATCATCACTCCCTCTAGCATCCCTGAATCATCGCAAGGGGAGTGGATTTCCTATGAACGCAAAGTTTGCGTTCATAGGAAATATACTCCCCAGGAATGATTCAGGGACACAAAGGAGGGAGCAACGTTTCCCTGACGATTAAGGAAGCGCGTCTGGTTTCCAGACATGCGCTCTTCCTCCATCTTTTAAGGACATTTTAGGGACATTTTAGCCGCAATGCAGGGAGGTGTGGAAATCTTCTTTGATTCTGTGATTTTAAACCAGGGAGGCTGAAGACCAACAAACAGATGATTTGGTTCAGTTTGTTCACCTGCAGTATTGTATGTGGTTCAATTTTTGGTTGAAAAATTATGGTTTTGTACCTAAAACTGTTTGTTAAATTAAGATTTTTCTTTGCATTGTGTCTATCAGTCAGAATGGTTAATTACTTTGGAGGACGAGGGAGGCCTTTACACCACTGTTCAGATATGTGGGGAATATGAAGCACAAATGAAAGACAATAAGGGCTGCAGTGGAATCCAAGAAGCGGGCCTCAAGTTCAAGGAGGTAATTAGGAAGCTTAATGTGAATGTTTCCAATGACGTGTGTATATGTTGAAAAGTTCGTCTTGAGGTTAACCCCTTTTGTAATGTCTGCAGATTAGATCTCCTGAGGGTTTTTGTTTTTTTTTAAGAGACAGCTAAGAAAGGGTATGACTGAGATGGATGAAAATAATTTTAAAATATAGACAGCATGGATGACCGGCCTAGTGTACTGCCCTTTTGCATACTGCTTGCTTAGAGAGCACTCAGCACAAAGGATGTGACGAAGGCTCTTAGCTGACATGTGGAATTCCCTGACATTGGAAGTAATGAGTGAGCTGGAAAAAGATACTAAGCAAGTCCATGAGAACAATGCATTGAGAAATGTGGGGAGGGCCTTCTTTCTTTCTCACCAATATCTAAGCATACCTTGTGGGAATCCAGGAGAGGTCACATGCCAAGATGTCTCATCACTTCTCTGTTGATCTTCCCATAACAGGCAAAGTAAATGTTATTTATCTCTTTGTTAATTGTTATCGTTCCTTACCTTGATCTATGAGGAGAGGTGGTTAAAAAATAAATATCATTGTTATGTTCTTATTATTCAAACAAGCCTTTACCCCCATAAGCTGATTTTTTCTTGTTTTGGAAACTGCAAATCAATACTGAAAGTTAGTTTAGTCATTTAAATGTTGGATTAGGATACTGGGAGACCAGGGTTTGAATCTCCACTCACCAGGAAAAAAATCACCAGGTAAGCGTGGGCAATTCCCACTCTCTCAGCCTCAGAGGAAGGCAGTGCCAAACCCCCTATCCTTATGTAGCACACCACCATGAGCGATGTACTTGGTTCATTCCTGCTTGTTTTAAAATAAGCCTTAAAGGGTTGGATTATCTACTCTGCTTTTAAAATGAATTGATGTTGATCTGTGTTTGGTAAACCATAGTTTTTAGTGTGGCTGTTCTTTTAAAACACATTTTAGGCTGCCATTATACTTAATTCTACTTTAGATTTTATTGTTTTGTCTTATAAACTATCTTGAATCACCTTGAAAAGTGTCATTAAAATGTTTGAAAGAAACAAATCATTCTGCAGTTGCTCACCTACTTCCTTGAGGATTCTAGATCACATCAAGTTTGGGCAAGCTTTGGTTGGGGAATTTCATTTGTATTTATGGTAGCTGAGTACAGTTCCATTGCATCAACTATCAGAGTGTTGGGCCTGGTGTCTGGAGCATTGTACTACCTGATTTTCAAAGGCTCCATAGGTATAGAGGGTTGCAGTGCACCTTTGCAGCCACCATGTTGGATGCCCAGAAGTGATGTTGTGTCCCTCCCAATTTCCTTGCATGGTTCCTTTAGTGTTGGTTTTAAAAAATGTCTTGGGTGGGATAGGGTGGGGCAAAACAACATCTTGAACTGTTCCAGAGGTGTCCTAAGCTTTTTTCACCGGAAAAATATGGAGTTCACAAAAACTTGGGGTGAGGAGGGTATCAGGGGGTCCCAAGGATTGTATTGGCCCCTTCAGGTCCAGCTCGTTAGATCTGACAGGTGTAGCTTGGGAGTTCATAGATACCATGACTACCATGGGCCTGTCCCAAATAGTCTCAGGTCCAATACATTGTGCTGGTAATATACTCGATGTGGTCTTTAGTACAGATCAGGTAAATCCATGGGCAAAGATAATCTGTACCTCTGCTCTGTCATGGTTGGACCATTTTATAGTCAGGGTGGGACTACCCATATCCCCCTCAGGGGTGGAGGATCTATTAAAATGGTCTGCCCTCGAAGGCTGATGAAACCCAAAAGGTTCCAGGAAGCCCTAGAGTGTCTTATGGTTGGGAATGACGGCGATTCTGTTGAAGCCTTGGTTGATACCTGGAATAATGACCTTAGCAAAGCCATAGACATTATCACTCCTGAGCATACTTACTGGCCCGCTTCAAATAAAAAACCATGGTATGCAAATGATCTTCG
Source organism: Sceloporus undulatus (assembly GCF_019175285.1). Lineage (NCBI taxonomy): Eukaryota > Metazoa > Chordata > Lepidosauria > Squamata > Phrynosomatidae > Sceloporus > Sceloporus undulatus. The sequence goes on from NC_056522.1 coordinate 56,405,979, forward strand.
TAAAATGAAGCAGACTGCGCAACAACTAGAGCGCCACTGGCGGCCTTCAATACCATTGGCCACGTTATCCTTCTGGAATGCCTGAGGGAGTTAGATATCAGAGGCACTGTTTTGCAGTGGGTCAGGTCCTACCTCTCGGGCAGAGTCCAGATGGTGTCGCTTGGCGACAGTTATTTGTCCAAGAGGGAACTCATATCGGATGTCCCTCAAGGCGCAATACTGTCACCAATGCTATTCAACATTTACATGAAGCCACTGGAAGAGATCATCTGGAGACATGGGGCGTGGTGTTATCAGTACACTGATGACACCCAAATCTATCTCCCCATGTCACTGACTATTTCAGTGACTAAGGATGGCATCTCTCCTCTAGAGGCCTGCCTTAGGTCGGTAATGGGCTGTATGAGGGAAAACAAACTCAGGCTGAATCCAGAGAAAACGGAGGTATTCACGATAGGTTCCCAGGAGTAAGCTGCACTGAATAAAATGAATACCATGCCATATGGAACACAATGAATCTTATTTCCAAGTTGTCATGGATAATTAAGTTTGGTAGCATTGTGCCTTTACTTAGAAGTGAACTTCCCTCTGTGTAATTATTCAGAAGGAAGTCATCCTGAACTCAATTGGACTTAGTGCTTGGTAGGTATGCACAGGAGCGTAGGCTTCAACTGGCTTGAAATCTAAACAGGTTTACGTGGAGGTGAAATTCTACTTTTAAAAAAATCATCAGGGGTTCAAGTGCAGTCCTATGTAGGGTTGCTTATAAAGGTGGGAGATTTCAATAGCATTATTTGATCATGCTGGCTGAGGATAAAACAGGACATGAAAATCTGGAGAGTCACAGTTGTCCAATCCAGTTCAATGAGGCATGCATAGAATCTGCCTGGTAATTCAAACCCTGGTCTTCCATAGCCCCAATTCAACACATCACTGATATACTTCCCTAACTTCCTTCCAAGGAAGCCTTGTAGCCTCACTCTAATAATCTAAATAGGAAGAATCTTGTTGTCAATTAGAACAACAACAACAACACAATTGTTAATAACCTTGTTAACTTATTGAGTCTTATCGATAACCCTTTTGATCTAATCTAATTTTCCACACATAAATTCCCCTCCTGCAAAGGGGACCCTCCTCTTCCTGAATGCACTGAAGTTTTGTAACATACAAATGCATATCTTTTTTTTTTTTTTTTACTTCTTAATTAATTTTGGTCTTAGGGGTTTATCTCATGGGGGAAATCAGGGGGTTAAACAAGCATTTTCTGGGGACAGTCGCACAATCGTGGTGAAGATTTTCACATAACATCCTGATTAGAGAGGACTTTTCCTGGGAAGAACCAGGAATGCTCCAGCAACAAATCATTTGTTCCTGGAGCATTCCTGGTTCTTCCCCGGGACAAGTCCTCTTTAAGCATTATGTGTGTGAAAATCTTTGCCACGATTGTGTGACTGTCCCCAGAAAATGCCTGTTTAAACCCCCAATTTCCCCCCATGTGATAAAGTCCTTAATTTGATTTGGTGGAGACCTTTCTGTCACATTACAAATCCTGGCTCCTTTTGTGTGAGAATTTAAAGGATGCCACTTCCAATGCACGTCAACCTGACAGTAAACACCAATGGGACTGAGTTGATGAATCAAGATGCATATGATAGAGCTGTGCAGAACTGCCCATGGCCAATCAGCTGCCTTTTCCTTTCCTTTTTTTTTAATTTAAATCTTTAATTAGTGGTCAGGGATCAACCCTAAATACAGTGGTACCTCAGGTTATGAAATTAATTCGTTCCGCGGCTAATTTCGTAACCCGAAAAACCTTCGTAACCCGAATTGCCATAGGCGCTAATGGAAAAAAAGCCGCGGCTCCGCCGCGGCTCCATTTAAAACAACGCTAGGGTTTTTTCGTAACCCGAAAAAACCTTCGTAACCCGAAACAATAAATCCCTATGGGATTTATTCGTATCCCGAAAAATTCATAACCTGGGTAATTCGTATCCCGAGGTACCACTGTAAATGTATAGAGGTTGCGAAGCCTTTACAAAAAAAAGCTACTTTCAGATTCCAGCTTTCCTTCCAGTTTGGGGAATTAAAGAAAAGGTTAGGTCAGAGGGAAGAGGGTGAGGGTGGGGAGGAAAAAAGGGGACAACATAATAAGGACATTGTGTGTGTGACTGTGTGTGTGTGCAGCTGCAAATGAGCAAGCAAGCAAGCAAGCAAACCTTGCATACATACCCATTCTCTCTCTCTCTCCCCCTCCTCCCAATTCTAGCCACACATGTATGCCCAAAGCAGCAATAGCTTGGCAGTCTATCCTGACTGCCAAGGAACATGCACTGTCAGCTGGTGAATGGAAAAGCCATTCAGGCAGCGATGTACCTAAATCTATTCCCTTATTGGTTGCGCCATGGGTGGACTGCATCCACTGCCCCATCCTCCCATAAACCAATGCTTTCAGGAAGCATTTCTGTACTGCAGCCATCATAATATAAGAAGCTTTGGGAGGAGGCACCAAAAGAAGCATGAAACCAAACTTCATTATGGACATTCCAGGCTTGCCTTGGGGTAGACCTTGAATCCAGTCCAGCACATTCCAGTAACTAACAGCCTCAACAGACCACCGATAAAGGCTGGCATCAGGGTGGAGTGGGAGCATAGCCCCAACTCCATCCTCATGCTGGCGTGACGCTGCACCCCCCACTGTATGGTGGGCAGCATAACGGTGTTCTTCTGGCGCTGTGTCTGAAGGAGTGCCAAAAAGCCATGGCTATGACGCCCTTTCCACTGTTCAAAAAGGAGCCGCTTTTTGTTGCAGCCCCAATCCAGCTGAAAGGGGCAGCTGCAGGCCATCCCTTAGGGGCGATCTGTTCAGCCCCTAAGTGTCATAAAAAGATACTAGTAGAGGAAGAGAGTTATATTGCAGGTCACTAGTTGGATCACTAATGTACAGTAGGGATGGAATTCTTCATTGATTTCGTTCTCAAAGAAAGCAACAAATAATTTTTGGATTGTTTTTTCCCAATTGCAATAGAGTCCTTCAAAACTATAGTTTGGGGTTTATTCTGCACAACATTTGTATGTTGGGAGTTTTGTGCAGGAAAAAAAAGATTTTTGTTCAGAAAACAGCATTTTCTCCACATAAGTATTATTTTGGCACAGAAAATGCTGCTTTCTGTGCAGAAAAAATGTTGTTTTCAGTTAAAATACCCATGATATACACATTTTGCACAGAATAACTTCTAAACTGCAAAGATTCATGAAAGTCCATGATCCTTCTCGTCAGGATTTCATCACACTGAGAAAAATGTTGCTGTTTTTGTTGTTGTTGTTTTAAAAAGAAACATTTTTTAAAATTTATCTTTCCAACCTTGCTGCATGATAAGTCCTATTCATATCTGAGTTATTGCAATTCATATAGCCATCACTGTTACAATTTACCTGGTAGCTGAGTACATAAAGACATTTTTTCCTAGCAAGAATGCAGGGGAAATGCAATATTACCCCTACAAAACACTACTTAGTGGGGAAACATCTGAACACTCTGTAACAAATTAATAATTGTGCGTTTGCTATTTTTCTTTTAAGAATATACAGACTGCTAAGGATTATTGGAAGATTACACAAACATACACACAAGATAATCATGAAATTTAAACAGCAACCATTTAGCTTGAAAATGTTCTGTTGTTATTTGGCCTATACAAAAATTATCTTAGGAGTGTGTTCCTAAGGGGGTATAACTTTGCTTTAGATGTGTATGGCATAGCAGGTGGATGAGGACATAGATACTTTGTTGATGGACATTTATAGATTGATATGTACATATGATCTTTGTCTGTCTTCATACACCCTTTCCAAGCAGGAGTTCCTAGAGTTGATTTTGGCAGGATATGTGTGTATTTTCCTGTACACTACCAGACTGGTTCTCTTGACAGTGTTACAGAAAATGATTTCTTTCCAAATCTCATTCTTTCCAATTCACCAATATTTTTCAGTGTCTCTTCTCTTCTTGCCTGCCATATTGACCAGTTAGATTTTTTTTTAATGGACTGTGAGAAACATTGAAAAAGTAAAACAAAATATCCAGGTTGCCACCAGTTGTGTCATTCCTCTAGTGAAACATTTTTACCACTTGCAGAAACCTGTTTTCCTCTGTGTGCAACTGTGAAATCCAGGAAATTGATTCTGCTTGTGCACAGCATTCCAAAGCTGCACAATCTGTTCCACAAGGTTTTGCACAACTTGTTCCTCGAGATGCTGTACAACTCCTTATGTTTTCTATTCTGACAGTGGCTCTACAACTGTTAATGGAACAAGATCAAAATGTACAGTTTTTAAATGATCCTACCACTGAATATCCCTCTGAGTTCCCATTGAAAAGAATGTGGAAACTTGAGAATTAAGCTTCAAACACCACTAGATACTTACTGGAATCAGACCAAAGCTTTGCAAGTTTAGTAATGTTTATACCTACTATAAGCAGAACAAAACTGCTCTCAAAAACTCCATATCTCTTTCCATCTTAATATTGTTTGATTAGCTGGGCATGTCTATATTCCAAACAAAAACAAAATCATGAAAAAATATCTTCACTTTTTTGGTCGCAATGATTGATCAAAAATAAGGTTCAGATATTTGGTAATAGTTTTGAACCAAATCTCATTGGGTTATACAGAATGTGCCATTTACACACAAGGCCTGCATGTTTCTTGCTTGTTTCTCACATTATGGTTCTTCTGATTCAGTTCTAAGGTTCACATATTCCAGAAGTTCCATGAGAGTGATTTATGCCAGTCCAATCGCCTGAGAGTTTTTCACTGGAATATTTCATGAAGGTCACCTATGTGTAACAGTTATGTGGATAGACCAGACACCCTGTCTCACTTACATGGCCCTCTTCCATAATATGCCCTCTTCAAACACACGCTTTCTAGTGACTGCCTCCTCCTGCCCTCTGCTAGCAGGTGAGTAAGCTATAAATCCAACAAACTCTGTGTGTTGCCTTTCTAGACTCCTCCTGGAAGCATAAAAATTATTAAGTCCAGTAACTTATTTGGACCACATTTATTCATATAATGAATAAAACATGCTTAGAACACACATAAAAGACTGACTCCAAAGTGACTTCGTAAAGCAGGTTTTTAAAAATGTTTTTAAATAAAACAAGTGCAGGAACAGCAAACAAAGTGTGTTTTTAAATGCGTAATACAGAAATAACCAATATATTGATTAACCTCTATCTATCTATTTATCATCTTTCTAACTATGTCCATCTATCTGTCTCAGCTATCTCAGGGATGAGACGTTCTTTTTAACTAAGAGTAGTGCTTATTATTAAAGTCTGAAAATAGAAAATGCCAGTATAGTGTCAAAGTGGGTTTATTGTATCTTCACTTAATGTTTGCCCTGTTCTTGAAATAGCTGGTTCTCTTGCAGAAGCAACATTTGTCACTGAGGAAATAATGTCACAGGAATGGCAGCAATCCAGAGATTGAAATCAGAACTGGAGGAAACTGGGAAAATATTTCTTTTTGTCAAATGTTTGTTCAACGCCTGTAAAAAAGGAAAAGAGGATATCTGTTCATCCAATAAGCTTACAGAAACATTGGATGCTTCCAGACAAATGCCTCCTAGTTAGGGAGATGAAAAATCTCATGGTAGTGAATGATATTTTCAAAGAGGTATCTCACCTTGTTCAGAGATTGTTCATCCAATAAGCTTACAAGGATGAGGGGAAAAACACAAATATTCTTAACGTTCTTGTTATTTGTTGTTAACTGCCCTCCAGTTGACCTCAACTCATAGTGAACTTGTGGCTGAGACATCTCCAAGCCATCCTCTACTGCTCTGCTTAGATCCTGTAAATTCAGGCCCATGACCTCCCTAACTGAGTCTAGCCATCTGGCATGTGATCCTCCTTTCTTTTTACTACCTTCTACCTTTCCTAGCATTATTGTCTCCTCTAATATGTTATACCTTCTCATGATGTGGCCAAAGTACAACAACATCTATTTGATCATTTGGCTTCCAGGGAAAGTTCAGCCTTGATCTGTTCAAGGACCCATTTGCTTGTCTTTTGGCTATCCACAGTATCCTCAGCACTCTTCTTCAGCACTACATCTCAAATGAGTTGATTTTTTTTTTACCCACTTTCTTCACTGTTCAGCTCACTGCCCAGCTCTCACATCCGTACATGGTGATGGAGAATACAATGGCTTAGACTACCCTCACTTTCAGTGTTCAGTTGTATAACTTTGTTCTTTATGATCTTGTCTAGTTCTTTCACCACTGCCCTCCTCACTACTAGTTTTCTTGTTTCTTGACAGCAGTCTCCGTTCTGATCAATGTTTGATCCAAGGTATGAGAAATCTAACTATTTTGATTTCCTCATTATCTAGGATGAGTTTACATAGATACCCTATGGTCATTATTTTTGTTTTCTTTATGTTCAGCAGCACTCCTGCCTTTGCACTTTCTTCTTGGACCATCCTTAGTAATTTGTCCAAGTCTGTGATGTTTTCCTTTTGGGGCTGAAGGGTGGGGTATAAATCCCATAAATAAATAAATAAATAAATAAATAAATAAATAATATGGTGTTGTCCACATATTTTAGATTGTTGGTGTTCTTTCCTCCTATCTTCATTCCTCCTTCTTCTAAGTTTAAACCTGCTCATTGTATGAAGTTTTCTGCATACAAATTGAACAAGTAGGGTGATAAAATACAGACTTGTTTGGCCCCCTTGTCAATTGGGAACCATTCTGTTTCTCCATGGAGAGGCATGGACCCGGAGCTACTGGATAAGTACAGATTTCTCATCAGGACTATCAAATGTAGTGGTATGTCCATGTCTTTAAGAGCTCAGTATTATGAGCTGAACATATGGAGGAGCCATTCTGTCTCTCCTTCATTAAAGGTTTTGTGTGTATATGGTAAGAAATAAAAACAGCAGAAGTGATGAAAAACACAAGTAAATTATAAATGGAAGATGTGATTGTCTAGACCTCCTGCAAAATCCTATGGAAGAAGCACAGCCGTGGCTCGATAAAAACTTTTTCTGGAACTCTCTTCAAGAGTCAAAATTATCACTTTAAATTCAAATGCCTATTTCCAAATCTGATTCAAACCGATTCATTAACAGAATTTTGGACTCTTCTCTACTGATAGCAAAATACATTGCTCTACTGAAAGGAGACAACAACTAACATTTTCAGTACTTGTCCTATAAGAAACTATTATAATATTTCCCTCTAGCACTATTTGATCCAATGTTAGATACACCAATGTAAAGGGATCCTGGTAATCAAGTTTTTGAGACAGCAGAAAAAGTAGAATATTTTAACCCAACACTTTAAAAAAAATTAAAATAAAAAACTATTTGTATTAGGGTGCATACAGTCCCAGATATTGTTGCTGTGCTTTCTCATTTATACTGACTAAAATAAACTGACTTGGTTGTATCCGGACTGATTTAAAACTCTCTGTTTCAGTTCCGGTTCTTTCTGATTTTATACTGGATTAAAATAAACTGATCTGGACAGCTGGTATAAAGAGTATCTGATCAAACCAGAAACTGACAGAAAATATTTGGAGTTAAATGTGTATGGTTCTTTAATTTGGTAAATTTCATTCTTTCAGAAGGAGCAACGACAATTATACATTAACTCCATTGTGAAAAAAGCCCAGTCCTTTTTAAAAGCACTGGTATTTCTTTATTTCTCTCTCATTTAAAGGCACACAGCAAAATCAAATCTATTTATCTGAAATTTTACAAATACTATTTTCTCAGAAGCAGATATCCCTGCAAATTATATTCCAAATTCTAATTTTGGTTTTTAAAAAAAGTTATAGGTGTTTCTTGATTTTCTATTGCTACAAAAGATGCCAAGGGTTTCAAAAAAGAACTGTGCTGAGTTTTTCCTCTGCTGAGGTTTTTCCTTTGAGTTCAGCCAGCATATAATGTCAGTTCACATATCTCTGCTAAGGCAGCCTCATTTGATCCAATCGGGTGAATATATTGGGTTAAAATAAAGCATTGTGTGTTTACAACCCAGAAAACTTGTCTCTATGTCCACTGGCCTGATTTATACCTCTCTTTTGATTTTCTTTGTGGTTTGATGGCCTTATGTTGAACCAAGACTTACCAACTCAGAACATAATTAGTCAATGTGAATGAGGTGGCAGGAGGAGAAATGTATGGAATTCCATTATGTGGTCAATTTAGCAGCAATTCTGTTTTTACATGAGCATAAAATGAGAAGGCAGAGAACATGATGCTGCAATGAAGGAAAGATAAAGGGCAGAATCATCAGATCTGCCTGTGGGTACAGGGACTGGTGCTGGGTACTTCAAATTGTATATGCATGTCCAGGCTTACATTCAGAACCACAAAACCATGGGCATGACAAGAATGCAACTCTATTCCACACCATTTTGAGGCAAGACAAACATTTCAAAGGGCAGAGTAAGGAATCCATTTGTTGGATGTGAAACTCACATTGGCAACTAGAGTACCCACATACCACTCTAAGTATATACATGTAAATAAGTTTTCTCATTCTTGAGGCACAGAGGAAAAAAATGTGTGACAGAAAATGAGCAATGATGTAACACTGAGAAAATAAAATAAACAAACTATGTAGCTGTGACCTTTTCTTCCTGGGGACAGAATGGTACCATGCCTTGTTACATCTTCCTTGATGATCTCCATGCAGTTACTGAAGAACTCAAACTCTGGGCTCCATTTTGTTCTCTAGCAGTTATCTTTGTATAAATTATAGGCTCTTCCAGATTGGTCTTTAAAATGTGAATTCTCACTTTATAATTTCTTGGGGTTTGCCAGTTGTTTCTGTCTCAGTCCACTTATTCCATTCTTTTGGGATTCCTCTTCTAGTGAATTATTCGATCTGCACTAGGGTGGTTTCAACGTTTTCTTTTTTTTTTTATTTAAACAAGTTGGGAGTAGTTGCTGAGGTGGTCTTACAATTTGAAAGCCAAACTTGGTCCCCTTTCAATTTTTTTTTTTAACTTCTTAAGCATGCAAAAATGCAATTTCACGTATTTGTTGAAATACTATAATTTCAAGGGAAAAAACTAAAAAAAGGAGAATACTTTTTTGATCTGATAAGTCTTGGAATTGTCAAGAAAACTCCTAATACATGGGAATAAAATATCCCTGTTCATGCCATGGCTTGCCAGGAAATAATCTAGGATAACAACAATATCATTTGGATAGTCTTTATAAAAACCTAAACAACAAATACCACATTTCTCCCATCAGAAGGAGCCCTGTGTTGAATGCAATATTATCTGTTGCTGTTTTGACACACATGGAAGAGGAGTTTTCTCCTTACAATTTTTATCTAAGCCTTGCATCTGAATTGTCTGGGTGCACTATGCTATACTGCAGTTATACTGTCTGAGATCAAAGTAAGGTACATAGAATTCCTCTCTCCTTGCTTTATCCTCATACGACCTTTGTGAGGTAGGTCAGGCTGTGATGAAATGATTGATCCAAAGTCAGTCAATGAATTTCATGGTTTGGTAAGGGCTAATAATGGAGCCAATGTGGTGTAGTGGTTTGAGCATTGGACTATAACTCTGGAAACCAGGATTCAAATCCTCTCTCAATCATGGGAACCCATTGAATGGCCTTGGACAAGTCACACTTTCTCAGCCTCAAACAAAGAGAAAGGCAAGCTCTCCATGAACAAATCTTGCCAAGAAAATCCTGTGATAGGTTCCACTTGAAAGCACACAACAACACCATACTGGAATCTCCCAAATCCCAGCTCAACTCTCTACCCTGACTAGCTCTTTAATTGTGTGAACTGTATTCTGAAAACAACTATGTGAAACAGGAGGGAGGATATTACACGACTGAAATTGGAAGTATAATCCAGTGTCATCCTGAACACAATCATGCATATTCATGTTATTGTGTGAAAGGTTACCACACATAATTGCTGGCAGTTTGAACACACTCCAAATGCAATCACGTGTCAATCCACAGTTGAGTAAATTCGGTGAACTAGCGAAGTCACAAATCTTATTGTTAGGCAACTTTGCACTCAGTGCGCTGTTGTTTGGTGTGATGTGCATGTCTCCTTTGGCCCTGGTTCCCCCCCCCCCCCAATCTGGAAAGGGGGTTTCCATGAAGCCACACTGCAATTCTGCTTCAATTTTGCTTCTGCTTGTTCTTCAGCATTGCTGGGGGGGGGGGGGGCTGCTGCCTGCTAATTAAGAGGCATGGACCCGGAGCTACTGGATAACTATTATAGTTAGATTTTAATGTAACAAGAGTGAATATATGCTCATTTTAACGTGAATAGAGCATCTTCTTTCAACCATTCTTCCCACCACCCCCTCCAACCTCTTTTGTAAATTGTAGGGTTTCTTGGTTCCTCTCTCTCACTCGCCTAAATGTGCTATGCTCCAATCATCTGGAGTCTCACTGAGCATGTGCAAGGGTGCCAATTCGCAATTAACAACCCACTGATGTGATGGCTTACTTTGCACAGAATCTGGGTCGCGCTCAGGGAGGCCATTACAGTGAATTTAAGGTGTGATAAGTAATCATGTAATTGCGTGAATTTTTGAATTGATCTCGCTATCTTCTCTTTCAAAATTGAGAGCCTCCCATCCCGTTTGATAAACTCTGAGGATTGCTCCTGAATTTCCTATAAGAGCTCCATTATAGATTCTGGTAATGGTAGAAGATAGGAAGAGATTTTGGATGTAAGATTCTTCTCCCTGATGTTTCTCCTCCCTGTAAAATTTATAGGCCATTCTTAGATTATATTCAAGATTAAATTTAAAAAAGCAAAGCATACATATCCAATATATGCTAAGAACATTTGTTGTGGGTTTTTAAAAATGTCTACATGATAGCTACAATGATGTTATCACAAGCTAGTCGGTAATCTTCCTAAAGCTACAAAATGTGTAGAGTACATTGGCATGAATAATATACCTACTTTAAATTTTTACTAGAAAACTAAAATATTTAAGCCCAGGGGTGTAGTACAGTATAAAATATAGACATGCTAGTTTATATCTGTCTGTGCACATTTAGAAATAATTATTGGGATATATTTAAATTTTGCAAAAGGCAAAGCAAGCCAATTAATTTCTCATCCACGTTGCTTCAAGTAAAATAAATACCTTGGCCCATTCGCACCCTTTCCAGATCATCTCAGTTTAGTAGTTCCTCTTTAATTACAATTAATTAGCAGCGGAAATACGCAAAAGCTGGTTGGTTTTTTAAAATGGTAATTTTTGCACCAAATTAGAGTTTTGAAAATTTGACAGAGTGCTAATTCAAAAGGAAGCCCTGGGAATATCAGAAGGTTGACCCCAATTAATTTCCCAATTCTCACCTCCATCCTGCTCCAAAATATAACTCATTTCTCAACAGTTAATTATTCCATTTATCAATCATCACCCTTACTTCCATGAATTCCATTCAAAAATCAAATAAAGCAGTTTTGAATGAATTACATTCAAAAATCAAATAAAGAGGCAGGAGAGCTTCAGATGGAGCAAAGGAGCTTCCATGGGAAGGGGGAATCGGGGGCATCGTGTACCAGAAGGGAAGGGTTAACTCTCTCTTCCAGACCTATGGCCTCTAGGAACTCTCCCCAACTCACCCAGCCCCCATGGTAATTAAGCTTAGAAAATCTTCCCCTTGGCACCAATTGAAGGATTCTTCTTCCTCCAGTCTAATTGTCATGCACAGGGGAATAGCAGGGGGCACTGTAGCATATGAAGAAGGGGGACCAATCATCCCTTTCTGGCTACAAGTCCCCTGGAAAGGTATGTTCTACATGACAGTTAAACTGGAGTGGAAGGGGGGAGACACATCCATAGATATCAACAGTCATCCATGGTTCTGAGGAAAGATGGAGAGCAGGGTTGTGTGAACCCATCCCTTGCAGCACACTTGCATAAAAGCCCAACATATCCCACTTGCATAGTGTAGAGGACGCAGCATCCATACTGGCCTCACCCCTAGCATGTGACGGGGGCATCAAAATGGCGGCACCCTGTACACACTGGCACTGCCCTTTTGATGCAACAGACGCATAGTGTACGCTCATCCCATCATGCTGGCGATGTCACGAGTGCGCCATTTGCGCACTCAGGTGACGCAAGCACGATGCAAAAAGAACCCGCTTTTTGCGGGTTCTTTTTCCACCGCCAGGAAGCCTCACCGTTGGCAGCTGAGGCTTCCCACCGGCGGAAATGGAGGCGGCGGTAGGCCGCCCTATTTAGGCAGTCTGTATCCCACCTAAGTTTGACTTTCTATTGAGCCCTGAACAACTTATAGTTGTTGTAGTTGTTGTTTTTTATTAATTATGATGAATTGTATTTTATAATGTCTGTGAGGGTACATGGACTATAGTCCTTGTTATAACTGTATTATTGTTGCTTGATATTTAGTGTGTGTGTGTGTGTATTCCCCTCTAGCCAGAGTCAATTATTGTTAGTTGATTATATGCTATGTCATATTTAACTATTATTATGTTATGTATTGTATTTTGTAATTGGTATTTTTTCCATACTCTCTTCATTTTTATTTTGGTATTATGATATGTTTGTATTTTGTTTTAATATTAGTTGAGTGGAGTTGTGCTGGGGAGGGAAGGGATCAATTATAACCTTTATTTATTTGAAATGTATTATTTTGATATTGTTTGAATTGTGTTGTATTATATTGTACTCCTATATTATTGTAACCCGCCTGGATTCCATGTGATTGGGCGGGATATAAATAAATCCGTATTATTATTTATCATTACAGTTAGGTTAAGTCTCTGACTCAGATTGGAGATGTTGAGGACTGGGGGTGGGGTGCATGAGCACCAGACCCACTGTCTTGTGTGTCTACACAAACCTGCTGTCCTCACATGTGGTGCAGGACTCTTTCCTGTTGCCTATGTTGAAATAAGAAACAATTGCCAGCCTGGGCATTTTCTGAACATGGAAGAGGGTGTGGGAATATGGAAAATCTTATTATTTCCTTTTAAAAATGTCTTTGCCTCTTGATGTCTGGGCCACATCGATGGAGATTATTGCACAAGTCCCATTGTCACCACAATTATGTTAATTAAAGGAACCGGATGCATACTACTTTGGGAGCAGCCCTTATCGCATGTGTCTGCAATTGTGGGACTGAGGCTGTTGATGCCATCAACATTCCTGCACTCCTTTTCCCAGATTGCTCCTTAACTACACCTCCCTGTCGTATTGCTTTACACAGCATGCTTTTTGTTTTTTAATTTTTTATCTGTATTTCTCTTTTTAACACAATTTAGCAACTATGGCAAAGTGATTTAGTTGGTGGAGGAAAAAGAAAAGAAAGAGTAAAAAGGAGAAACCCAGCCTGCTTGAGAGTAGCAAGGGAAGAAGGAGAGAGGAGGAAACTAAGAACATGTGGCTGTCCGATCCTGGAAATGCTGCAGGAAGCTTTTTGTACAAGTTCGACAGTGGAACACACTCCCTCAGAGTGTGGTGGAGTCTCCTTCCTTGGAAGTCTTTAAACAGAGGCTGGATGGCCATCTATCAGAGATGCTTTGATTGAGAATTCCTGCATGGCAGGGGGTTGGACTGGATGGCTCTTGTGGTCTCTTCCAACTCTACGATTCTATGATTCTATGATTCTAAGATTATTAATACAACAGCAGTGTAACTGGCAACTACGTGTGCTATTAGGAGCCTATTGATGGGCTTTTCCCATGAGTGAAAAGAAACAAAGGAAATGCAAAGCAGCAACTGAATAGATACAACATTGTGTGATAAGTACTGGTCAAATACATGAATATCTTGCTTTAATCCCAATTTACTGCCTTGTGTGATAAAGTCCCAAGCAGTGGCATCACTAGGGATGGTGTCACCCAGTGCAGTAACTCATGGTGTCATATCCCCATTGACCTCCTCCCATCCCACACCATACAGAATTATTAGTAATGTTTTTTGCACTGTTACTTATAAATCGTAATTTCTGCATATCACTGATTGTCATGGTAATAGTTGTGACATAAACAACCAGCAAAATTAAATACTTTTAAATACTTTTAAATTACAATATCATATTCACAGCCTCAGCGTATTTACATATACATACTTTCATGTGATTGAAGTGAACATTTGGTAAAAGGTGATTTTTTTTAAATTAAAAAGACTAAAATTTTAAAATTTAATTTAAAAAACAAACAAGCTCTTGGACTTCTCCTTTCTCCTTCCATTCAGACTCACCCCATCTCTTCAGCATTTTAAAATGACACAGGCAAATGCCACAGCCCATTTCTGTCAAAAAGCAGATGTTTGAATAGCAGTGGTGTCACCCTCCTTAGGATGTCACCTGGTGCAGTCTGAACCCCTTGCACTCCCCTAGTGACACCAATGGTCCTGAGTCATAAAATACAGAACAATTGACTAGCCATTTGCACTTTGTTGCCTCATCTCTCTCCAAACAGATATTTGCAAGATGTGTGTAACTGTCCCCAAAGAAATCAGACAGTGTGGCTGTAGCAGTGACAGGCAAGCCAAAGCACTATGCTTGGCAGTTGTGGGAACTGGAAGTGGCAAAGACAGCACTTCCCAGGAGCCCAAAAAAGGGATCCGCTCCAAGTGAATGTTGGCGCCACACATAATGCTCTGGTTGTGAGTGTCAGGCTCTGTGGGTACTGGATGCTTCTTCTCAACACATTCCAGGACCCTCAGGACAAAGGAAATTGAGGGTTGAGTCAGATGTCTTTTCTTTTCTCTTTTTGGTGGCGCTATCCTGCTCTTAGAATACTCTTGCCAAACCAAGCAATTCTTTTTGTTTGCATTAGTGTAGCACAAGATTCTTTCCCCACTCCTACTACTTAAAAAATGAATTTAGTTCAGACACCTTTCAGTCAACAGAATAACACTAGATTGGGTAACAGAGAGCTGATTTCACATTTAAAAGAAACACCTGTGGGTATGGGATTCATTTTACTTGTGTCTCCTTTTCTCATGTGTGTGTGCGTGCGTGCGTGTGCGCGCGCACATGCAACCTGAGTTCATTTTTAAAAACCTTCAAGGTTGCTGACAAATTTTGGATGTGTGTATGTGAAACACAGAGAAGGAAAGGGAGGATGGAGAAAGAGAGAGAAGGGGGTTGCAGACAAGACCCCCCCCCCAAAAAAAAACCATACATGCATTTTACTCAAAAAGTAGAATGTGGCTAAATAAGAAGATGGCTGATCTTAAAACAAATATATTTCTATTGTTTCTTTTCACCCCATCCATGGCCTCTTGGAATTTCATACTAGGGATCCAATTTGTGGAAGAAAAGTACATTATCCTACTCTTTCCGTTGGCTTTTGCAAACATTCATCACAAGTTGCTTGAAAACAGAAGTTTTTAATTTGAAATAATGGTCCTAGCTTTTTAATATGCCTATTTTCCTCTGCTCCTGTGAAGACATGCAGTCCTAAGGTAAATACTGTCATTAACATTGTGGGAGGTGGTTTGAGAATGATACAGTCGGTCCTTCTTATACACGGATTTTTTATACATGGATTTAAGCATACACAGTTTGAAAATGTTCCAAAAAAGTATAAATTTACCTTGATTTTCCAATTTTTATAAGGGACACCATTTTGCTTTGTCATTATATTTAATGGGACTTGAGCATACACGGATTTTGTTATACACGGGAGATCTTGGAACCAAACCCCAGCGTATAACAAGGGTCCACTGTATTGCTGTCCTCAATATGTGTGTGTGTGTGTGTGTATGTGTGTGTGTGTGATCTGAGAGAAGCCCAGAAGACAATAGTTCTGCAAATTTTTATGTGTGGTTTATTTTAAAATAGGAATTGTTGAGAACTGTGGTAAGTAGCTAGCACCCATGAATTAATCTCCATCCCCTCCTTGGAGACATTTCACAAATACTATTAAAATGTTTTGGGGGTTGTGGTGTTGAGGTGAGGGATGAATAATATCAAATGTGAATACACACACACACACACACACACACACTCCAAATGCTTGGAACTAGAAGCATTTTGGATTTTGGATTTTTTTCACATTTTGGGATAGTGAGATATCTTGGAGATGGGAACCAAGCCACAGCATGAAATTTCATGAAACATGACATTCATTTATGTTTTATATACTCCTTATAAACATAGCCTGAAGGTAATTTCATACATAATCTTTTGAATAGTTTTTTGTGGGTTTTTCGGGCTATGTGGTCATGTTCTAGAAAAGTTTATTCCTGACATTTTGCCAGCATCTGTGGCTGGTATCTTCAGAGAATGCTGGCATGGAAGAGAGTGAGGGATATATATACTGTGTGACCCAGGGTAGGGAAGGGTGATCTCCATTTTAATCTGTGTATTGTTCTGTTGTTGATGGCTGGTCCTCAGGGTGGAAGGATATGCAAGGAGGATTAGAGTCTTCTTAATTAGTAATCATTTTCTTCTGGGAAAACCCCTGACCCTGGGGGGTTTCCCATTTGCATTTGCTGGGTCCTGATTTGGCTGTTTTTCAGGATTGGTAGCCAAACTTTGTTCACTTCGAGGGTTTCTTCTTTCCTGTTGCAATTGTTCAGGTGTTTGTGGATTTCAATGGCTTTCCTGTGCATTCTGACCGGATCATTGTTCACCAGAATTTCAGTGTTTTCAAACAGCATTTTCAAACATGAATCAGGGAACATGAGATACACTGCAGACTGGGTCAGCTGGAAAAAAAATCAGCAGTAGCAGGACACATTATAAACCATCCTGGGCATAAAATGGAGATCACTCCTTCCTACCCAGGGTCACACAGTGTGTGTGTGTGTGTGTGTGTGTGTGTGTGTGTGTATCTGAAGATGGCAGCCACAGATGCTGGTGAAGCATCAGGAATAAATTCTTCTAGAACATGGCCACATAGCCTGAAAAACCCACAAAAAACTATGGATGCCGGCCATGAAAGCTTTCAACTTCACAATCTTTTGAATAATTTTGTGCATGATACAAAGTTTGTGTATACTGAACCATCAGAAAACACTATCTCAGCCACCCATGTATACAATTTTTTGTTTTGGAATATTTTGGATTTCAGAATTCTGGATAGGGATATTCAAACTATATTTATGTTCTGCTTAGAGTAAAAAGGTTGCTGGGGGGGTGTTGTTATAGTTTTATGATCCAAATAGTTACATTTTCTATAAATCAACTATTTACATTTCTCTTTCTCAAAAGTAACTTTTAAAAAGGCCTTTCTTGAATAAAAGTATCCAGCCACAGAGTGATTGCCCTCACATCATGAGCTCACCACTCTGTCCTCATTATAATTTTATTTTTTTATTACTAGATATTTCAATCTCCAATTTTAAATGTATCATGTTTAATCCCATTTTAAGGGGGGATTTGAGACATAATATTGAATGTGGATATTTTAATGTGTTGTGAGCCACTTTGATTGTCTTGTCACAGAAAAGCAGGATAAAAATAAAAGTTTTATTATTAATTAAATTATTTATTTAAAAGTTAAATGGCACAGGTTTCTAGTCTTTTGTACAAAGCCCACACTCCTGCTGTCCAATTCATCACCACCTCAGTACTCATAAAACAGCAAAGTGTCACAGCATAATGCTCAGTGGCACATCACAAGCCAACACTCGAAGCATGAGAAATCTGTTCTATACTCTGTAGTGAAGGCATACCCCCAGAAATATAAAAGCAACAAAAAGTCAACATCCATGCCCCCAAAGGAGTTATATTGTTAAGTTACATTTATAATGTAACTTAACTGTGTTTTAATTATTAAAAAAAACATATATACATGACTACTTATTTGTAACTTGTTACTCCCACACTCTCGAAGTAAGTCATACAGCCTTCCTTTTTCATGTATGGGGAATATCTGAGGCCTGATAAACCTCACTTTTACAAAACAAACAATATCCCATGTCATATTGTTAGTACTATGCTTCTGTACAAAAATCCTATGTTTTAACTGAATCCTGTCTAGAAAATCAAGATTGAATTTGGAGGTTTTTTTCTTCTCGAAATCTGCTCCAATTCTGCTTCTGTAAACAAGGATCTTGTACTAATTATGGAAATTCAAGGGCAAATGGGGAGAGTGAAGCTATTCTACCAGTATTTGGTAATTATGCTCAAATTGAGGCACTCAGAATTACCATTAAATCCCATGATGACAGATGGGAGGAGATACATCCAGAATCTATGATACATGACTGTCATTGACAACCACCCTTTTTGTGTTTCTAATCCTTTCCCTCTGGGTTCATTCCTCTAATGAGAGCACAGGACCTGGCACAAACTTTGGCGCTTTTAGATAGATGAAAACTATCTCTGATATAATGAATTAAGGACAAGTAAAACCCAGTTGGATATTTGGTACCACCTACTGTGCATGTTTCTAACCAAGTCTGAACAAAGTTCACTGGCAGTTTTTCTTCTTGCTACCTCCAGAGGTGCACAAGCCAGACTGAGGAATGATACACACCAACTCGCTGACCAGAATAGGAACATACTACAAGATCAAGAAGAAATAAAAGATGACGGAAGCAATACCCAAAGAGCTATACAGAAGAGATGAAAGAATGAATGGCATTTGAATGAAGAATCATACAAAGATGAACCACCAACTGGGAAGAATAAATTACCAGGAATATATGATATTCCAATTGAACTGCTACAATGAACACACATTGTAGAAGCAACAAATATGGAAAACAAAATGATAGCCAACAGAATGGGAATGACCAATATACATCCCCATAAAAAAAGAGAGAGAGACAAAAGACTGCAGCATTAATTTCCCACACAAGCAAAACTATGCTCAGTATTATGCAGCACAAACTCCAATCATACATGGAGAGAGAAATCCCAGAGGTACGGGGGGGGGGGGGCATTTGGGAATGGAAGAGGCACTAGGAACCACACTGCAAACATATGATGATTAATGGAGCACACCAAAGAATTCCAGAAAGAAAGAAAAACCAGCATGTGCCTTGTAGCAAGTCCTTTGACTGCACAGATCATGAAAAGCTATGGAATACTCTTAAAGAAATGGGAGTGCCACTACATTTGATAGTCCTGATGAGCAATCAGTATTAAGCACAAGAGGCTACTGTTATGACAGAATATGGAAAAACTGAATAGTTCTCAGTTGGTAAAGGTGTCAGGCAAGTCTGTATTCTATCACCCTACTTATTCAACTTGAACACAGAAAATAGCATATGAAGAGCAGATTTAGACTCAGAAGAAGATTTATGTGATAATGTAATTTATAACTACATGGGCCAGGATGTAAAGTCATCAGTGTTGAATTTTGTTATGAATCAAGTGTCGTTATTCCCCAAAGTATGTTTTCCAACTTTAAACATGAATTGAGGGTTTGCAAGGTTCTCTTTATGCACAATCAGAACTTAGCAGAACAGGTTCCCAAACCCTGCTGTTTCACAGCCACATAAGGAAAAGTTCTGTAATGTAAAATTCTCTCTCTGAAACTCTGAAACCTACAAAGCCAGGCACCTGGAGGAATTATAAGCCTAAATCTAAATTGTTATTACAAAGTGGAATAGAAAAAATA
Organism: Sceloporus undulatus; assembly: GCF_019175285.1. Classification (NCBI taxonomy): domain Eukaryota; kingdom Metazoa; phylum Chordata; class Lepidosauria; order Squamata; family Phrynosomatidae; genus Sceloporus; species Sceloporus undulatus. The sequence goes on from NC_056522.1 coordinate 56,425,554, forward strand.
ATCAATGGCATTTACATATATGTTGACATATTGTTTCAGTGAGAAAATTCAATTTGTGGTTAGCAATTGTATCTGGGTCATAGTAGTCTTTAATTTTATCTATTGAACTCAGTGCATCTTTTCTTGATTAGTGTGAGCTGTGTGAACAAAGCACACAGTCACTGCACAAATCTACACATGTCTAGGTCAATTCTGGATAAGTAGATATAGGGCTTAGAGCCTCAGAAAAGCAGCCTTTTTTTTTTTTTTTTGGAGACAATGCAGTGTCTTACTATCTGCAAATGCTTATGCACTCCATCCAAATAATCAATCCTTTCTTGGATATATTTATTTTGGAAAAGCAGGTATTTGAATTTCCAAACATCTTTCTGCCATGGTTGGTGCTGGGATGTACAATTCCCATTGATAATATTGTAAATGGCATGTGTGCATTATTATGATTATCATTACAGGCTGAATATCCCTTATTCAAAATGCTTGGGATCAGACGTGTTTCAGGATTTGGGGATTTGGGATTGAGGGGGGGATTTTGGAATATTTTGGATTTGGGGGAATTTATGTATCATATTATGTACTGTATTTTCTAGGCTGGTGAGAAATGCACATCTAGAGGCAGATGTGAGAGATTCAAGGCTGAGGAGAGATGTAGCTGGAGAGAAATGTGAGGCTTTGTGAAATGGTGGGAATCCAAGTGCAGTACTTGGTGCAAATCCATGCCTCCCACCATATCACAGATCTTCACATATCTTTCCAGTCATGTCTCTCACCAGTGTCATGTTGCTAGTGTCTCTCTCCAGCCTGGTAAATAAGGAACATGCTATGTTACTTGTATTCAAAATCCAAAATATTCCAAAACTAAAGTCTAGAAGTGTTGTGTCGGCACTCCAAAAAAAATTGATATTGGAGCATTTCAGATTTTGGATTTTTAGACAAGGGATTCTCATCTGTATCATTATTATCATCACCATTATCTCCTACCTCCTTCCCAGCCCAGGGCTCAAGGCAATGAACAGTTAAAACACACATAGCTAAAATTTGCCTCATACAATGTAATTAAACTAATAAAAAAATTAAATCAATGAAAATCATAACCATTAGAGAGAAAACAAAAAATAGATAATACAGAACATTATGCAAGATATGTTCCTTGTGAACAGTCAGTTCTCAAGTGTAGCTGAAACAAAAATGAAAAAAGCCTTTACCCTTTACCTTTAACTTTGGGGAAACAAACAGGCATTCCCAAACAATTATCCAAGAATGTTTGTAACAATAATTGGGCCAAAATCTGAACCAAATTTTAATCAAATAGAAGATAATTATTTTCCCCATCACTAAAGACTGATGCCCCTGCCTTCAGCTACAAAGAAAGAAAAACTGCTTAGTTCTATAGGTCGCTAAAGATATGTTGGATATTGGGCCATCTTTGACTATTCTTGAAAGGCTCATGCAATACTTTTCACTGTGGTTTCATCTAAGATACATGGGACTTCAGGGCAAGGATATTGTTGTGGATCTTGGGGGGAGTGGACAGAAGCCTAATTCTCTTTAAGTGCTGGGGGAGGCACATGCCTAACGGCGCGCAAATTGTTTATTTTTATTTTTTTAAAAATTGTTATATAGTCAAGGAGGATTTGGAGTACATAGGAGAAGCTGGCCTGGGAACATTGTTAGAGGGGGCCCTTTAATTTTCCACATTTTCTTTTCCCTTTTCCTTAAGGGGCTTGTGGGTACTTCTGCTCAGAGGAAGTGAGTCAGAGACTTGCTCTGAAAAGAGCTAGTCTACATAACTATAAGGCCAGTGAATTGAACTCAAGGACAGAGTTTGGGGACAAAGGCCAAGCCATCAGGGGGTCTTTACACTTGTGTTTAGCAGGGGAAACCCACAGTTTTGTTCAGAGTTTCCTTAGGACTTCTCAATATGGACACTGAAGGCCCTGCTGCAGTCACCTGCAACACCTGTGGGATGTTTGTCTTCTTGCCTAGGGATATGGGGAACTTTACCTGCCCCAAGTGCAAGTTGGTAGCCCTCTTAGAAGAGAAAGTACAGCAGCTGGAGGTCCAGGTCGCTACACTTCAGCATCATAGGGAGGAAGAGGTTTTCCTGATCAGAACGGACCAGATGGTCCTGGACAGGAAACACACAGAGGAAGTTGCTGGGGAAGAGGAGGTCACTTCACACAGAACAGAAGTAGATAGTTGGAGGAAGGTCACACACAGAAGTAGCGAAACCAGGGAACATTCTGTAAGCTTAGAGCTACAGAATCGATTTCAATCTCTCTCTAGTATCAAGGATGATGAGGAACAACAGCAGGGACAAACCTCAGGGACAGAGCAGGGGACCCAGAGAGCTCCACCAAAGGGAACAGCCGCTGCTAAGCCTCGGAGGAGGCGTGTGGTGGTCATCGGGGACTCTTTGCTGAGAGGCACTGAACCAGTGGTTTGTGGGCCTGACAAGATGTCTCGGGAGGTGTGCTGTCTCCCTGGGGCAAAGATCCGTGATGTGACAGAGAGGCTTACAAGACTGGTCAAGCCTACTGACCATTACCCCTTTCTTTTGGTTCATGTGGGAACCAATGATACTACAAGGCATAGCCTTCAGAATATCATAAGGGATTATGAGGCTTTGGGTAGGAAGTTGAAAGAGGTGGATGCACAGGTTGTCTTGTCATCTCCTCTCTTCTCCCAGTCGAAGGGCACGGTCCAGGAAGGGAGAAGAAAATAGCGGATGTAAATAACTGGCTCCATAGATGGTGCCGCCAAGAACGATTTGGATTCTTGGACCATGGGCTGCAGTTCCATGAGGAGGGACTTCTGGCAAGGGATGGGTTGCATCTCACGCCAGTTGGCAAAAACATTTTTGCCAATAGCCTCAAGAATTTGATCAGGAGGGCTTTAAACTGAGTTATGTGGGGGAGGGAGACAGTATTCTGGAAGGCAAAAAGGCTGGAGAAGATAGTCAAACTGACAGAGAGGGAACAAGGCAAACAGTGCAAGGACCCAACAGTGGGAGGCAAAAGAACTTGCACAGGCAGCGGAACACATGGTCTTAGATGCCTCTACACTAATGCACAGAGCATGGGAAATAAGCACGATGAACTTCAACTCCTAGTACAACAAAACAAATATGATATAATAGGCATCACTGAAACCTGGTGGGATGAGTCTCATGATTGGAATGTGGAAATAGGGGGGGGGGGTATAACCTTTTCAAGAGAAACAGGCCAAACAGGAAAGGAGGAGGAATAGCACTATATGTCAGGGACATTTACACCAGTGAAGAGATCCAGGACATCAATCCTGGAAGCCAGGTGGAGAGCATCTGGGTAAAAATTAAAGGGCAGGGAAACAACAAGGATGTTATGGTGGGAGTCTACTACAGACCCCCAAGTCAGATGGAGGAATTGGATGATGCCTTTCTAGAACAGATGACCACACACTCAGAAGGGAGAGATGTAGTAGTGATGGGTGACTTCAACTACCCTGATATTTGTTGGAAGTCAAACTCAGCCAGATCCTCAAGGTCTAGTAAATTCCTCACTTGCCTTGGAGACAATTTCATGATCCAAAAGGTGGAAGAGGCAACAAGGGGGTCAGCTATTTTAGATCTGATCCTAACCAACAAGGATGACTTGGTTAATGAAGTGCAAGTGGTGGGATCCTTAGGTGGAAGTGACCATGTTCTCCTGGAGTTTGTTATACAGTGGAAAGGAGAAGCCAGGCATAGTCAGACACGCATTCTAGACTTCAGGAGAGCAGATTTCAGTAAACGTAGAGAAATACTGGGGGCGATCCCACAGTCAGGAATACTAAAAGAGAAGGGAGTTCAAGATGGATGGGAGTTTCTCAAAAGGGAGATACTGAAGGCACAAATTAAAACAGTTCCAATGAGAAAGAAAAATGGGAGGTGTCGCAAGAACCCAGGATGGATGACAAAGGAACTTTCAGCTCCTCTAAATTTTAAAAGGAACATGTATAGGAAATGGAAAAATGGGGAAATCACCAAAGAGGAATTCAAAGAAATAGCTAGCATGTGTAGAGATAAGGTCAGAAAAGCTAAAGCGCAGAATGAACTCAGGCTTGCTAGAGAGGTTAAGAACAACAAAAAGGGCTTTTTTTGGATATGTCAGCAGCAAAAGGAAGAAGAAGGAGACGGTAGGACCACTGCGTGGAGAAGATGGCAAAATGCTAACAGAAGACAGCTTGGTAGATGAAGGGAATGCTGTGGATATAGTATATCTTGATTTCAGTAAGGCCTTTGACAAAGTTCCCCATGACATTCTTGCAAACAAGCTTGTAAAATGTGGGCTAGACAAGGCAACTGTTAAGTGGATTTGTAACTGGTTGACCGGACGAACCCAAAGGGTGCTCAACAATGGCACCTTTTCATCCTGGAGAGAAGTGACCAGTGGAGTCCCACAGGGCTCTGTCCTGGGCCCAGTACTGTTTAACATCTTTATCAATGACTTGGAGGAAAAAATTGGGGGAATACTTATTAAATTTGCAGATGACACCAAATTAGGAGGAATAGCTAATACTCCAGAGGACAGGATCAAAATTCAAAATTACCTGAATAGACTAGAAAGCTGGGCCACAGCTAACAGAATGAACTTCAACAGGGAGAAATGTAAGGTACTGCACTTAGGGCGAAAAAATGAAATGCACAGATATAGAATGGGGGACACCTGGCTTAAGGAGACAACATGTGAAAGGGATCTAGGAGTCCAAGTAGACCACAAGTTGAACATGAGTCAACAGTGCGATGCGGCAGCTAACAAGGCCAATGCGATTTTAGGCTGCATCAATAGAAGTATAGTGTCTAGATCAAGGGAAGTAATAGTGCCACTATATTCTGCTCTGGTCAAGCCCCACCTGGAATATTGTGTCCAGTTCTGGGCGCCACAGTTCAAAAAGGACATTGAGAAACTGGGGTGTGTCCAAAGGAGGGCGACTAAAATGGTGAAAGGTCTGGAAACCATGCCCTATGAGGAACGCCTTAGGGAGCTGGGGATGTTTAGCCTGGAGAAAAGAAGGTTAAGAGGTGATATGATAGCCCTATTTAAATATTTGAAGGGATGTCATATTGAGGAGGGAGCAAGCTTGTTTTCTGCTGCTCCAGAGACTAGGACCCGGAGCAATGGATGCAAGCTGCAGGAAAAGAGATTCCACCTCAACATTAGGAGGAATTTCCTGACAGTAAGGGCTGTTCGACAGTGGAACACACTTCCTAGGAGTGTAGTGGAGTCTCCCTCCTTGGAGGTCTTCAAACGGAGGCTGGATGGCCATCTGTCGGGGATGCTTTGATCTGGATTTCCTGCATGGCAGGGGGTTGGACTGGATGGCCCTTGCGGTTTCTTCCAACTCTATGATTCTATGATTCTATGCATGGAATCAGAATGGAAGATATGGTTAATGAGGGGAGGCAGCTCCAGGACCAGGATACTCCAGGCTGCCCCAGAGTAGCCTGGCCAATGTAGACAGGACCGGGTGAGATCATCCGAAGACATGGGGCGGATGTTATTAGTACACTGATGACACCCAAATCTATTTCTCTATGTCTCAGGCTGTTTCAGTGACCAAGGAGGACCTCTCCCCTCTGAATGACTGTCTGAGGTCAGTAATGGATTGGATGAGGGAAAATAGACTTAAGCTGAATCCAAATAAAACGGAAGTACTCTTAATAGGTAAACCCTCTCCAGGTATGGAGATAAGTCCATCTGTCCTAGATGGGGTCAAACTTCCCCTAAAGGATTGTATTTGCAGGTTGGGGGTGCTACTGGACTCGTTGCTTCACCTGTCATCTCAGATTAATGCGACGGCCGGAAGTCTCTGCTATCAACTTTGGCTGATACACCAGCTGTGACCCTTCCTGGAGCAGCGGGACCTAGAAATGGTTGTGCATGCATTGGTTGTTACTTGTCTCAACTTTTGTAATGTACTCTATATCGGGCAACTCTTGTGCCACGTCTGGAAGCTTCAACTGGTACAAAATATGGCAGACAGATTGGTCGCTGGAAAATCTAAGTTTGAACGTATCACACCAATCACACTGGCTGCCCATCAGCTTCCAGGCACAGTACAAGGTGTTGGTTAGTACCTATAAAGTTCTATATGGCTTGGGTCCAGCTTACTTGAAGGATCGCCTCCACCCATATAATCCTTCCCGCACATTCCGTCCCTCTGGGAAGAATCTTTTACAATTGAGAAGAACTAGATTAGTGATAACTTCCCAGAGGACTTTTTCTGTCACCGCTCCAAAAATCTGGAACGATCTCCCTGAAGAGATTTGCCAAATATCCTCACTCGAGGCCTTTAAGAAGGCAATAAAAACAATCCTCTTCTGGCAGGCCTTTCCTGATTGATTAGGTCCTGAATGAAGAAATCTGTCCATATTATGCTCCCGTATTAGCTGTCACTTGTTTAATGATTAACACCTTTTGATATTATTGTTATGTATGTATTTATGTACGATTTTACTACTATAATTTTTATTTTAGGGAGGGTGGGGTGGGGAGTGTAGGGGGATTCTGTTGTTTTATTACTTTTGTATTTCACAAACTCTGTTGTTTCTTGCCTCAGTCCCCAAAATGGAAGAGGCAGGATATAAATAAATATTTTATTATTATTTATTATATTAACTTCCTGCTCCTGATGTTTGTTGTTGTTATCAACCAGCTTTGAGTCAACCCCAACCCATGGTGACCTGTGGATGAGATATCTCAATGATCTCCTATCCTCCACTGCTTTGCTCAGTTCCTGCAAACTCATGCCCATGTCCTCCCAGATTGAGGCTAGCCAACTGGTGCATGATCTTCCTCTCTTTTTATATCCTTCCACCTTTCCTACCATTTTTGTCTTTTCTAATGATTCATGCCTTCTCATTATGTGGACAAAGTATGCCTGTCCTGTTTCCATCTATTTCCATCTAGGCTGTGGGGTATTTCTTTTTAAAAGGCATAATTACTTCAAAAGGAATTCACTTCCTTAGAAAAAAGGTTTTTGTTAAGTAAAAAGAGAATGAAAATAGTTTTAATAAATTATACAAGCAACAGTAACAGATAACGTTATTCCGGTGGCAACATTGTTCATTATTGTTGCTAGTATAATTTATTAAAACTATTTCCATTCCTTTTTTTTAACAAACATTTGTCTAAGGAGGTAAATGGCCTAAAATTTATAAAATGCCATAAAAAATCTTTCCTGAAGCATTATTGTTTCCCAAAAGAATAAACTGTTACACATTACATGCAGAATGTACCAGTGTTACACATTATTATTTCCTGTCCTCATAAAGCAATGTTTCAGATAGTATTTTTGATTTTTTGAATGTTGAACTAAGGCTCTGGAGACCAGGGTTCAATTCCCAGTTCAACCATGAAATCCACTGGGTAACCTTGAGCAAATCACATGCTCTCAGCCTCAGGGGAAGGCAATGGCAAACCTCTGAACAAATCTTGCCAAGAAAACCTCATGATAGTGCCTTTGGGTCACTTAACTTGGAAACTACTTGAAGGCACACAACAACAAATAGGTTGTTTCCAATCTTTCCTTATATATCTCCTTGTGCCATGCTTGGCAATTCTGTTGCTGAATTTTTATTGTTATTTTACTTGCATTAATTATAAAACGCCTACAGTTTTCTCAGAAGTTAAACAAAAAGGACAGTGCTAGTGTGCTTTGTCTATTGGACAAAATTAAAAGAGAAAAAATAATGGGAAATGAAGAAGAAAGTAAGCAAATTTGGGGCTCATTCCTACATACGTTGAAACTGGTTTACGATTTGCCTTCACTCCCTGTTGGTAAATCGATTCCAAAAAGTCCGTCATTCTCACTATGAAAGCGGATCTTTTCATTATCCCCTTCTTTTTTGTCATGATTGTCATCCCCACTAGTTTGTGCTACTTCAAAGTGCATGTCAATCATCTGTGTGTCATCAGTGATATAAGTGGTAGCCCGGGCAGCCCGGCTTGGGAAATATATACAGTGTGTCTGCTCCTTATGCAGTTTAAGCAGAAGCTGCACTGTAATAGTTTGAATGATGTGCGCGGCCTCCGTGTGTGAGCAACACACCACCACATGCACAAACCTGGCATAAGGTGAGATTCCAGTGTATACAGAAGATTGCCCAGGTAATTGCAAGAAGTTGCAAAACCAATGAATCAAATCTTCTATCAATTTTTTAAATTTTAATTTTTTTCAATTTTTTCAGTTTAAAAAAATTGTTAGAAGATTTGGTTCATTCGTTTTGCAATTACTTGCCTGACTGATTGCAAGTAGTTGCAAAATCAATGAATTGAATCTTCTATGAATTGTATTTTTTTTTAAAAAAAATCATGCACCCATAGGTCACACCACAAGCACAAAGGCAACACTTGGGGGGGATGGTAGATCTACTGAAAACTGAGGAGTGATGGTAAACACCCTTCTGACATTAGTACTTCCCCTCCAGAATGATGTGATCCAGATCTGTCATACCCACTTGTTGAACACACTTCAGAAAAAAGAACTACCAAAGAACTACTGTTAGGAAAGAGTGGGGTTTTTGTGTTTGCCTCTCTTCATTGTGAGTGAAACCTATCACAGTAGGATTGGAACTGGTTTCAAATGGAAATCATGGTCATATAACCCGATCAGCAATTCGCTTTAAAACATAGTGGGCACACAGCCTTGGGTGACATTTCTAGCAAATTACAGAACTGATCTAGTGGCCATGTGAAATGACCACTAGAGAGTCCATTTTTAGAAAGGAAGTTGGCCCCACCTGATGCAGTGGGGTACTTTTTGTTGCCTGATCTCTCCTCTGAGAATTTGTGAAATGTAGCAAAATTGGATCATTCCTCACTATCATGCAGATAATCATAGATAATAATAATAAAAAATCTCTATTTTTATACCACTTTTCCTAGAAGATCAAAGCGGTTCACAGGCAAATACAGATGTACAACACATCGTATTACAGCGTATAGAATGCCAAGCACTCAGCACTTGTGAGAAGTATTATTCTCATGTGGGTCCTTTCTACAGCTTTTAGCAGCTCCATATGTTCTATACACCACCACCAATAGTAATCTAATCTTTGGTTTGTTTGTTTATTTCAAATCTCAAATTTTCTGACAATGTTCTGGAGATAAAATTTGAGATTCTTCAATGCATAGTGTGTTTTCTTTAATTGTTAATGTAATTCATTTGACAGGACTCAGTCGTTAATGCACATATAAATATTATTCCTTTCAATGACTTTCCGCAGGCCTGAGAGGAAGGAGACTCCGCCCTCCATAACTGCCATCCGCCGGCCTGAGAGGGAGTTCGCCAGGCAGGTCCAGCTCCATCAGGGCCAGCCTGAAGGAACGAGACTCCGCCCTCCATAACTGCCATCCGCCAGCCTGAGAGGGAGTTCACCAGGCAGGTCCAGCTCCATCAGGACTAACCTGAAGGAAGGGACTCCGCCCTCCATAACTGCCATCCACCGGCCTGAGAGGGAGTTCACCAGGCAGATCCAGCTCCATCATCACTAACCCGGAAGAAGGAAGAGCCCTCCCTCCAATCCATCTGCCTTGGTCCAGGCCTCAGAGGGAGAGAAGAACCACTGGACCTCATTCCTTTCCCTCCACCATTCCCTTCTCCTTTTGTTTTGTGTCTTTTAGATTGTAAGCCTGAGGGCAGGGAACTGTCTGATTAAAAATAATAATTGTAAGCTGCCCTGAGAGCCATTAGGGCCGAAGGGTGGGATATAAATACCTAAATAAATAAATAAATGACTGAATGAGAACCAATAAATGCAAATTATAAAAAAAAGAGATTCTTCCTAAATATTTTGAATAACTTCTGTTTGGTAAAGAATTGTTTAACAGTGGAATAGGATGAGGAACTCTCTCTTTTTGGAAATATTTAGAATTTTAGTTGTATATTGCTTCATGGCATAGGATTGGACTTGATGGCCCTTGCAGACCATTCCATCTCTAATATTCTATGATTGTATGAGTACATTGAGCAGGCATGGTAGGGATGGTGAGACATTGATATCTGTGCTTGTCCAGTATCCCATAATCTCTTGGATTCATAAAATTGTTGGCAGTATATTTGGTTTGCCTTTCTTTTCTTATGGTTTGGATGACATTGGCTTGATGACCTGGGAACAGTTATAGATAGTTTATGTAAATATCCACGTATGTGTTCCATTTTCTTAATCTGCATGTTTTGAGAGGTTTGTAAATACAGGGAACCTGAGTAAGCGCAGAGTGGGGTACGTACACGAACCTGAAGCCATCAGGTACTGTCCCCTCATGGTTGCGCCCCTAACGTAAATAGAGCTGTTTCTGAAAAGTAGTCTGCCCACACTACCTTGTAGAGTGATTAGTGTTCCAGTTAGTGTTCCAAAAATAGGTTCTTTTGTACAAATAATGCTTATTTTGTACAATGTGGTCACCATCACTTTATTATCAATTTAGAGACTATGTGGAAAAAAGATTTGCTTTATTAGGCATTATCGACAGGGAATCAAAAGAATTATGAAAAGCAAGGAACATAGTAAAAGAAGAATGCAGAAAGACTCTATGTATGGTCAAAAAGAAAAAGATATTTTAGCCTTTGCATAAATGCATCATGCATGCCAGGTAATGCTGGAGAACCACTGCAGTAATGTGGATAAAGTTGTTTGTGGACCTGGGTTCAAATTCCTGCTGAACCATGAAACTGTCACTGGGTAGTCTTGAACAAATCACAACCTTACAGTGTCATTGGGATAAACTGGGACAATCCCATCTGAACCAGCCTGTGATACAAATGTAAGTGTTTAAATATTTCTTCTTATCCCATAAAACAAGTTGCCTCATTTGTGACCTGATCTAAGCAAACATAAAATCGCACTGCTCTCACACACAAATTCACTCAGCTGAGTTGCCATTCGACTCTGTGTCAGTTGCATTTAGTGGTTTGGCAGATCCTTGTGTATTTTTGGATCAAAACTCAGACCAGTTAGGACAAAGGCGCTGGAATGAAACACAGGGAAGACTCCAGCAAAGAGGCTATTTATTTATTGTTTTAAAAATAGTTCAGCCAATCTCTAATTGTATTGATTTTGGCAAAAGAAAATTATGATTTTCATTTTATTTTTGCAATGCTCCATTTTAAACAGTAGATTAAAAAATAGTAGACAAAAATGTAGTTTATTTATAAATCAATGTATTTTATTTTATTTTTAGCCTTTATTGCATGAGTCCAAGAGAGTATATATAGAGCAGGGGATGGCCTGCTATCTTGCTTTTGAATTTCCAACCTTGTTAGATTCCACCTCCCACCTTTTCCTTTGTCTCATCCATTGTACTGTCATCTGTGTTTCAGTTCCCTTAACAACCTCCTTCACTTCATTTACATTCTTCACGTGACTATATATTTCTTTAGATCCCTTCAGCTTACTACAAAATATGATTTCTAATTTATCTAATAAAAAATGCATGGGTATATCCAAGAAACATTAACCCTTGCAGTTCAGTCTTAAGCATGTAAGTAAATCCCACTGAGCCAGTGTTTGTAGTAACTTGAGCACTGGACTACAACTCTGGAGCTCTTGGCCAGCTCCTGGTCAGTGGTTCAAATCTCTTCTCAGCCATGGAAAGCGACTTTGGGTAAGTCACCTTCTCTCAGCCTCAGAGGAAGGAAAAGGAAAACCCACTCTGTACAAATCTTGTCAGGAAACCCCTGTAATAGGGAGACCTGAGGGTTGTTAATTGGAATTGACTGAAAGGCACACAACAGCAAAATCTCATCATGTTAACACAGATGACTCCCAAGTAAGTATACTAAAGATGATTACAGTTTTTGTCTGCCTTTGGTAAATCTGATTTATACAATGTTTTCACACTCTTATAATAAATAGCGATGTGCTGACACAAGCAGGTAACTTTGAGTGTCCAACCAGCCCATTTTGCACAAGACAATGGGAAAGAGATGAAATTCAGCCAGACCCTTCCTCTGGACAGTATCCTATGTGAGCAAAAGATGATAAACACAGGGGTACTGTAGTGCAGTGGAGCAGTAACTCTATTTTCTTCTTTTTCTGTGGCCATAAAAGAAATAACTTGGATGGTTGCATCTGCATGTGAGTGCTGTATTCTGTTGCTCCTTAGCCCAACTCTTGGTGGTGTTTAAACAGATTTATGTGACCAGTAAAGTCTGTCTGCTTGGGTGTAGGTGTTCCATAGGATTCTGGGTTAGGAGTGGAAAGCATAAAGTCTTCCAGATGTAACAGGACTGTGGGTCGCAGCATTCCCAGTCAACATAACCATTGTCACACTCTGGGGCGTATGAAGGACAAGGGATATGTATAGACCAGTGGTAGCTCCTGGTCAAGAAACAGGGCTACATATGGGCAAAACATTGTTTTCATGAAATCATCCCATTAACTATGGGGTTGTTCACACTTGCAAACCAGTTTAAAAGGGGGTCGTTCACACTTGCACCATTTTCCCCAACCTGAATTTGGGAGGGGGGGGAGATCTTCCTTGCCCCGGTTCTTTTGGACCTGGGGATTTTTGTGCATCTTTTCAAAAGAACAGGTCTTTTTTAATCAGCCATCAGTGGGAACTTGCTGTCGATTCAATTCAGAGCACAGGAAAGAAGGGTTTAATGTGCTAGGGGTGGATCATGCCCACCCCTTTGCTCTCTCCCTGCCATCCAAAGCCAAAACCAGGGAGGGAGTCTCCTGGGAAAACCATTAGACAGTGTCCTTATTTTAAAAAAAATAAAAATAAAATTGACAGCTTATGCACATATTTGCTATTGCATGACCACAGTAGATAGCACCTTTAAATACTTACATCATCCGTATGACAAACGTGCACAGGATTTGCTTGATTTTTTTTAAAAAAAAATCCTATCAGTGGGGCTGGGGGTTAGGGGTCATTTTTTCCTCTTTCCCAAGAAATAAACCATGACAGATTCTGCTGCCAAGCTGGTGAAAACTAAAGCTCTTTCACACATATTATATTGCATTTATACACCACATTTAAACCCGTGGGAGTTCTTGGCTGAAAGAGTGTGACCGCCCCCCCAAGACTAGCGTATCCTAAGAGTTGTTCTGAGGGGCTGGCCATTACCATCCTCTGCGACTGACGTGGGGTGGGATTCACCCACACAGTAACAGTTTGTTTTTTTAAAAAAAAACTGGGAACGATCAAAATTGGGCTCCATTTTAAATTGATACAAATAGTAATGTGAACTTGAACAGGGTTAAATTGCCATGGAGAGACTTGATCGAAGTAAATGTAGTGGGAACTTTGCTTCAGTATTGCACCATTGAATCTCCCCTGATCTATTCAGCACAAAAACACTAGTGTGAATGAGCCTTACATTACATTCTCAAGCACTGAAGGGATGAGGATCTTTTTCTTCCTTGTTTTGGGTATAAGTCTTTGGTGAGGTCAATGAACTCTTGAACAGATTCTTGGCTGCTCTAAGCAGTCACAGTTCATTAAGGAAGACAGTTGACATTTCAGATGGCATACATTCAAAGGTGGTTTTTTTTTAACTCTAGGAATTAGTAAAATATATTTTGGCTATTATGTACACAATGCTGTTCATTCATATGCTGAATACTGTTAGCTAGGAAGTATAAGCAAGTTCTTTGCAATTGTGTGCTTACTGTAGGCTGTCTATAGACAACTACTAGAACAAGAATTGGCTAGCCTTTGGCTTGATCCAGAATGCATCTTCTTACGGTGTAATGTCCTTAATGTGGATGACCTTTCTTCCTAGTTGTTTTCTGCATTATTGGCTTATTGGAAATCAAAGGAACTGACAACAGTTTAAACCAACAGATAGATTGAACTGCTGCTAAGAATCTTAACAAGTATATTGCATTTCATCTTGCAATATGTTTTGCACATGGCTCTTTAGCAATAGATGTGCTATGGCTTTGGACTACATGCTCTCCCTTAGCCCCAAGTCTTCATTTACAAATCAGAAATATTAACCCAATACCTTTTGTATAACCATTTATGAGTGTATTTCTTTAAAGTCCTTAAGAAGCAGAGTATGTACACAGTAGCCCAAACTATACATGTATAGCCCAGCCCACACATTTAGCCCATTGCAGAAGGCACAAGGACATGCATGAAAAAAAGTCTTATGTATCTTTTGAGTCCCTGTAGAAAGATGGGGTTAAAGATATTGTGAGTAATTTTAACAGAGACAATGAATTCAAAAAACAAACCTGTGCTGATACACTCATTGGGCTTTAGGAAAATCCACAACAGCTCCCTGCTCAGCACTCCATGGCAAATATGATTTTGCTTCAGTGTAATCATGTATGGAATGGCCCTTTGGCACACACCATACTTTCTTGATATCACCAGTATTCCCCCAAATTCCCCAAATGCATGTGTCAAACTCACCCTAATTTGGTATGAACAGAAATTAAAATTGGAAAGCTTTCCCATAGCAGACAGTCTGCCATTTGTTAAAATGGCATAATATGACACCTGGTGTGAAAATGGGTAGAATCATAGAATCATACAGTTGGAAGAGACCGCAAGGGCCATCCATTCCAACCCCCCTGCGATGCAGGAAATCTCAGTCAAAGCATCTCCAACAGATGGCCATCCGGCCTCTGCTTAAAGACCTCCAAGAAAGGAGACTCCACTACCATCTGAGGGTGTTGTGTTGCATTCTTTTCCACCCCTTAAAGGGTTATATTTCTGTACATGTATTAAAGAATAGTATTTGCAAACCACACTATAGTAAGATCACATTTCCTTCCACCCTCCCCTTTGCTTTTGTTAATAATAATTAGAAACCAGCACTCAGCCCTAGAGTCACATGTCTCTTGGTGAGAGACAAGCTCCAACACTAATCCCGGTCCTCTTCTCCCATTATTGTTCCACTGACTTTTGTTGACTTTCTTGAGAGGCTGGGAAACAGAGGATAAATGAGAAATTGGAACTACAGCACTGGTGGGACAGGTTTCCTTGGCCAATATTGCAACAGCCAGGAAAAATAAATAAACAGAAATTCACCATTTATCAACAGCTGGGAGCTGGGTCTATTCAGGGTCACTGTGCACATATGTCTCAGTTCTAGGATGGAGCCCTAAACCCACTGGTTTTGGATTTCACATACCTCCTTGGGTGCATTCCATTAACCCCAGTCCATTCTGGTCCTTTACCACCATTTCAATGGCACCAACACTTGACAACAGTGGCTTAAAGATCTCCCTATCTATCTGAAAAGCACCCATTGGTTACGTGAAAATATTCTACTTATATCACTGATGCAACACATTAAAAGAGAAGATTCTATAGTCAAGATGGAAGGTTCTGAAATCTGAGTCATTTGCAAACTGAGTTAATAAAGTCTTGTTTGTTTGCTGCTCAGGTCTGAGATAAATATATGTACAGATACACTTCAGACAGCATTTAAAGATAAATATTATGGACATATTCTGTTTGTTGAAAGTAAACTTGAGTATTAATTGTACTGTCAACAAGATGGAGGCTAGAGAGGGAAGGAATGTTGACTTTTTTCATATACCTAAAAAGAAATGTGTTTCTTGACATTTGGGAAACTCTCACAGAAAGAACAGTGTGGCAGTGAAATTTTTTTCATAGTATTTGTGCTTTGCATTCTAGGGATTATTCAACATAGAAATGTTTTCAAGCTTTGCACAAAATATATTGTTTTCTGTGCTTAAAATATGCTTTCTGCACTCACAAAAATGTCTTTCTGGGCAGAACACTTCACAGAGTGAGAATTTGTTATTTGCTGTCTGGTTGTTTTGCCTTTAGTGACATTATGAATAAGAAACCTTCCAGAGATTCTGTTATCAACAGTTCTGTTCCATTCTTGTACACTCATGGCTGTGGCTTTCATGACCAAGTCCATCCATCTATAATGTTGTCTTCCTCTTTTCCTACTGCCTCTCATTTTATCAACTTTTCTAGTGAATCATGTTGTCCCATTATATGTCCAAAATAAGATAGCCTCAGCTTAGTCATTGTGGCTCCTAGTGAGAATTCAGGCTTGTCTTGCTCTAGGACCCATTTATTTGTCCTTTTGGCAGTATGTGGTGTGAACACTGGGGTGATCCTGTGCAGAAATCTCAATTCTCTCCCATACCAGGGGAAATTATCATGCAAGGACTATGTAAGTTAAGATTTATACCCTATTGGACATTTGATGAGGAATCCTTGTAAACAAAAGGTAGATTAGCATGTTAAGGGGAAACCCCAACATTTGCAGAGCATTTAATAATAAAAAAATTAAGTGGCACAAATAATCCCAGAGGCAGACAAATGTGGACTGAATATATTAAATAAATACAGAATGTTAAGACATAGGGTGCATCTACATTGCAGAAATGATGCAGTTTGTCATCACTTTAAGTCCTGTAGCTGCATCCTATGGAAACCTGGGGTTTTTAGTTTTACAAGTTCTTTAGCCTTCTCTGTCAAATAGTGCTGGTGCCTCAGAAAGCTACAAATGCCAGAATTCTGTAGGATGGAGCTATGGCAGTTAGTGGTAACAAACTACATTATTTCCCCAGCGTAGGACAGAAAACAGAAAACAGGAAAAAAAGAAATGGAACAAGGGTCTGGGTGACAGGTCACTACCTTGAACAGGAGCACTCACTAGAAAGGGAGGATGCACTGCAACATCTTATTCTAGGCCCCACCTATGCACAATGTTAACATTGATATAGTCTTCCCAAGAAACCCCAGGAACTGGCAAGTGTCATAAATCAACCGCAAGTCCAGAGGGAGAGGAGGAGGCAGACTGTCAGGCATCTGCAGTTCCTGATAATGGACCTCTGTCTGAATTCAAATAGCTGGGGATCAAGGCAGTGGGGGACTTTGTTCCTTAACAGGAGATGGCAGAGGCTGAAGATACCAAAGACAACACACACCTATTCTTTGTTGAATGGCAAAGAGAGAAGAGCTGATCCCAAAGGCTGGTAAACTAGAGACACTAATTAATTAGGCCCCAGATGTTGCTGAGATAGCTGGCCATAAATTGCCAAGCAGTTCCTCCATGTGTTCACCTTTCTCACCATTTTATCTTAGTGACTGACGGAACTCTACCTCTTATGTTCTTTGACCTTGGACTGACTACAGTTCGATGACTTTGTTTATTCCTTGCTGGCTCATGTATTTGGCATGCTGACTTGTTAATGACTCCTGGACTGGCTGATGACCACTCTCTTGTCTTACCCTACATCTTGTTGGATAACCCGTGACTGATCTGGACTGAATTGACTGCTTGACCACTCTTGCATCCTAAACCCCTGCTCCACAGGCCTCATGCTGAGTGGAGCATAGGACAGTAAGCAGAGGAGGAAGCTAGGGAGTACTAGAAGAAACTGCTTAGCACCCTCAGCAAAAGTCTTTGCATAGAGATGAACCAAGAGCAGAACAGTGGGAGTAGTTTACTCCAGGTGTGGGCAATAGGGGGCTGTATTATTAGACAAGTTCCAACTGTGGGAGGAGAGATGGGATTCCCAGCACCTCCACCTCTCCCTTACTTCCTCCACCTCTCCCTTACTTCCTCCACCTCTCCGCAATCTCTCCATCCAAATCGGGCTTCACTTTTTCTCCTCTTTTTCCACCACCCTCCCTTTTCCAAGAAGCACTATATTGCTCCCAAATGTCCATTTTCTCTCTCTCTCTCTCTCTCTCTCAAACTTCCTTCTCTCCCACTGCCCCCCTACTCCCCCTCACCCCAACCAATCCTGTGCATCCAGAGAGAGACTGGTGATTGCCTTCTTGTACCTGGTCATGATTTGCTTAATCAGGCTGAAAACTTTCATCACAGGGCATAACCACCCAGATCCTTTTGAAGTGCATGGTGACTTTCATCCCACTACTCTCCAAGATCAAGAGGTTCCCCTCCTCTCAGAGTGTGCTCCATGTCCCTGGACTTGTTAAGACACCTTGCATACAGGGGTAGCTGACCGACATGTGGATTTTCTCTCCCCATCCCCAAAAGGATCCAGTCCAAGTGCCAAATATGTCTAGGGCATCTGTGGCATCTAAGCAAGTGTGCCAATAAAGTAAGAATGGGACTAGGACAGTATTAGTTGTTACACACTTGAACATTACAGAGTAAGACTCCATTGTAAAATAGCTTGTTGTACATAAAGCCATTGATTTCAAAATGTATACACATGCCTGTGTATGCTTGTCTTGGATTATGGTCTAGGATTGCAGCCAAAATGGATCATCTACTCTCCTGTTCAGTTTTTTAAGAGTGCTTTTAAATGGATATTTTTTTTATCAACAACAGCAAATCCATGGGATACTAGTTCTAGCAATTTTCTTCTCTATACAAACTGTGCATCCGTATGAGCCAATACTAAGTCATGACAAAGATGACTCTCTGTGTGTGGTACTGCTTGCTTAGTGTGGTTACATGAGGATACATTATGGCCTAGGGCTCAGAGATAGGATGGTTTCCATTAAGATCCATAAGTATCTCTAGGATGGTTCAACTTCATTTCCCTGCTGCTGCACATCCATTTTTGAGTGTATACTCAGGTCAGCAAGCTGTTTATTAGTATAAAAGCAGCATAAATATAAGTCATGCCTGCTGTAAATGCAGAGATCATTTGTCCATCTGAGAATGATTGCTCCTTGTGATTCATGCCTAGCATATCATTTTCAGTGGATCCCAAAAACTTACCAAGCAACTAATTCACAAGCAATCATAATAATAAATGCTGTATGTGTTTAGCACTAAAATTAATCTCCCTCTCCAGTTCTCTGAAATATATTTTGATATTGGCTGTTCTCTGGATGGAAGAATACTTGCTAAATCTTTGAAATTGCCTCCTTACCTTCAATGGTTTGTAGTTGCACTCAACTTTTGCACAGCAGCTGATACACAGCAGGCAAACAGTCAACATTTGACAGTGTCTGCCAAGTGGTGTGAAGTAGCAGTCAACAGCAGCCAGTATCTTAGCATGTGACAGACAACACTGGAGAGAGAACCATGAGGAGCAGGAAGTATTCAGCATTCCCTTGGAGACATTCATATGTTGCCCAGCAATAACAGGAAGCAAGTACATACAGAGGCAAAGAACCAACATAGGGATGGGGATACTAGTGATAGCCCAAGAATATATGTGAGATCTGGGGAGTGAGGGAATAATTGCTGCCAAATATAACCCAGAAACATGAAGGAGAAGAAATAAATCAAAGCTACTAATGCCTTTATAATATGCCACCCCCCTGCTTCCAGAGCTGGTCGACCCTACCATCAGGTAGAGCAATGCATCTGCTTCAAGCAGTGGATAAAGAAGGACAGTAACTGAACAGAGGTATGTCTGGCATGCTTTCCTCCACTAAGTTAGCTTGCTGCCTAACTCAGAGGTTCAGTCCTATTACCACTGATGAAGCAAGATTAAATTGCTAGTTAATTGGCTTTTGTCCACATAATGATGGGTTGGATGCCATTTTGTCGTATACCTCAAGTATCAAAATAGCCATGATCATGGTGTTATTATTATTCTTATTATTATTTCTTACTCGCCTCACCCTATGGATCAAGGTGAGGAATAGCAACAATTAACAAACACACAACATCAGTTAAAGATACATCAGTTATAGCCCACATCAATTTAAAAGGACAAAGAAGATATACAAATATTAAAACAATTCTCATTTAACATTCATCATTTAAATTTCACAATTTAAAAATAATCTGAATAAGTCTTCTAGAAGAGACTTTTAGTTTTTAATGCTCTTCTAAATTCATACAGCATATTCAGCTGTCAAACCTTTTCTGGCAGGTCATTCCACAGTCTAGGAGCATCTGAAGAAAAGGTCCTCTGGCTGACAGGTGCCAACCTAGTCCTGGATTACTGAAGTAAATGTTCACCAGAGTATAGGGGGCAGATTATATGGGAGAGGTGATCTTGTAGGATTTACTATCTATTCTAGAGAGGGCAGCTGGCATATATTCTAAGATAACCTCTGATTTGCTTAGAACCAGATGCAGCAACAAAATAGATTAAAATATAACTGTGGATTCAGCTGCTGAGTATGCACTAAGAAGCAGTTTCTTAGATAGACAGAACTGCCATGAATATGAGTATGTAAATATACACTCAAAATCATTGTATTTATTTTCAGCAACTACTATAATGGCCTCCCTTTGTTTGTGACCAGCTCAAGTAAGGTCAAGCAGTGCCCATTTAAGGAGAGATGTTCTAAAGAATGTAACTATCAACCAATGTTTCCAAAAGTTGAAAACCACTTTCATCTGCCTTTCTGAAATGGGAGTGACTGCTATTTAAGGCAAACGACTTCTTATTTTGTAGCTGGAACCCTTATATAGCAACGGGTAACTGTGGTGAATTGCCACTGGGGATCAGTAGGCTGGTGTTATGCTGAGGCCTAGAGAACAGATGGTTATAACTGAAAACACATACACACACACATAAACAAAATTGTCCATTTATAATGGCCTTGTGCCATTTTTTAAAAAAGTAGCCAACCATAAATATGCAGGAAAATGTCTGCACATCAGTCATAAGATGAGCTTTAAACAAGTAAGTAGCCCATTAAAAAGCTTTTCTGCAGATTTTCTTTTGTTTATAGGGAACCTGTAGCCTCCTG
Source organism: Sceloporus undulatus (assembly GCF_019175285.1). Taxonomy (NCBI): domain Eukaryota; kingdom Metazoa; phylum Chordata; class Lepidosauria; order Squamata; family Phrynosomatidae; genus Sceloporus; species Sceloporus undulatus. The sequence continues at coordinate 56,446,157 of NC_056522.1, forward strand.
GTTATATTAGACCACAATTCCCATATTCTTTCACAACTGGCCATAATGGTCAAGATTGATGAGAGCTGAAGTCAGCCAACATCAGGAAGGCTGCAGGTTTCCCAGCTGCATATAATTTGTCTTGAAGATAACTGAGAGATTGACTGATGGACAGACTGCCTTATGGAGTTGTAAACCTTTTTTAACAGACCTGCCTTCTGTGCCTTGAACAACAGCCTGAAAGACAGCAGTTGAACAGAGGAAGTATATTCCCACCCATTTATCTCCATGCCGGGAAAACTTCATTAGCAAAATGTTGGCAACCTCTTTGGAATGTAAAACACAGCATGACAGAACAGAAAGGACAGAACAAATCGTTTTTAATGGCTCCTTCATGGAAAGAGCAGGATTGAGTAGATGTGCAAATTGTTAGCACTGTTTTGAGAGTAAATTGAAGTCTCCTAGTTCTGTTTAAATCAAGTAGCCAACCAGCTGGTCCACAACCAGGACTAAGAAATCAATCCACACACCTTCTTTGCACTCTGAAATTAATGGAATGCAAAGGAAGAAGTGTATGGTGAGACTGGAAAATTCAATGGCTTGCAGTAGCAATTGGCTTAACGCCTTGCTCTAAGACAAGCATATATCACCAGCCTGTCTTGATGTACCGCTAGCATTCTTTGGTCACTGCACTTGTTCATTTTTTCACCTCCATGCACTTTAGGGACAGGAAACACAGGTTCACCTTTTACTCTTTCCTGCATAAATGTTGTCATGTTACCGTGCATATCTTCCACTGGGCATATGCTTTTTAGAGTGCTGTTAATGTCTGCTGTGAATGACAAACAGGTCCTAAAAGATACCTTGATTAACACCCCGACTGCTTGGTGAACAGATTTTTGCATAGGAAAGGTCAGGGCTTAGTAATGGACATTGATCTGGTGTTGGATATTTTGGGGTGGGCTTCCATAGATTTGTGGATCCCACAATCCCAATTGTTTGCCTGATTCTGTTTTTGCTTTGAACCAGTATGCAGGCATAATAAACTTGAATAAATTCTCCGTGAAGTTGTGCACATGGGAGTATGTGTCTGCATGCAACCAAACATTTAACAGCCCATGATCATCTAGCAAATGTACAGTGTGTGTGTGTGTGTGTGTGTGTTGTTAGTCTTCAAGTAATTTCTGACTTATGGCAATCTTAAGGCAAACCTATCATAGGTTTTTCTTGGGAAGTTTCTTCAGAGGTGGTTTGCCATTGCCATCCTCTGCGGTTGAGAGAATGTGACTTGCCCAAGGTCACCCAGTGGGTTTTTATGGTCAAATGGGGATTCAGACGCTGTTCTCCAGAGTCATAAATCAGTGCTCAAAACATTACACCACACTGGCTCACAAATGTGCAGGACTAGACTATTAGAACAAATCTCACATGCTATATTAAAGCTATTAAACAAGAAATTGAAGGATGCAGCAAAGAAAGTAAGTAGAAATGCCACAGGTAGCAAAACTTCTATCTAGCCCTGTTGCTAAATCATTAGCAACAGCTTGATATGCAAAACTTTACAAGATCCAAATTTCTTTGGGAGAAGAGAAAAAGCTTATTAAATGCACAGAGCAAGGGCAGTTGAAAAAGGTTTTGCAACATCTCAGGATGGGTAATACAAAGAAGCCTAGTATTTCAATAATACTGTAAGTGCCTGTTTTTTTCTTGTTTGGTCCACATACAAAATGAATAGTCTTGGTGAATGGTTGGATGCTTCTGTGCAATGGAAAATGCATATTAGTCTAGGACAAAAGGAACCTGCAGAATATCTTAAAGTCCCAGCTTCTGAGTTTAAATGAAAGGTTACCCTTCCTAATTTGCTTAACATTGTGGTGAAGAAAGAAGGCAATGCCCTTCAGTATTGGGTCCTTGGTATCTGCTAGAGTTTTGTTCCAGTATTTCCCCCCCCCAACCCTGTGGATACCAAAATCTGTGAGTGCTCAAGTCCCATGAAATACAATAGTGTAGTAAAATGGTTTAGCAGAAGGAGCTTTGGGACACACATTTCCATAAAGCCCATTCCATTGCATATTGTTTTGAATCCAGGCCTGGTGATCGCATAGGTCTGCCATGTGTCCTACCTCACAGAGTAGAGCCTGGACTTTTTTCCATATTGCTAAATCAGACTTCAAATTGAAATCTTGTGGGCAGGATGGTATATACCCCAATGAACAAAGAGTTTAGCTGTTTCCAGTCTTCTCCACTATGGTGAGATCTATGGCATAATTTAAATTGTTTAACTTATAATAATTAATTTTAAATATGTACCTGTACACATAAATTAGCATAACAAATCTTAATACAAATCTATGTCATCCTTTTCCTTATTTTGCAATGCATTTTCTCCCTTCTGCCATGTGTAACTGGGCACCTTATGATCACATTAACAATTCCCACTATTATTCATTATTAACATTAGATTGGCAATCCTGGAACCCACAAGCAATGTTACCAGTCTGCTTATATATAGCCTTATACACTTGCAAGTGTTCAAATCCTTGTTTAACTAAAATTATGTCTGAGAAGAGCAAAAATACATGATGTGGCCCTTTCTCTTTTGTTGCCTGGCTCCACAATTTTTTAAACAAAGGACATAGTAGAAACCATACTCTACTCCTGTAGCCTCCTTACACAATTTAGAGCCCCAGTTGCATAAAGCAGGGTCAGAGAACACATGAACTACCTGATACTGTTGGACTATGAATTCCATTAGCCACAGGAAAGTGCAGCTACTGCCCCAGAGAATGGAAATTGTGGTTCAGCAACAGGCACAAACTCCTAGGGATGTAAATCATGACAAATTTCATTTTGAAGGCAATTTTATCATTTTTCCTCCTTGCTGTGAGAAAATTGTCAAAAACACTGCAGTTTTCGAAAACTATATACAATTAATGGCTCATTCTGCACAACAAAAGGAAGCACCTTTCTGCACAGAAAAAAAGCGTTTTCTGTGCTAAAAGAGCATTTTTGTTCAGCTCAGGAAACTTATTTTCCATGCAGAAATGTTATCTTCCAGAGATTCACATAAGTCTCCGAGATCAGCTGCTTTGACATAGTCTGAATGTTCCCCCAGTAAAACAAGCAGTAGCAGCAGCAAGATACTGACAGTTACTAATGGAAGACACCAGAATGTGTGAGTGGGCTGATACGCTGTGCCTGCTCAGTGCAGGATCTCAGCCTTCATCTTCTAACACACGAAGGAAGCATGGTCAGGGAACAGAAACAGAAAGGGGGTCAGTAAGCATACCTGTGTCTCTCCATCACCATATTAGGGCAAGTTCAACTGCAGAGGATTCATGCCACCTAAAAATCTGGTTCATTATGGTCTAATCTGCAGAAATAATGTAGTTTGACATTGCTTTAACTGCCATGGCTTGGTGCCATGGATTTCTGGTTTTTGAAGTTTTGTGAGATATTTAGCCATCTCTGTCACAGAACTCCCGTGCCACAACAAACTACAAATCCCAGAATTCCATAGCATGGAGCCATGACAGTTAAAATGGTATCAAACTGTATTGTTTCTGCAGTGAGGATTAGACCTCTGTTACAGGAGACTATGCTTGTTTTTACATCTATCGATATGAACATAAGAGAATCCATTATGGATTGGGCCAAAGTCCTATCACCAGTCCAACATTTTGTTTACATGGCAGCCAACCAGTTGACTGTGGGAATGCTACCAACAGGACATTAATGCAACTGCACCTGCATTGTATTTTTCAGAGAATGGAGTGTTGTTTTGTTGTTGTTTAAAAAAAATCTTGCACATAAGAAGAACCTCCTTTTTTCTGACCTCTTTTGAATAACAGGTTTTTCCAAAGTTTACTTAGACTGTGGTTTTCCTGCTTTCAAGAACTTGCATGAACTTTTCCCTTGTCTCTACTCCCACAACTGGCTTTGTGAAAGGATTTTCTCTTCAGTGCCTAGATCCATACATGCGGTAATAATCCTCCTGGACCTGAGAGAACTTGCTCATTTTCTGGTACATATTGAATTATTTGTCAAAGCCTTTTGTTACACTTAGAATGGCTTGACCTGGCCCCAGGTTGTGCTTGTTTTATAGGTTATCCTAACATCATGGTAGCTGGGTGACACAGAAGTCTATGCAGCCTTGCTTTCTCTCTCTCAGCACTGCCGTTGTTTACCTGGTACACTTCTATCAGGTGAATGACAAAACTCCTCACTTAACATAACCATTTATTGTGCAATGGGATATCAGGCTGTTTATTCTGAAGTGAAGTCCATTAATGTCAGGCAGTTCACTTGAACTCCTGTGTCTATTTTTAAACACCACACCTTTCACAATCTCTGTTGTCCTTAATTTTGCAAATAAATGCTTGACCTTGTTTTCCACATAATTTGTTGACTAATGCTACTAACAACATTTCGTCACTTTTTCCCTCCAATTCAGAGGATTTTTGCAAAGCCGTTTCCAGTTAAACTCAGGCTGCATCTACACTGCAAAATTAAAGGAGTTTGACACCACTTTAATTGTCATGGATCAATGCTATGGAATGCTGGGATATGTAGTTTATGAGATATTTAGCTTTCTCTCTCAGAAAACTCTGGTGCCACAACAAACTACAAACCCAGGATTCCATAGGATGGAACCATACAGTTAAAGCAGTGTCAAACTGTGTTAATTCTGCAAAGTGGTAGCAGCCTCCTTCACATGCATGCTATTTACATGGCCATCTGAATAGAGATATGGGAGCAGCATCTGCATATCAGGCTGTTCTTCAAGATGTGATTCTCAGAAGGCATGAAAGAGCCTGCATTCATGTGAAAGTCTACTCTAATTGAAGAGATTTTCCAAGGGGAAAAGATGCTCCTATCTGTCAATTCAGTTTTGGTTTCTGTTAGTACTTATTTCTCTTGTATTACATGTGTTTCATCATAAACTCCAATAACATTTTTGCTCACTACATTTGTTTGTTCCCCAGTTAGTGAAGATTTTTTAAGCACACAAGAAAATATATACAACCCCTTATCCAGAATTCCAAAATCCGAAATACTCCAAAATCGAAAATTGTCTGCATGGGTGGCTGCCATAGTGACATCTTTGCTTTCTGATGGTTCCTGGACAAAATTAATATGTGTATAAAATGTATAGAAAACAGAAATGAATTTCAGGTATAGACTTGGGTCTCATCTGCAAGCTATCTCATTTTGTGAAGTCGAAGGCTTTCATGGCCAGCATCCATAGTTTTTTGTGGGTTTTTCGGGCTATGTGGCCATGTTCTAGAAGAGTTTATTCCTGATGTTTCGCCAGTATCTGTGGCTGACTTCTTCAGAGACTGCTTGTCTGGAAAAAGTTGGGTGTATATATACTGTATGTGCAAATATGGGTATTCCAAAATCTGAAAAAAAAAATTATAAATACTTCTGGTCCAACGTATAAAGGAGACTCAACCTGTACCAATTTGTGAGTATATTTTCCCCAACCCTTTATTTTTGCAAGCAGTTTTACCTAAATATACACAATTTTTATAATCACCTTTTGCACTACGAGTTTTTAAATATTATTTTCACTAATATATGGATTCTTTGTGTGCTTTCCTCTAATAAACACACTTTGTGTGCTTTTTTTTTATTGGAAAATTCCATTCAGACATGTGCAAATTTTGAAGGATAACTGAGTTTCATCCAGGTATTGGTTTTAAAACCCATAATTTTGCATTCACGTTCAAATTTAATGAATATCTCTTCTTTGGCTGGAGAATTTTAGCACTGACAGGGATCCCAAACCATAGATAGAATTCATACAAGTACAATATGCCTTCTGACTTGCTGGGAAATAAATGTATATTGCTACTGATCCTAGGTAGGATTTCTGAGTGCTGTAAAACCTGGATTAAATGGCTAAACAAATATAATAATTTAAAAAAAACAATCAAAAGCAATAACAATCAAAATTTACAACAGATTAAAATGCTTGAGCATATAAAAACATTTCTGCCTGCCACCAAAAAGATTATAGCATAGGCAGCCACAAACCTCTTTATAGCGGACACTGCCAAGAAAAACCTTTTAATTGTTGAATAACATACCACTCAATAAGGCAGGCACCTTGGCAGATGATCATAATCACAGGTGGAATGATATGGGGAAGAAGTGTTGCTTCAGGTATTTGGATGTCACACCATTTAGAACTTTAGGATGTATTGGCACTGCAGAAGTAATCCAGGTTGACACCACTTTAACTGCCCTAGCTCAGTGCTATGGAATTCTGGCAGAGAATTCTTCTGACAGAGAATGCTGAATGTTTCAGAAAACTACAGTTCCCACATTGTTTCCATCAGACTCCAAACCACCTGGACAGATTTTGCAGGGGAATGCAGGTGGAAAAAAGCGGGGTGGGAATCTGCAAAAAAAAAAAAAACCTCCCCAAATTTGCTTATCTTACAGTCCTAGCTAATGTACGTTGAACATGCAAATGTGAACCAGCAAGTCTTCACTTTTCACCAACATCCAATAATTCTCCTTTGGAGTACAGCTGTCCCTCCACATTTGTGGTGTTGACTTTTGCAGATTTTATTATTTGCATTTTTGATTATTATGTTCTCTCTAGGAATCTCTAGGTCTTCTAGCGCAACTCTGCCAGAAGTTGACCATAAAGTTAAACTGGACAAACTAGAAGCTCCTAGAGAAAACACTTCTCTAGGCAGTTGTAGGTCCTCCAGCATGATTCTATGATCTATGTCTGGCAGATGTTGACCATTGAGTTGAACCTGAAGATTCCTAGAGTGGTGCTATCTTAGGTAAAAAGAATAGTGTGTTTTTTTTTAATTTGGCTTTCTCACATTCATGGGGGTCCTTCACCCCAACCCCAGTGAATGTGGAGGGACCACTATACCTAATCTTAAATGGCTAGCAATGCAGCATTCTGGAGACTGAGGCCCTGTACAAATGGGCAGGAAGGGGCAGCAAGATGCCGCCGCTTTCTGCCCTGGATCATTGCCACGGCAACCGCACGGGCATGGCAACAATCCACTCCAAAAAGGAGTTGCGAAAAGCAGCTCCTTTCTGTCCCGCTGCCAAGGTGCCATTAGCACCCTGGAGCAGTGCGATGATGTCTCTTGTGCACCTCCACATTTGGATGCAGTGTACAAGGCACATCATCAGGGCGTGGGCCATCTGAACGCTTGCACCCCCAAAATGGCTCTGGGAGAGCATGGAGCATGTGGATGCTCCACTCTCCCGAGCCCTAATTCCAGCCCCAGGCCGCTGCAAAGTGGCGATCTGTACCAGGCCTGAGATTACCTCATAGAAAAGCCCCTTTTCCATATTGGAGCAATACAGGCTACCTAAATGTTGCTTATCTATGTCAAGCATGAAGAAGATCCTTGATAGAATCACATAATATACAATTAAAAGGGGCCACATGGGCCATTGGACCAGTCTCCAGCCATGCAACTAAAGTACTCCTGAAATATGTCCATCCAACCTCTGTTTCAACATCTCCCCTAAAGGAGGGCTCTCTACCCTTCAGGGTAATCTATTCCACTGTTCCACTCATACCCTCAGAATGTTCTTCCTCATGTTTAGGTAGAAAATTTTTCTTGTAAATTTGAATCCATAGATTCGTAGTAACTGGAAAAGCAAAAAACAAGTTAGTTCCACCTTACATATGGTATCCATTCAAGTATTTAAAGATGGCTATCATGTCACCTTTCAGTCTTTTCTTTTCCCGCTTGAACATACCCAGCTCTCTAAGCCATTGCTTATAAAGTTTACTTTCCAGACCTTTTATCATCTTGGTCACTATCCTCTGGGCATCTTCCAGCTTGTCAATATCCTTCAAGAAATGTGGTGCCCAGAACTGGGTGCAATATTCCAGGTAAGGCCTGACTAAATCAGAATAAAGTGGTACTATTACTTTCCCCAGTGTAGACTTTATACTGTTATTGATATAGACTAGAATTGCATTGGCTTTTTTTAGCTGCTGCATCAAACTGGACTCGTGTTCAGCATGGGGTGCATTTACATTACATAGTTATAGTGCTTTGGTACTACTTTAACTACCATGAGACTCCTGTAGATTTTTGGGATTTGCTGTTGGGTGAAGTCCTGTTAATTTTCTGCTAGGGACTATAATGCACTCCTCCTGAATGTCTGCACTACAGTGCCCTGGGACAGAATTCTACATACCTCACCAAACTACAAATCCCAGGATTCCATAGGATAGATAGGTAGTTAAAGTGGTATGAAACTGCTATAAACATCTAGTGTAGATATATCCACAACCTAAAACTCTGAAAACTCCCAGCTGCCCAGAACCCTTTATTAGAACCAACTAGAGCCTGCTGTGACACTTTCAATGACTTTTTTGCTGATAAAATCTGTCAGATAAGAGCTGATCTTGATGACGTTTTTTGACAGAATCATGTCAAGAGGTGTCCAGTGTCTCTGGAAGCAAGGTTATTCTAGATCACTTTGAGTTTGTGAATACCGAGGACATGGACAAGCTCCTTGGTTGTGTGAAAAGGACGACTTGTCCTCTCAACCCTTGACCTTCATGCTTGACCATTCAGGGAGGAGAAGTAATAAAATCTTCATTACTCGCCATAATCAATACTTCTCTCCGAGAAGGGACATTTCCATCCGCCTTAAAACAGGCCATAGTAAAACCTATTTTGAAAAAACCTTCTCTGGACCCCTTGCAGATGAGTAATTATAGACCGGTCTCTTTGTTACCATTTTTGGGCAAGGTGATTGAGAGGGCAGTCGCCTTTCAACTCCAAGCAGTTTTGGATGAAACCGATTATCTGGACCCATTTCAAACTGGCTTCAGAGCGGGACATGGAGTTGAGACTGCCATGGTCGCCTTAGTCGATGATCTCCGTCTGAGTATCAACAGGGGTAGCGTGTCCCTGCTGGTGCTCTTGGACATCTCAGCGGCTTTCGATACCATCGACCATGGTATCCTTCTGGAACGCCTGAGAGAGTTGGGTATCGGGGGCAATGCGCTTCAGTGGCTCCGTTCTTACCTCTCGGGAAGATTCCAGATGGTGAGGCTGGGGAACAGTGGCTCTCGTACAAGAGAGCTAACATCGGGCGTCCCTCAAGGCGCCATTCTGTCCCCCATGCTATTTAACATTTACATGAAACCGCTGGGAGAGATCATCCGGAAGCATGGAGCTCGGTGTTATCAGTACGCTGATGACACCCAGATCTATCTCTCCATGTCTCCGACTGATATAGTGACTAAGGATGGCACCTCTCCTCTGGATGCCTGCCTGGGGTCAGTAATGGGCTGGATGAGGGAAAACAAATTCAAGGTGAATCCAGAGAAAACAGACGTATTTGCAATAGGTTCCTCAAGTCCTGACAGGGAAATTTGTCATCCAGTCCTGGACGGGGTCATGCTTCCCCTAAAGGACAAAGTTCGCAGTTTGGGAGTACTCTTGGACTCATCTCTACAGTTATCATCTCAAGTAGATGCGATGGCCAAGAGTGCTTGGTACCAGCTTCGGCTGATACGCCAACTGCGACCCTGCCTTGACCAAAAGGACCTTGAAACGGTAGTACACACACTGGTAACCTCTTGATTAGATTTCTGTAATGCGCTCTACATGGGGCTACCTTTGTACTAGGTTCGGAAGCTTCAGTTAGTTCAAAATGCTGCAGCCAGATTGGTCGCCGGAACTTCTAGAACAGATCATATAACTCCGATATTGAGATCTCTCCACTGGCTGCCCATTAGCTTCCAAGCTCAATGCAAAGTGTTGGTTATCACCTATAAAGCCCTACATGGCTTGGGCCCGTGTTACTTGAGGGAACGCCTCTCCCCATACAATCTGCCCCGCACTCTCAGAACTACCGGGAAATGCTTACTTGAACATCCAAAGACGAGATTGGCATCAACTCGCCATAAAGCATTTTCATCTGTAGCTCCCATATACTGGAACAACCTTCCGGATGAGATAAGGCTTAGTTCTTCTCTAGATGCCTTTAAGAAAGCCTTAAAGACTCATCTTTTTCAGTCAGCATATCCTCCTGACCCCCATTAGAAATTATTGCCTGTTGAAAGATGTTTTTTATGACTGACAGGTGTTATTAATGTTCTTACATGTGATTTTAAGGTTGTTCTTAATTATATGTATTTAGGGTTTTCATGTACTTGAATTTGATGTATTATATATTTGTATTGTATAAATTGTATCTGATGGTGTTGTGAACCGCCTTGATCATTGCGGAAAGGCGGTATACAAATAAAGTTTTTATTATATTTATTATTATTATAAAAGCATTACTCTTTGCACGTATGACTTTTTTTTTTGGAGTAAGTTATCCTTGTATTAAGTTATTTATACATATAATTTTTAAAAAATTCTTATTGGCTGGAGGTTTAGAATAATACTGTCCAACTTAGGCACTGAGACAGAATTGCTATGATGGTGGTAGGACTGTAGGTGGAGATAAGGAGTTTTAAACAGGGGAATTAAATTTGGCATAGCCCTGTGAGATACTTGCTTCAAAAGAAATCACTTTGTCTTCCTTTGCTTAGCTTTTAACACTTTTTGGGCCCTTTGACTTCTCATGGCAGTATATATCTAACTGAAAGCATATTGGTGTATAGTGGAAGAAGTAAGATGAAGTGAATTTGGTATATTGGAATGAGAAAATATTTAAATTACAATTATCTTTTCTTATGCAAAACAGCCACAGTTGACCCTGAATATTTACTGAGAGCATGTGATAATTGCACTAGGAATGCCAATTTTGGCAAAGCAGCTTGCCAACCATTTCTGACAAAAGCAGATGGCAGCCAGTTTTCTTATTATCTTGTGTGCATTTTCTCTCTCTCTCTCTCTCTCTCTCTCTCTCTCTCTCTCTCTCTCGTTCTCTGTGACACACATGCACACACACATAAACACACTCAGAGAGTGAGAGAGAGAGAGAGAGAGAGTTGTAAGAAAGCAAGCAAATAATATTCAGGGCAAAGCCACATTTGCTATGGACCTACAGCCAAAAAGGCCCTTTACGTGCCAAGCTATGGTGAGAGATTGAAGAGATATCACTATGAGCCAAATGTATCTCTTGCCATGGGAAGGCATAGCAAACTGCCTCTCTTTGTTGGAATCTTTCCTAATTCAAAACGTTAGACTCCCAGCTTAAGGTCTAGCTTGGCAACTGGTGCCTAGAAGAAGCACATAGCATATTAAGCATCATGTGAGCATGTGATTCCCCAAGGCCCTGGCAGGAACCCCAACAGAATCATATTCTCATTGCATTTTTTGGATATCTCCCAGCCACTGGTCTGAGAAAGTTGCTCGCCTTAGCACACTTCTTTGTTCTATCTTGGGTGCCATCCCATGAGCTGAGTGACCATTGCATGTGCTTGTCGAAAGTGTCCTCCCAAAAAAAGACAGCTGCAGAGGCTGAGGAAATATCAGTGGAATGTAGTTGTCCTCCATGAACTGCCACAGATGCTGGCTAGTAACTTGGGCAATGTTTTTGTGGATCACAAACAGAATTGGAGGCCTCTTCAGGTGTGGTGTATAATTACTGTCCACTCTTTCACAGAGTGGAAACTGGGCAGCTGCATCTGAGAAACATACAAAAACTGGAGAAGGAGAGCATGACAGATCCAGGAAACTGGACAGATCCAATAAACTGGAATTGGCCTTCTCAAGAGACCAATTAATTATGCTTAGAAGCAAGTGGAGCCTCCTAGAGACATGCAAATTTCAGTAATGCAACAGCAAGGACATCTTGCTTTTACAGTTGAACAACTGTACAACACTTAGAAGTATTTATCTTGTTATTTTTTGCAGTTGGCTGGACATTATTCAGAGCCAGGCAACTTTATTTGCTTCATGATAGCATCTGAGAAGTGCCTCAGGATGAAAATGTGGACAGACAGGCTAATTTATAAATTAGGAAATTTATTTTTTCTCTAACTCTAACAATGGTACCATTGTATGACATGTTGCATGAACCAATAGGATGGAGAAACAAATGGTAATTACAAGAGGTGGTTCATGGACTGAGTCAGGGGTGGACTTACCTTGCAGTGGTGTGGGGAAGTGTTCAGACTATAGTATCACATTGAGCAATTCCAGGGGTAGTTAATACTGAAGCAGGTGAGTTTCTCTACACTAACTTCTACCTCCAGCTGAGCACTGATGCTGGATGCACTTTGAGAAATTACCAGGTGGACCTTCTGGAGGGAGAAGAGGAAATTACCAGATGGAGCTTCTGGAGAGTCTACAACAGCCACTCCAAATCATTCAGCAGCAGTAGGTGCCAAAAGCACACTGTAAACAAAAAACAACCAATAATCTTTTCAAGGCAGAGTTCTCACCCTGAGATTCCTTCCCTTGCCCTGAGGACCACAAAAGAGGGATCAGGGCGTGAAAGCTAGGGACAAAATGTCTGAAATCATGGTAGGCTGCTGCCAACCAGTCTAACAACTCTAGGCTGGATGGACCAACAGAGTGACTCAGTATAAGGCCATGTTCTATCAGTGGGGAAAAGGCTGTAGCTCACTAATAGAGCACTTGTTTGTATGCAGAGGGCCCCACATTCAAACTCTAGTACTCCGGATAGCACTGTGGGGAAAAACCTACCTAAAACTGTAGAGAGCTGCTGCTAGACAAAGTAGCTTAATCTCTAGCTATCCCAATTTAGTGAGCATAGTCCTGATTAGTTTTCCACCACCCCCTTTTATTTAGCTGATTTTAAAATATCCCAATTTCTTTCTCCTCCTCCTATTTCCTCCTTTCTTCACACGTTACTTTGATTGCTGCAAATTGTGGTCAAAGTGCAGAAGCAGTTTGCACTCAGTTAACTCAGCAGGATGGAGAGGAGATGAGTAGAGTGGGCAGAACTTTGCCTTTCCCAGTAGACTCAGGCAAAAGCAAACTGCTGCAGCCTCTCCTAACTTTTGTATTCCTCATTAATAACTTTTGCGATCTTGACGTTGTTTGGCCACATGTGTCTAGGTTTTCATCTGTGAAATTTGGAGGATGTAGAGAAGATAATGCTGGGAGAGATGAACCAATGGTCTGACTTAGCCAGGCTGCTAAAGTGAGATGGCTGGCACAGGCATCAAATTTCTGATGTCATCAAAATCATTGTTATGGTTGTATTTTTGCTATCCAGATTGGGGAAGAAGTCTTCCTCTTGCAAGTTGCAGCTTCATGTGCGAAAACAATTTGGCTGGCTTTCAGTATATGCACCTTGACTTGCATGAGAGGGATGTCATTTGTTGCTTCAGCACAAGAAGCCAAATGTCTTGGCCCAGTCCTGAAGTCTTGTCATACTGAACAATTATAGCACAATGCTTCCATTTTAATGACCATAGAAACCTCCTATGGAATTCTGGGGTTTGTACTTTGATGATGCTCCAGAACTCTCTTGGTGAGAATTCTAAATAACCTTTACGATAACACGTATCCCAGTATTCAAAAGGATGCAACCAAATGAGTGGAATCATAGCCCTATAACTATGGAGTGTAAAAGGGCCCCTGCCTCAGTGCAAGACATATTTTTATCTTCCATTTGCTGAATGAAGTAATGATTCTGTCTAGGTGATGGTGAGGCATTTTTCTATCACTTCATAGGATGGCTACCTTGCTGAACCCTGTCTTCCCTCTGTTCACCAGGAACACAATCCAGCTTTGCAGTCTGCATCACAATCATATCTGGAAGGCACTCTTGTGTTTTCCTGAATGCACTTAGTTGCACTGTACAAACCAACAACATAGAACTAAACAAGATGTGGAACCACTACCGCCTCACACACATGCTTTTCTTTCATAAACAATTTAGTAAACCTTTTGGCTTGGATAACCTGTACTTCACAGTAAACCATGGCAGAAAAATGTAGGTACATTATAAGGAAACCAAAAAGAACCCATGAACATTTCTTCATGCTTTTCAAAGTGTGCTGGCTCTGGAAAATCATTTAGAAAGCAACAGTAAGAAATAAGTTATGTAACGTGTCATCTTTGCTACAGTGATGAGCAAACGTTTTAACAGGAACATTTTATTGGAGCCGTCTCTCCATTGGCAAACCAAAAGATGGCAAGCTAATTCTTTGCTGTTACTTTGGGAGCCATTGATCAGGACAGATTGATTCAGAAGGAAATGCTTTAAATGAACAGACTGCTTCAAGGCTTCATGCACAAGAATGTGTTTGGTCTGTCATCCAAATGGACACAGAGGCAGAAATAATATCACAAGAAAAAGTAGAATGCAAAAGACAGTGCCTGTGATATTAGTGTTTATGAGCCCCTCTTATCAATGTAAGCCAGTTTTTAGATTCTGATGCTTTTATTTCATAGAATAGAATCATAGAGTTGAAGAGACCTCAAGGGCCTTTGAGTCCAATTCCCTGTCATGCACCAACCTTATACCTCCAGAGGTTTTGAACTACAGCTCCCACTCCAGTTCACCGTATCATGCTCAGGCCTTGCAGACTCAGGGCCATGATTTCTTTGGTTAATTCTGTCCATCTGGAATGTGGTCTTCCTCTTTTCCTACTGCCTCCTACCTTTCCAATTATTATTATTTTCTTTCCCAGTGAGTCATGGCTTTTCATGGTATGGCCAAAGTATGACAGTCTCAGTTTAGTCATCTTGGCTTCTATGGAGAGTTCAGGCTTTGTTTGTTCTGGGACTCATTTATTTGTCTTTTTAGTAGTTCATGGTATCTGTAGAATTCTTCTCGAGCACCACATTTCAAATTAGTTCATTTTCTTCCTATCAGCTTTCTTCAATGTCCAGCTTTCACAACCATACACAGGAACTGGAAATACAATGGCATAGACAAAAACAAAAAAAAAAATCCTATGATACAAAAGACTGTAGCAACTATAGGACCATAGTCTTCCACACAAGCAAAATTATGCTTAAAAATCTCCAAAATAGACTCCAGTTATATATGGAGGGAGAAATCCTAGAGGTACAAGCAGGGTTCAGAAAAGAAAGAGGTATTAGGGACCACACTGTAAACACATAATGGCCAATGGAGTGTACAAAGGAATTTGGGGGGGGGGGGGGAGGCTCTTAAGGACAGTAGGGCACCACATCTTATAGTTCTGAAAGGATATCTGTACTTAGGACAAAAGGCAATTGTTAGAATAGAATATGCCCAATCGGCAAACAGGTCATGCAAGGGTTCATTTCATCACCCTGTTTGTTCAACTTGTACACAGAAAATATCATAAGAAGAGCAGGTTTAAACACAGAAGAAGGAGGAGTGAAGATAGGAGGACGGAACATCAGCAATCTAAGATATGCACCATACTACTAGCAGAAAACATCACAGACTTGGAACAGTTACTAAGGAAGGTCAAAGAAGAAACTGAAAAGGCAGTCTTACTGTTGAACATAAAGAAAAAAATAATGAGCACAGAAGAAATATAAATTCAACCTAAATAATAAGGGAATCAAAGTAGTCAAAGATTTCCCATACCTTGGAGACTTTACTCAAAAAAGGCAACAAGGCAATCCTAACTTTAGTATTCAGTGATATATCTTTACACTTCAGAAACTGGTCTTGTTCATTCATAGCTGCCCTTCCAAGTCCTAGTCTCTATTCTAATTAATAGTCAAGATATGGAAAATCTTTAACTATTTCAATGTCTTCATCATCTGCTTTAAAGTTATGTAAATCATCTGTGGTCATTATCTTTGTTTTCTTAATGTTCAACTATAAACTTGTCTTTGCACTTCCTTCCTTGACTTTCTGTTTGTGGCTGCTGAAGTAAATACAGTAGCGATCACATTTTTTAATGTGGTGATCCCAGATTCAGTAATCGTTCCATATCTTTGCTATTTTCTGCTAGTATTGTCATATGATGTCATCTG
This sequence comes from Sceloporus undulatus, assembly GCF_019175285.1. Lineage (NCBI taxonomy): Eukaryota > Metazoa > Chordata > Lepidosauria > Squamata > Phrynosomatidae > Sceloporus > Sceloporus undulatus. Next base: position 56,461,999 of record NC_056522.1, read on the forward strand.
CACATCTTTAATTGTTAATGTATCTTCCTCCAATTTTCATGCCTCTTTCCTCTGAGTCTAATCTTGTTTTTATCCTGTTTGATATGTTCAGCATACAAGTTAAACACATCTCACTTTGCAGAGAGCTCTTGTAGCACCTTTGAGACTAACCGAAAGAAAGAAGTTGCTCTCAAAGGTGCTACAAAATCTGTCTACATACTGATTCTACAGACTAACATGACTATATCTTTGAATGTCTCACATTATGAGACAGAGATATCGCTCCTTTTTCTGTGTGCAGAAAAAAAACCTCATGTTGAAGAAGTGAGGTAGGTTGAATCTTCTGCTTCTTTCTGGAAGCAACTGAAGTGTTTAAAACTTGCACTTTCTATTAATTGCTGACAATTGTTCAACAAAGATAGCACCCTTAATTAATATATGTGGATTCATAGGGATTGCTAGCGCAAGAGATTCCCACAGTCCCACATTGACACTGCAATGAGAAATGGTCCATACCCATAACAGTGTTAGTACAGAACAATTCCAGTTTCTGGGAAAGAAATGTTTTCAGTTTCAAGTGTGGCAAAATCCATTTGTCTCTAATTATAAAGAGTGGAAACCACAGGCCAGGAATGAATGTGCCAAGACACATGAAAAATGAAGAACCATCAAAAAGGCTACAGAACAGCATTGAAACTGATTGTGTGGGGGAAAGCTGACAGGAGCTGGGCAGAATCCAGTTTGGATAACTCATCCCTTTGAGGTGAAATTATTAATCTTTCTTTTTGGGTCATCAAAGTAGGGAGCAGGGTAAAACTTGGCAATTAGCATGCAGAAAGAAATGGTAGCCATTTTAAAAGACCAAAGAATTGTAGGAACAATTGCATATGAAAAGGGCATTTGGAGAGGTGTGTCTTTGCTGATGCTACAAGCCAAACCGATCTTCAAGAGGAAAATAAAGTGCATGGGAAATGAAAGTTATGTAGTTACTAAGAGTGTCAGACTAGGAATGGAAAGACTAACCCAACAATGAAGCCCATGAAGTAACTTTGGATCAGCTACCATCTCTCAACCTAACCTACCTCATAAGAGTGTTGCATGAATTATATGAGCTACAGCTTGGAAAATGCACTTTTTAGACTATTAAGACTCCCAGAATCCTGCAGCTGAAGTCCAATGCAATTTATTCAAGCTAAAGGGAGAGCTATGTTTATGCCCTTGAGATAGCTGGAAGAGAGGCAAGATGTGCAGTCACCCCTTTGAACTCACAGAGGATCCGTTCCACCCCCACCCACCCCGGCAAGTTCAAAATCTCACTCATATTCAAGCCCCATAGGCTTGAATGGGGCGTGTGCATGTGGGGTGCATGCCACGGGTACATGCTCCATTAAAGTTAATAGCAGTTGCCCCTCCACAGATTTCCAGATCTGCACATTTCAAGTCTGCAGACTTGGAGGGCCGACTGTACTTGTAAATAAATGAGTATAAAATGCTAAACAATGGTGAAGAAATAGGTATTTGAATTGGCAGTGACTAACAAAGCCATTATTCCCCAATATAGACGAAGCACAGCCACTGGTTTCTACCAGTTTTCTAACTTCTTTTAATTATTTACATTTTAATACTGTTAATTGCTTACACAATTACTTACATGACACAGGGATGCAAACAAATCTGGTTATTTTAACTGGTAGTCCTGCTAAAACACTTCTGCACTGAGAATTTACCAAGGGAAATTGTTGATTGTTAATTAGAACTTTGTCTTGATCCAAATAAATCACCAGGAATAAATGGCATTCCAACTGAATTGACACAATCTACACATACAGTATCAACTCTAGTGAGGCCAACAAATGTGGGAAACCAAACACTGGCTAACAGACTGGAAATACTCGATATACATCCCCATCCACAAAAAAAGGGACACAAGTGACTGCAGCAACTACAGGACCATAGCACTACTCTCTCACACAATCAAAATTATGCTCAAAATACTACAACACAGACTCCAAACACACATGAAGAAAGAAATCCCAGAGGAGGGTTCCTGAAAGGTAGAAGCACTAGGGACCACACTGCAAACATATGATAGCTAATGGAGCACATCAAGGAATTCCAAAAGAAAATCGTCATGTGCTTTATAGAGTATAGCAAAGCCTTTGACTGCATCAATCATGAAAAGCTAAGGAATGCTCTCAGAAACATGGGAGTGCCAATACACTTGATAGTTCTGTTGAGAAAGCTGTACTCAGAACAAGAGGCCCCTCTCAAAACAGAATGGTTCCCAATAGGCAAAAGAGCCAGGCAAGGCTGTGTATTATCACATACTTGTTCAACTTATATGCTGAAAACATCATATGAAGAGCAGGGCTAGATTCAGAAGAAGGAGGAGTGAAGATAGAAGGAAAGAATATCAGTAACCTAAGATACAGTATGTGAATGATGCAATAATACTAAGGGAAAACATCAGAGACTTGAAACACCTGCTAAGGAAGGTCAAGGTTGAAAGTGCAAAGGCAGGCATGTTGCTGAACATAAAGAAAACAAAAATAATGACCACAGAGCACCAACATAAATTCAAATATTTCTCATACTTAGGATCAAACATCATTCAGAACAGAGACTGCAGTCAAGAGATAAGTAGAAGACTAGGAATGGGAAGGGCTGCCATGAAGGAGCTAGAGAAGATCCTAAAGAGTAAATATATACAACTGAGCACTAAAGTTAGAATCATTCAAGCCATGGTAGTCTCAATCACTATGTAAGTATCTGAGAGTTTGACAGTGAAAAAGGTGAATTCAAAAGAAAATCAACTCATGTGAGAAGAGTGCTGAGGATACTGTGGATGGCCAAAATGACAAACAAATGGATCCTTGAATAGAGCAAGCCTGAAATACCCCTAGAAGCCAAGATGACTAAATTGAAGTTGTCATACTTTGGCCACATGATGAGAAGGCATAAATGATTAGAGAAGACAATAATGCTGGGAAAAGTAGAGCAAAGTAGAAAGAGAGACCACACAACAGACTCGATCAAGGAGATCACGGGAATGAGCCTGCAGGGCTTGAGCAGAGCAGTGGAGTCTTGGAGACGTCTCATCCATAGGATCGCCATGAGTGGAGGCTGACTCAAGGGCACTTAACAACAATAACAACAACAACAACATTGATCCAGAAATACCTGAATTTTTAATAGACTTTCTGGAGATCAGTTCAGACAGCATGATCCACTAATTGAAAGAATATTCCTACATGACAATTTCTTACCTGGATTTTATATCAGATATGAGGAATAGATTTGTTAGACATTGTGCCAACTATCTATCTATCTATCTATCTATCTATCTATCTATCTATCTATCTA
>NC_056522.1:56465740-56500253 GCF_019175285.1 Sceloporus undulatus
AGAAGTCGCACCAAAGTCACACTCCAGACTGGAGCGTGGCTTTGGTGCGACTTCTGGACTCTTAGGACGCATGCATCATTGAAACACCATACCTCCACTGTGACTCGAAGCAGCTTTATTTTGGCTGTCTGTAACAGGCCATTGACATTTTTATGTGACTTGCTACATAATATTTCTGTATTAGGTGCTTGATACATAAAGTGCACACAAAGTAATTCAAGCATTTGCACTCATGTCCTTCTTGTTAGCCATAGGTAAGCCTTTGGTGTATCCAACAGGGCTCTTCTTGTGTTCTTATCTTCTTAATCATGCTGCTCAAGCCAAACTACACATTAGTGTAAGTGCAGTTTGATACTGCAGGAATTGCTTTTTACTATTAAAAGAGCAAGTGTGGGGCTCCCGACATGGATCACAACCATGATAAGTAGGCAAGGGGATTTAACCCTTTTCACCCATGCTGTTGTCCTGAAGACATACCACCACCACCACCACCACTGTGAGTCACATAATATCCATTGGAACAAAAGTAGTTCCATTGCTAGGCCAAATACCAATTTCCAGGGAGAGAGATCTTCCTTGGAGCTATGGTATGTGTGGGGTGGTTAAAAGCCCTTTCTCTTAGCCATGATCCCAGCCCTGCAGCTGATATTTTAAAAGTGATGTACTAACAAATCTTGTCAAGAAAACCATTATAGGTTTGCCTTAGGTAGGATCACCATAAGTTGGAATCGACTTGAAGACAGTGCAACAACAAATACTATGCATATAAAGTCATGTGTAGTTTGGCCCTTATCTGAGATGATGATAAGGTCTTGGATAATAAAAAGGAAGTATTTCTTTTGAAGTTTTTTTTAAAAGAGAATTTTAAAAAGAGTTTAAAATTGATTTAAAATAAAGTGCATGGTTGCTGAAGGATTTTATTCCCTTGAGGAAAGGAGAATAGTGGGCAAAACAACACAACATTGTAAATGGTAAACTGGAAAATCACTACAAAACTATTCCTGCCAGATTTGATACCAAAAGGGCTGTTGAAGTTAATGAATCTACTTTAAGTACAGTACAGGATCTTTTGTGATAGCACTTCAGGAGGGCATGAAATTTGTTTCTAGAATGAAGGAGGTCATAAAAAGATTTGGTATGGAGAAGACTGGCTATGGGAGGTCTGAATAAATGAGGTTAAACTGCATTCATTTTCTTTGATGAATACTCACAATCAAATTTGCAACTCTTTGAAAACACAGGCAAATGTTCAACATAGATTGATTTGTTTAGTTTGCATTTTAATTAAAGTTAAACTTTGGGCATCAGTGTGTTTAATTAGTTTGACTAATTTGCTTAAAGCAGAATCATTCAAGACTGAAGTTCAGCTTGGATCACAAAGCAATCTGACACCTCTGTCTTCAAACACATTTCTATGGATGAAAGTTCTATTTTATACGAGACCTCCACTGTTTTCAGTGGGACTGACTTAACAAGCAATTGAATGTATTTGGACTAGAATGCCTCTCTATAAATTCAAAGAATTGCTTTCATTGACTTCTGTAAATCCAGTCATTTCATAGAGTTGTCAAGCATGTGGTGGTTAATTAAAATAATTGTGTGAGCTAGGGCAAGTTAGTTGTAGGCAGATCTTGAGAAAATTACTTTTCTAGACTATGATCTCAGAATCTCCCAGCTAGTATGGTCACAGCCCTCATGCACCAGGCTCTGCATTTGGCACCTCACTGGCCAATGTGTGAATAGAAATTTGGAAAAAATATGCCTTCAGTCTGGCTTTTCTTATATCTTTATGCAAAGCACCACTTTGTATAACTTTACAATTTTTGCTTGTCTTGGCAATAGTTTAAAAAAGATTTGCCAATACATGTAAAAATGTGAATCCATGTGGGCCTTTTCAAATAGAATGTTAAACGGTGTTTAGTATCACTTGCACTACCTGGAGGGTCACACATTCCACTCCCTTTTTGTTCTCTGGCATGATCAGGATGAAGAAATTGGATTCTCCTCCTTTCACTTTCAAACTGAAAAATAAAAAATCCTTATATCTAAAATCAGATTCAGATGAAATTCTCATCCATCTCTAGTTTAAAATAAGAACCTACTTTAAACTAGAGATGCGTGAGAATTTCAGCTCACTTATATTTACCAATATCCAGCAATTTCTTAATATTAGGGATGGAATTTTAAAATTTTTGACAATGAGACAGAGCAAAACCGGCAGATTTGTACATCAAGGCAAAAAAACTTTGTGTGCTTAGCACTAAAAGTCTAGGTTTGAATCCTTGTGCATACATTCACATTATTAGTATTGAGTTATGGCTATGATCTCACTTTTTTTTCCTTATTTTGCCAGGTTCCCATCTTTAATAATTATGTGGCACATAGATACAATACTGTCCACTCAATGACATCACTGAGGAGGTCTGGAGAGTACAGATCACACGAGGTGACACCTCAGAAAAGAGGTGACACCCTGTCAAGCGCTCCTCCCACTGTTGGGTGTTTGAGCAGTGCTGCTGCCAGTGCCCACCCCTTCTTCACTGCTGTGGCTTTCTCCATGAGGAGGATGCCAAGGCAACAGAAGAGGAGAAGGCATAAGCCTAGTATTCCAGGCTTCACCTCCACGCATCTCTCTTCACAGAAGGAGGACACATGGAAGCAAAGGAGAACAGGTGAGTCCAGTCCTCTTGGCTTTGCCTCCACCCACAAGGAAGCTGCATGGAGGTCAAGGAGGAAAAAGCCTCCTTCCCTCCCCTCCCTTACTTGCTCAGGCATTCCTCTTGAAACATTTGGTGGGCAGGCAGTTAAGCAAGTGAGTGGGGGGGGGGTGACACGGCCACCCCCTAGTAGCCCACACACACACACACCAGGTGACACCAAACCTAGGGACACCGCTGGATCAACTTCATGCTAGGAAAAAAGTATTTATTGAACTTGGCTAGTGGAGATGGATAATAGTTTGGTTCTGTTATACCTTTTTGTATGTATGAAAGTTAAAATCATACAAGCCATTGTATTGCCTAGTACCATGTATGGAAGTGAGAGCTGGACAGTTAAGAAAGTGAATAGGAAGATAATTAATTCATTTGAGATGTGGTGCTGGAGAAGAGTGCTGAGGATCCCATGGACAGCCAAAAGGACAAACAAATGGGTCCTAGAGCAGATCAAACCAGAAATCTCTCTGGAAGCCAAGATGACAAGACTGAGGCTTTGGCAACATCATGAGGATCAGACTCACTGGAAAAAAAAATAATGCTAGGAAAGGTGGAGGGAAGCAGAAGGAGAGGAAGGCCACATGCTAGATAGATAGACTCTATTAAGGAGGTCATGGGTATGAATTTACGGACCTGAGTAGAGCAGTGGAGCATAGGGAGTCTTGGAGAGGTCTCATCTACAGGGTCACCATGGGTTGAGATTGACTTGAGGGTAGATAACAACAACAACAAATGTGTGACAAGATCCTACTTTCATTCAGATCATTTCTGCAACAAACTTAACAAAACAGTTTGTTTTCAGCTGTCCTGTGCCATAAGGCAACAAACTGCATAACTGCCAACATGCTTTCCATTTTTTTCCAGGTTCATGAAAACCACACTTGAACCCAAATAGTTTTCAAAGGTATCCAGATGAGGTACCCTGCCTTCCCATGACACTGGGGACATGCTCCCAGTGTGAGGAAGATGCATTTCTTTGAATAATGTGGTGTGCTGTTTTACTGTTTTAATGATTTTACTGTTTTTAACTATGCTGTTTTTTCAAGGCTGGTAGTATTTAATTATTTTTTAACTTTGTAATTTTTGTAGCTTTGTCTCTTTAACTTTGTAGCTTTGTCTTTTTAAAATATTGTAACCCGCCTTGAATCCTGCTGTGGGAGAAGGGTGGGATATAAATACTGTGTGTGTGTGTGTGTGTGTGTGTGTGTGTGTGTGTATGTGTTGTCCATCCTATTCTGTAGCATAAGTGGAAACTGACTTTTGGACCTGACAATGCAGGGAAATATATCTCTAAACACATATTCACAGGAAAGCATCTATTTTTTTGACAAGTCCTAGAGGTATAATGTACTGAGTACCCTTGAATAAGAGCTTGGATAGATGACCTCCAAAATTAGAATTGCCATCTGAGAACCTGGACCTAAGTCACAGGCCTGTGTCTTCTACTCTGGTTCCCAGAGTAAGGGGAGGACTCTTAGAGTGAGTGCAGTGACTTGAATCAGGGACGTAGCCAGGCGGGGGGGTCCATGGGGTCTTAACCCCCCTTCCATTAGATACAATGAATGGTGCATGCAACTGCACCACCACACCCAAGCCCCAAAATCCTGGCTATGTCCCTGCTTGAATGGTGTATGTTCGATGAATTTTCTTCATTTGTTTCATATGTGAATAATTTGCAACTATGGATATACTTGACTATTATGCTTAATGACATTACCAGGGGCTTTTTTTCTATAATGTCACTTCATGGATCACTACCCATGACATCATTAGTCATTATCCCTGAATCACAGTTTTTGGGTCTGAAATTTCAGGGCCCAGGACAGTACTGACCTGGCAAACCTCTCCAAGATATCCTTCAACTGTATGATTCCAAGGCGCGTTACAGATGCACCAAAGGGGTGTGCTAGGGTTAGGAAGGGGCATGTTAGGGTTGAGAAGGGGCATCACTTCCTGACGCCCCTCAGCCCTAGTACGGACCGAGTCCATACAAAATGGTGGTGCCCATCCACATGGGGGGCGCCATTTTGACATTGCTGACGGATAGCGTCTGGACGTCGCACGGCAGAAGTGATGCTGCAAGTGTGCGACTAGCGCCTCACACCGCCACTTCTGGGGCCCAGAAAGAAGCGCCATTTCAGCGCTTCTTTCTGGCTGCTCCAGGGAACCGCGCGGTTTGGCCGCTGCGGTTCCCGGACGCAGCAACCGGCACCGGCAGCAGACCACCCATTTTGGGTGGTCTGTAACTCGCCCCAGATTCTGTATTTACAGCCCATATGTATCTTTGTTCCCAGCTTCTGCTTTTCTTCAAGCAATCCATGATTTGAAAACGTACAAGTGAGCATTTTAAAGCTATTTCATCAATCATGCTACAGGTGATTAGAGGAAGTCTATAAAACAAGACTGGTTTTACTCATGTGCAAGAGAGAAGCAGTTTTTGAATGTCTTTTAGATAGATTTCAACAGGAAAATTTTAGTCAAAGGGTTCAGAGGATTTAACTTTCAACAGAAATGAAGTGAATAGTTGGAGAAAATACCCCATTCAAAAGGACCTAGCTACTCTGTAGTTTACTCTGCACTGCCCATCTCTACCTTATAGAAATAAGCTCACTGAGTTTCATCAGGGGCCCAGACATTCACCTGACAGAACCATAAATTGTTTTGTATGTGTGTAAGAGAGGAAAAAACATCCTTATGTTGCACTGTAAGTGACTCAACTATATGACTGGTTGATGTCTGCTGATTTTCCATGCATCATTTTCTTCCATCCACACAATTCCTTTGCTCTACTCTGCTGCTTCTCTTGAAAAATTTGTATGTCTCAGTCTCACACTGTCATGTATGGTTGGATTTGGGGCTGGAAGACTGTTGGTTCTAAACAGTCTGTTAGCATAGTGCATTTTTTATTTTATTCAGGCTGTGTTGCACTGTGAAATAATTTATTGATTTTTATTAGTTTTATTTACATTCTACAGTGTTATGGTTACAATCCATCTCCCAAGCTGACCCAAAAACCCACTTTAAAAATCAGTGAGCTCCAACAGTTCTGTGGTGCTGCTGACCAGGATGCTGAAGGGTGATGTGCTCATCCCCCTTCCACTAGTGAGTGACAGTGAACTGACCAGAAACAGAGGATTGGGGGGGGGGGGGAACCAAGACCAAAGGAGACATGCACATCACACCAAACAACAGCACATAGACTGCTAATTAAGAGGCATGGACCAGGACCTATTGGATAACCATTATATTCACATTTTAACATTTTAATGTGAATAGAGCATGTTCTTTCAACCATTCATCCTTCCTCCCCCAACCTCTTTTGTAAATTGTGGGGTTCCTTGGTTCCTCTCTCTCACTGGCCTAAATATGCTATGCTCTAGTCATCTGGAGTCTCACTGAGCATGCACAAGGGTGCCAATTCGCAATTAAGAACCCACTGATGTGATGGCTTACTTCACACAGAATCTGGGTCGTGTTTGAAGAGGCCATTACAGCGAATTTAAGGTGTGATATGTAATCACGTAATTGCATGAATTTTTTAATTGACCTCGCTATCTTCTCTTTCAAAATTGAGAGCCTCCCATCCCATGTGATAAACTCCAGAGCCCCCATGGGGTCCTGTTACAACTCTTAGTATATTTCTGTTCACTGGTGGGAGGGGGTAGGACCCATCATTCTTTAGTGCTCCATTCACCAGCACAACACAACAATTTCCCTCAGTACAGCTGGTGGACTTTAAGGTGGGCTTGGAGGACATTTATGATCATGACAATGGTAACGTGATCATAAATGTGAATAGGAAACAGTTGCCAGGTTGTAAGTCATCCTGATTAGCAGGATGCCAGTCTACATGTTTTTCTTAGATGGGGGGTGTCTTTTTAATTAATCTTTCTCACTGCTTCTGTGAAGGATCTGTTTTAGTGGCCATGCTGCCTGCAGATTGCTGGGAGTTGCAATCCTAAATAACATTTCCCACCTCTGATTACTTCAATAGTTATGCCAGCCCTTTTAGGAGAGCCAGATGGTTGCTTGGCAGGGTTTCATTCAACACCCCAGTTACACTTCTTCCCTTTAATATTTAAGACGTTCAACACGTTTACATCAGTTCAACCAGTAGGACTTAGGCTTACTGAATTTGGCCTCAGTAGTGAAGCTAAGATAGTGAAATGTCTATCTAATATACTTTATATAGTGATTTCACCATGGTGTCATTGTGAAAAAAAGACTCTCTAGAGAAGGATCACAGGCACATCTTAACATGCACATTCCTTTCTGCATAAAGATTGTTAAATTAGGGTGGGGTGCCTACAACCATCTAAATGTTGGGCTAACAATTGGTATCAGCCCAGCATAGTCAATGGAAAAGGACTGCGGCAATTGTAGTCGAAAGCAAATGAAATATCAAAGTACTCCCACCCATTGTGGAGGAGATATGGGACATCTCTTGGAATCTACAGATACTTGTTATAAAATATACAGATTCTGACCAAATGACAAGAGAAGTAAAATTTATATTATCTTTTAGAGGCTGCCAGGAATGTCTGGCCAGATAGGAAGCCTGAATTAATCCATTCCTTGATTCTTTCCAAAGAGACACAGAAGTACCCACTTTGCTAATGTAATAATTAGTTTCAAAAGATTTAATAATGCCATATGTAGAATTTTAATCTTGATTGTAAATCTCCTTGGATGTTTTCTGTGGATAGACAAGAAATACACTTTGATCATTCTTGAGAGGTTTGGAATTCCGACAGACATTCCGATATAGTTTATTGGGCCTCTAGAGTTGGTAAGCTCATACATTCAGAAATGCACCCAACCAGGCACAGGAATGCATTCTCATTGAGAATGTAATGTATGACCCACACCCTTTATGAATACTGCCACAGTTACCTGAAAGCAGCTTCCATAATCTCAGTGGCCATAATCATTGGTGCTGGGAAGTTGTGATTATATCCATGGACGTCTAAGGACACACATTCTTTTCGGCAAAGAAAATGCAAAGCAAATTGTGCAAGTTGTTTTAAGCCTCTGAGTAAGCCCACTGGTTATGCTCACATCACACTCTGTTGTGAGCAGTTTCTGTATTAGATTCTACTTGAAAACTGGCTTACACACATACCCAAGTCTCTCTGATAACATGGAATGTAGGGGGGAAATTGGAATTTAATTGGGACAGATTTAAATTTAGAAGCAATTTGAACTAGTAAAATAAACTGGCTGGAGTATACATTTTACAACTGTACCTGAAGGCTTTGATAACATTGTAAATACCTATTATATTGTGTTGCTTTGTTTAAGTGACAGGGACAGCAAACAAGCCAGGCAGCTTTATGTCCAGATTTCCTCAGGGAAATGATCTCAACTGCTTATTACTGGAAGATTCTCAATGACCCCTGTGTGCAGAATTTGACAGAAAGCTTTAGCTGGGGGCTTGCCTTACATCTGCAATTCCAAAGAGAGCCTCAGGATGGAGTTCAACATGTTGGCTAAATAACAGAGTTTGGAAACTTTATTTTGAGGACTACAAACCTCCTTGCAGCCATTTGGAGACATTTATAAGGAACTTTTTCCAAAAGTTCCTGTGCTTAATCAAGGGTTGGCCACTATCTTCCACCAAATTTCAAACGCAATTGTGTCATTGGTCTCCAGAGTCAAATACATCTTGGGATGTATACAACAGTGTACACCACTGTGCATGTATATATGTTGTCTTTTTAAAAAATCATAGAATCATCCAAAGCACTCCAGACAGATGGCCATCCAGCCTCTATTTAAAACCACCAAAGAATGTGAGTCCATCACACTCCTAGGCAACATGTTTCACTGTTGAACAGCTCTTACCAGCAGGAGGTTCTTCCTAATGTTTAGGGGGATTCTTCTCAGAATGAAGGTGCTATTAGGAATGGGAGGAAAGGTGCACAAAAGAAGGGTACCATACTCTTGTTCCTAGTTTTATTGGCCCCTTTTTCTTTTTCCTTTCCCTTACAACATGTCACTATGCCATTGTAATTTATGGGACTTGATCATCCACAGATATTGGTATCTGTGGTGGGTCCTGGAATCAACCCCCAGTGGATAATGAGGGCCCATTGTACAAATCCTAGAATGGTGAGGGATTGGTGACAGAGGGATTCTGGGAGTGATGATTCAAAATTACAATTTCCTACCTCTATCATGCTGGCTAGGGTGCACAGGAGTTATGGGCTAAAAACATCTGGAAAGCTATGGTTGCCCACTCCTGTTCTAATGGTTACAGGCCAGACAGGAATAAATTTACCACTGAGGACCATTTTTGGCAGCATCTCTGCCTTGACCTTTAGCATTAGGCCAGGCCAGAGAAGTACTCTAGTGTTTCTTCTCTTCAAAAAATACACTGTATGCAGTTTTTATTTGTCTAACTCACCAACTTTTCAGTCCTGAGCAAATCTAGTATGAGGAAGTGGAGATGTTATACTTAGAATTGGCGCCAATTGCCCTGGCTATTTATTACTGACTTCTAGAGTTCAGCCAGGTTAGGCAAAGAACAAGGAAAGGGTCATCTTGTGTTTATCAGAGTCTTTTGAAGACCAGAACAGACACATATTCCCCTCCCCATTATTTCTTTAATGGGTCTGTGTGTAAACAACTCTTAAAACATCCCTTCTTAAAGCTGAAGTTTATTTGATGATAGGAAGGGCCAGTGTTGACTCATGGGAAAGTAAACAAGATTGAGTCAACAGGTAGGTACACTGTGCTAACTCTTCTGTTGTAACTACATGCAAAGGGGCTCTTCAATAATATTCTTTTTATGGCAAACTACTGGAATTTTGGAAATGCTACTAAAATGCTCAGAGGATCTACAGATGAACCCAAAAATCCTCATTTGTTAAACCAAAATGGCATCAAAGAAGGTCTCCAGCCTGTCCACTTGGATGGAGTTTTAGATATCTTCATGGATCTCATAAAGTGACATTACTTATTTCTGGAGTAGGGAACCTGGGGCCCTTCATAAACCACTGGACTACATCAGGCTAACTAGCATAGCTAATTGTGGGATTTGTAGTCAGACATCTAGAGGGATGTATACCATCCCATGCCTGCATCATTCAGCTTAAATAAGACATGGGAGGCTTAGGGCTCCAGATGTTTTGGATTTCAATTCCCAGACACCCCAGCCAACATGATAAATACCAAGTAATTATGGGGACTGGTTATCTAAATCAGTGCTACTCAAAATGGTGGCCCTTAGACCAATGCTGATCCTGGGCCATTGACTGACAGTTCCTGGTAATTTTCAGGAAAGAAAGAAACAATTGTATATAGCCAATGGATGCAAATATGGGGCTAGTCCCTGGAACATTGGGGTAGGGGGGGTAGTCCTCAGAAACACTAGTTTAAATCATCTGGAGGGCCAAAAAATGGGGGGGAATCGATCTTAGGTTGAGGAATTTGTGGTCATTCTCAGCAGGACATAGCCCTGGTGATCACCATAGTCACCTGAGATGGCACCATGGCTGAATACTAATCCTTCACAGTGTGTTATTTCTAGTACAGGAGGTAACAGGATTTCAGCTAAACAAGATCAAAAACCCAAACTCACTTAAGAGAGACCAGACATAAAAGGTGATTAATCTAAAAGTCAGACAATACTGAACATGCCAAAAATGTAAGATTAAGGAGTACGAAGGCAGCTAGACATGCTCATGTCTGCCATTAGATTCATAAGCAATTATTAGTTCAAGCAACATGCAAATGAGTTGCTCCTTAAATAGCCAGAATGAGCATGGATGCCAATGTAGGACTCAAGGGTTTGAAGACTCACACCCATACATTTGATCAGCATGGCAGCTGTTTGACCCATTTAAACATTTCACCTTAAAAGCTCCTCATCACTGAATAGGTGCCTCTGCCATGCGGAGCAAGCAAGGACAGTGAAGTAAAAAGAGGAAAAGCACAACCCCATTTATAGGCAATTCCCATTTTGTAAATGCTTGTGGATGGTTTCCAAGCTACGTTTGCCACTTAAATCATTAAGCTCAGTAGGCAGTGCAGTGGATTCAGTGATCCTTCCTTGATAGAGTTAATTGCTTCCTGGAATACAGCCTGTGCCTCTGGCTCATCATGGGTATACTTTTAAGTGCTTTCATGATCAGTCAGTCAGAAATCTTCTCCCACTACATTTCATGCACTGTAGCATCACTCACACGTTACTGCTTTCCCTACTTTCAGTGTCACACACTGTACCTCATTTGCACACTCTGGATGCCATCCCACATTCCTCTTCTTTATTTGGCACTGAAGGTGGCTAACAGTAATAACATTCAAATGAAAGACAAACATAGCTCCACCAAAGGAACAGATCATAAGCAGACTTAAAAACACACCAGTGAAAAAGAAATTACAACACATGACCATCAGTTTATATGTCAAAGTCCTATGTATAAAGAACAAACAAACATCATCTTTGCCTGCCACTGGAGGGACCACAGATTGGGAGCTAGCTTGCCATCCCTTCACCAGGAGTTCCATAGTCGGATGGAAAGAATATTTTTATTAGATTTCACTGGTTCCAAGCACTTGGGAAGCCCCTTTCAGAAAAATCAAACTGCAGTGAGATTATTTTGTCTTTCAGGGCTTTTTATCTGTGCACAAATAAATGCAATTTTTCTGCATGCATGTTCAGAAACCTCAACTGGTCCAAAGAGCAACAGCTAGATTGATAACTGGGACAGGTTATAGAGCACACACTACTCTCTTATTTGACAGCAGCTCTACTGGCTGCCGGTCAGTTTCAAACACAAATCAAAATGCTGGTTATGACCATAAAATCCTATGCAGAACAGGTCCAACATATCTGAAGGAGTCTATCTTCCCATTTGAGCTTGCCCAAGCTCTAAGATCTTCAGGGGAAGTGTTTCTCATCCCATGGCCTCCACAGGCATGTTTAATGGAAAGTAAGAGAGACCCCTCTCCATGAAGTAGATGTATATAATTGTAATTCATGAACAGGATGCCCAATATTTTCTGCCCGCATGCACATATGTGTATACATACACACCAAATGGGTTTGTGAAAATAAAGCGTGTTTGCAAAATAATTCCCTGAAAGACTTCCCAACATGCAAATAGCAATTGACAACTACACAGGAATCTTTATTCTTCTGCAGAATCAATTCCCTAAAGGCATCATATGCTGTTTGATCTTGGAAGCTAAGCAGGGTCAGCCTTGGTTAGTACTTGGATGGGAGACCACCAATGAATACTAGATGTTGTAGGTTATATTTCAAAGGAGGGAACTGGCAAAACCACCTCTGAGTAATAATAATAATAATAATAATAATAATAATAATAATAACAACAACAATAATAATAATAATAATAATAATAATATCTTTATTTATAGCCCGCCTTTCCCCAGATCAAGGCGGGTTACAATATGCAAAATACACAATTGCACAAGAATACAATGTCATAATAAAAATATCAATAAAACACATTAAAAGGTACAATTAACAACTAACAACATCCAGTCTAGCTCAAAATGCAAAGCTGTAAAGGGAGAGCAGGAGTACAACTGGGACATTAGGGGAAAGCCTGCTGAAAAAGGAAGGTTTTTAGCCCCATCCTGAATAGGTCAAGGGAGGTGGCCAAGCGGAGCTCGCCGGGAAGCGAGTTCCAGAGCTGTGGGGCCGAGATGGAAAAGGCCCTCTGTGTTGTTATAGAATATTTTGCATCTGGAACTCGCAACAGTTGCTTCCCGGCTGACCTGAGTGTGCGGGGCAGATTATAAGGAGAGAGGCGGTCCGCCAAGTACCCTTGGCCCAAGCCATTTAGGGCTTTATAGGTGATAACCAACACCTTGTATTGTGCCCGGAAGCGAATGGGCAGCCAATGTAGATCTTTAAGCACAGGTGTTATGTGACTGGCCCCGGAGGATCCATTGACCAGTCTTGCTGCCATGTTCTGAACCAATTGTAGCTTCCAAGAGTGGTACAAGGGTTGCCCCATGTAGAGCGCATTACAGAAATCCAACCGAGAGGTTACCAGAGCATGTACCACCGTTTCAAGGTCCCCCCGGCCCAGGTAGGGTCGCAGCTGGCGTATCAGCCGAAGCTGATAACAGGTGCTCCTGACCGTCGCATCCACCTGAGATGTAAGGTGGGGCGACGAATCCAGGAGCACCCCCAGACTGCGAACTGAGTCCTTCAAGGGGAGCATGACCCCGTTCAGGACAGGTGGACAAACATCCATCCCCGGGCCGGGGGAGCCTATCACGAGCACCTCCGTTTTCTCTGGATTCAGACTGAGTCTGTTTTCCCTCATCCAGCCCATTACCAACTCCAGACAGGCGTCTAGAGGAGAGATGCCATCCCTGGTCACTGCATCAGTTGGAGTATTCTTTTTCTAAACAAACCCTATGAAAAATTCATTGTGTCACCATAAATTCACAGGTGACTTGAAGGCACATACACACAGTGGGGAGAAAACTAAATTATTGATTCCCACACAAGATGACAAAATACATGAAGATTTACATAATTGTTCATGCATTCTCCCCAAATGTACCTCCACAAATGTCTCCCTCAAAGATTTTAACAGGCAATCTTTCAGGTAGCCTGGTCTCAAGTGCTGTGGGGCTTTATAGGCTCATAATCAGTATTTAGATTTGTGCCTTCAAACAGACTGGTAGCCACTGAAGTTATTGTAACAAGGGAATCACACGTCTCTGTAACAATCTAGAGTTTCTGAACACTTTGCAAAGACAAAGCCATGTAGAGTGCATCACAGTAATCCAAATAGGATGTATGCAAGGCAACTGTCATCATGACCAGATTTTATTATTTGGTGTACTAGTCTTGATTATGAAAAGGTATTCCTGGCCACCACCATCAACACTTGGGCATCCAGGTTCATGTCCAGGATGCCTGCCAACAGACAGCTGATAAGAGTGTGCCAGGCAAAGGTAAACAAAAGTGAGGCTTTATAGCAGCAAAGAAACAATTCCGAAAGCATAATAGAGCAAAACCAAAAGCCAGTCCAGGGTCCAGGGTTCCAGAGGGCAGTTTCACAAGTCCGGTCCAGGGTCAAGAGATCTAGATCTATCCAAGGTCTAGGAAGCAAGGAGTCCAGCAACAAGGTCAGAGGGATTCAGAGAGAGAGCAGCTTTTACCAAAGGAATGCAGATACACTCTGACAAAGAGGCTTGTCATCTGCCAGGTGTTTATATCAGGCCAGCTCCTTTTTGCAGCTGGTGGGTGATTAATGAGCGTTTTTCAGCTAACCTTTGGGAGCGCTGAAGGAACACCCATTCAGTCCTTCTTTGGCTGAAGGTAGGTACCTCAGTATCTTGCTCCTCTATGTCTCCCAGGCCTGGAACCTCTGCTAGGGAAAGGCTGGGCTGCTGAGCCACAGGGTCCACTGGAGGTGATACAACAGGGCTAAGACCTGGCTGAGCCAACTCTCCAGGAGCTGGGAGAGCAGAGCTGCGACCTGGCAGGGCAGAGCTGAGGCCTG
This sequence comes from Sceloporus undulatus, assembly GCF_019175285.1. Taxonomy (NCBI): domain Eukaryota; kingdom Metazoa; phylum Chordata; class Lepidosauria; order Squamata; family Phrynosomatidae; genus Sceloporus; species Sceloporus undulatus. Next base: position 56,479,950 of record NC_056522.1, read on the forward strand.
TCTCAGCCTCAGATTCCCCCCCTGCACCTGAGGGGCCAAGTGCTCCTCGTCATCCTCCGAATCCTCCTTGTGACTGGTCATGGCAGTTCATAGTGGAATCCAACAGTATATCCAAACTGTGAATTCATATTTTAAAGAGAAATGTGTTCCTATCTAACACAGCTTGAAATCTGTGTTCCTTGTTCTCCCTCTTCACTGACCATATGTCTTGTCTGGATTAATTTGATTATTATCATCTACTGACATCAAACACTAATTCAGAACCACAACATCTTCCCTGCTTGGATTTCAGTAAAAAGGAGAGAGACGATTTTGGGTGTCATTAGCACATTGGTGGCACTGAACTCCTAAAAACCTCTCCAGTGGTGTATAGTATATGTTAAAAAAACAAGTTCTTGTACAGAACATACATCTTGATAGCTGATGGAGAATTTTGGAACAAAGCAAACCCCTAGTTGTTTAAAATTCTGTTGTAAATCCTTCTTTGGAGTAAATACTCTTTGGTCCCTTTAAGTATCTCATACAAAACACATTTGAAAATATTTTCCACATGTATTACAGACAATGACAGAAAGGCTCAAAAGCATTTTAAGTGCCATGTGTGAACTCTGCCTCTGCTATCAGATGAGTGTTTGGTACAAGACAGTTGAATCTCAGCCAAGACATGATTTAGTAATGGCAAATGCACTGTCAAAAGCACATGCTCCACTTGTCGGCATTTAGTGCAGCGATGTGGAACAAGCATTAACAATTCATGCGAACATGATAGAAGCATTGTGTGCTTCATCTCCCAAGACAAAAAAGTACAAAAAGGTACAAGCACCAAGACAAGATATAAGTGGTGTCCTGTCTGCCCAGAAAACCTGTCTCTCACAGTGTTGTTTCTTCATGATTTATTTTGATCTGGTCCCTTGTTGCCTTCCATTATAAGTCAGATTGTTCTTTGTATGCATTGTGTGTCTTGATCCTGTGTGGCTTGATCTTTGTGTGACTTTGTGTGCATTTGAAGTAGATAGTAAGGATGTGCTCACAGTTTGGACAAAGCCTGAATTCCACAGTGAATTGACTTGCTTTGGTCCAGAATCAGAGCATGCTGCAGAGATTCAGTTCCAGATTGGGTTGCTCTTTCTGAAGCAAACCAGCACTTGGGATTAACAAATGTCTCCTCACAACAGGGAAAAACGTCTCCAAAAGTGCCCCTCTACCTCCAATGCAGGATATGTTTGTAGTATGTAGTAGTCCCACAATATGGTGGTATCTAATGGGGATGGGGGGGTTGAAGAGGAGTTGAGTGATGATCCTAGCTTCCAGTCAATGGCAAAGGTTTCCTATGACAGTTCCATTGCAGAATGGGGGGGGGGGAGAGAATTGTATGGAATTTCATTGTTATTCCTTTGTTTCACATATTGTTGGTTGTACATTTTGTTGTAATCAGTTTTTCCCCTCTCTTCTTTATTTTAAAAATAAAGATAATAAATTTAAAGATTTGTTAAAAGATCATTTATTTTAAAAATAAAGATAATAAATTTAAAGATTTGTTAAAAGATCATTTAATTCAAGGGAGCAGGGAATGTGGTGCATTACATTTGAGTGGTGTCTTATATTTGTTATATTTGTTTCTCATAAGAATGAAGAAAGAATGGCTTTTTAATTATTTAAAAATAATTTGAATTAATTTTCCTGGATGTCCTTCTTTATAGACTTAATAAATTTGCTTCATCAGTGTGATAGGAGTGCATGTGTTTCTAGGACCCCCCCCTTTTTTTTTTTCTTCTTCTTCTTCTTTCTCATTCAGATTATCCTGCCCAATCCAATTTGTTAAATGTTAATTTACACAGAAAAGAGTCACAGTTTTTCTTCTTGTTCTTGTTCTTTTTTTCTTTTTTCTTTTTTCTTTTTTCTTTTTTTTTTGGGGGGGGGGGCTTACTCTATCATTTGGGTGAACAAATAACCATCTAATTAGACTAGGAAAGAAGGAGAGGCTGTTGCCTTACCAGGCATTTAGTGTATGCTTTTTGGGTTTTGAGGAGCCATTTCAAACATAAAATCATCTTTACTAGTAGCAACCTTCTTAGTTATGCTTGCATTATTTATTTGGGGCTAGGCAGGCTGTATTTCATCCACCTTTCCCCCTTACCCCATTAGCTTGGATACATTTTCTTTGGCTGTTGTTCACTGGGAAATTTGACAATTAATTTGACTGAAGTTAGATGAGAGATGCTCATACCTTTGGTGACTGAGGTGCAGCTGGATGACCTTTCTAGCTCCCTCCCACCAGCAATCTCTGGTGTGGAAAGGAATCCTGCTATCACAAACATCATTATGCTTGTGCAGTTACTGGCTGATAAAGTAGGTTTGGGGAGTCAGGTCATTAGATGATATATAGTTATGTATCCATAGCTACATCGTGATATAGAACTTCAACCACTGCCTGTCTGAAAAAGATGCTGAACTTTGCCCATGCCCATCCTGGTTTTTGGATGCATGACTATACCTACTCCTTTGGGACCATGTGTGTGACAAATAATAAAGGAAGGAAAGACTCTTAGCTTGGGGCCTTTTCACACAACACAATTACAGTCGCCCCTCCTTTTTCACAGGGGATCCATTCCGGACCCCCTCACAAAAATAGAATTTTGCATATATTCAAGACACATTAGCTTGAATATAGGCACAGGCGCACGTCCCATTCATTATCTCTCTGTTCATTCCTCATGCATAAATGAGGGACGCGAGTCCAAGGACTGCAAGAATGGAGGGAGGACTGCATAGTGATATATTCATTTTCATGCCATGGCAGCATTCTGTGGAATTCTAGAATTTACAGTTTGAGGAGGGGCATTTTGAATCCTCAGCCAGAAAGCTCTAGTGAACTCTAGCTCTAGGTTCAAGGTGTGTGAGTTTGCCTTTCCCTTTCCCTTTCCCTTTGGGTGTGTGTGTGTGTGTAGCTTTATAAACATGCAAACAAGAACTGCCTGGTCGTCCTCCTCCCATTTCTGTCTCTGTGAGTAGGCACTCTTAGTTCAAGTTCCTTTCTCACCTTGCCCACTGCCATCCTGGCTTCATGGCATCTTGAGTGTGTGGTTTTATCTTCTCCTGTGGAACATTCACTTGTCTGTCTATCTGTCTGTCTGTCTCAAATAAATGAATCCAGTTGGACTCTTGTCTTTATCTGGGAACAAAGATACTCTGATTACAAGTTCCATCCTCCTATAGCCTTGCTGCCAGCCGGACTCTTGGATGTATGCTTTTGCTTTCCCCTTTGAGAGCAGAAAATAAAATGTATCACTAAAATAAACCTATCAAAATAAATATTAAATAATATTATAAAATTATGTTCATTGTTCTTCTTCTTCATCATCATCTGGGATGTATTAGTAGTACTTCATCATTGCCATCATCTTCATATTCTTATCCTTTATAGGCAAGTAATAGAATTCTCCCTCACCTACAACATATGAAATGGGTGATACAGGGAGAAAGAGGATGGGGGAGAACACATTGTAGCTAGGAGAATCGGGGGGGGGGGGAATGAAAGCGAATGCCATTAGGAGATCTGAAAAGGGGTCAGCAGGAAAAAGGAGGGGGAGACAGAAAGAAAAGAGGTTTAGGGGGGAGTTGGGGGTAAGGGGGGGAGAGAATGAAAAGAGGAGAGAAAGAGAGAGAGAAGGGAAGGAAATGTAAAGACATATAGGAACTGTAGAGCAGGAGAAGGAACATGAGGATGAGAAAGCCAAAAGCTCTTTCAGCTGCCTTAAATCATTTTGAAGCTCCCAAGCCCCCCTCCCCACTCCAATTGGATGTTTTTATTCAAAAATTGTCTCCCCACAGCCTCTAGTTGGTGTGGGGGATATTTGGCTTTGTTCTCCAGGGGATATATAAAATGAAAGATACTTTTTTCAATCCCGCAAGTGAATTTGACGTTTCAGAAAGGCCTCTCCCAGTCTTAGCCAGGGGGGAAGCATCTCCCCTTGTCCTCTAAAGTTGGCTGGGCATCCTCTAGAGCTTGGAAGGCTGGATAGTGACAGTCAAGCTTCTCCAGACTTCCAGGGGAGCATTTTGAGTAATTTTATCAAAAGGGCTTGAATGCTTTTAAAATCTGGAAGGTGTAGGTTGAAGAAAGGGCATGAAGCTCTCTGAGGCCCAGATCATCACCCACCACATATTAGGGCACTGACTTGCTGTTACTTTTTTAAAAATTGCATGCATCATATATGTCTGCTATCAGTTTTCAATCTGACAACAGCTAAGACAAAGGCAACTCGATTTCAACAAAACTGTGGGCTAGAAAACATTCAGTTCTTATGAGAATTGGTTTCAAACCACTGGCTTCAATAGCAGTTGTCCATATACTTTTGTGGACAATTTTGACCCAGAAAATTTAGTTGTGATTAAACATCTATTTGTATTCCCAGACATCAAGACCAATCACATAGAATTATGGAGGGGTGGTCAAAGCAGGAACTTATGGGATATTATCATATGTAATTTTCATCATGAAATTCCGAGTCAATTGCAAGCAGATTGCTTTGATGTGGAATATGTTTAGTAAAGGATTTGCCAGTAGTAATAAAATTAAATGGGGGGGGGGGGGGGACAAAAGGCACACAAAACATTTGTTGTTTCATTTCATGTGGTACCAGAACCTTACTGTTGTAATGTAGGTTTAGTAGCAATGTTAGATTACCAATAGGTCTTAAAGTCATCAGGTTGTTTACATGTGTGAAAATATGCACAGTGGTTGAAAGAGGCTGCAGGTGACATAAACGCATGTCACTCAGTTGGTGTGTGATCCAGAAAGCCTTATTATTCTGGGAAAATCAAGTTCCTTCTAGTAGTGCCTTCACTGTACACTGGAGGCTCATGTACACTATATGCTATGGTCATGCAATATCATTTAAGTATCTGTTGACATTTTTAAAAAAAAAATTGAAAGTAGGAAAAAGGAAATTTAAACAATTTTCCCATCCACATAGTGGAACTTGAATACTTTGCTCTTAAAATTCTGGCTTTGAATTAGAACAGTGATCCCCAAACCGTGCCCTTTTAGAGATTTTGGACTTCAGCTCCCAGAAATCTCAGCCAGTCTGGGATTCTGGGAGGTCCAAAATCTCTTAAAGAGCACAGTTTGGGGACCACTGAATTAGAGTTTCCATCCCTTTCTTCTACTTCTCATCTTTAACCGTGAGCATTGGGTATCTGCTGGAGCTTGGTTCCAGGACATCCTGTGGATCCCAAAACTCCTGATAAAAATCTTTAAGAACCCTAAAGACTACCTTATATTTGAAACTGAATTGATTACACAACACTTATACCACAATTGCACTGCACTCGTTCTATCTTTGCCTGAAGCTCATTTCCCAATGCCATAGCTCTCCTAGTGCTGTACCATGTTGTACAGCTGTTGGTTCATTTGGAAATCTGTCCTTTTCCCACTTAAATAATCTATTAATGACTACCTGGTCCATTATGATTTAGAAAACACTTTGGGTGTGAATGTCTCATTTTGCTTTGTTGGGATGTTGGAATAATAGTGAGCATGGTGTGGGTGTGATTTCATTGCTCCTCCCTTGACAATTTCCCAGGGAGCTCCTAGATTACTTCCAGTGGTTGGGCTGGGAGTTCATTTATTCTCTGTTCTGCAGAATTTTAAAAATACCATTTTAAAAGGGTGTGTGCAAAGAAGTGCAATAGCACAGTAATTGTGAGAGCCAATATACTGTAGTGATTTGAATATTGGACTCTGGATGCCCAGATTGGAATACCTGTTCATCCATGGACACCCACTGGTGACATCCGGCAAGTCACACACTCTTAGCCTGAGAACAAGGCAAAGGCAAATACCCCTTTGAATAAATCTTGGGGGAAAAACCATGACACGTTCATCTTAGAGTAACCATAAGTCAGAAATGACTTGAAGGCACACATCAACAAAGTGAAATAGCACAGTTCCAGTGTAATCCTATGAAAGATTAATGCCCAGAGAGAGTTCAGAAAAAGTTTAATGAGTAAATAAAGAATATTCATATATTTAAAGAGTAATACACAGAACAGATCCAGGAAAATGTTAGTTTGTGAGGGAAAGTATTTTAAAATGCTTCAGGAACTCCACAATTACAGTCTGTTGTGTTTTATTTTAAAGAGAAACTAATCATGGAGCAATCAGGGTGGTATAAATGGCATTGTATTTCATGTGCAAGAAAGCAGATATGGGAACTAATGCCACTGAAGCACCAATGCAGTGAAAGAGTACACTTGCATGCCAGCCCTTTTCTGAATACAGGAGAAGCGGTTTTCAAAAGGCATGATCCAAAACAACTGACTAGTGTGATAAGAAATTAAGGCAGGATACAGACCGCCCCTTTGGGGCGTCCTGCACCCGCCCCTTTCCCTGGCAGCCCTGGAGGCCCCAATCCGCCACTTTTCCAGGCCTCAGGGAAGCAGCAAAATGCTGCTTCCCTGCACCCTGGAAAGGGGTGTCCTTGGGGCTTCATGCCCCAAGGACACCCCGACAGCAGCGGCCCCTTTCTCTTCAGTATCGCTGGCACGGCCATGTAAAGCACCATGTAAAGTCCTTCAGCGGTGCCAGTATGTAATGGCCGTGCCACGCTGTTTGGACACGACACAGCCGTTACATCAAAATGGCGGCGCCCATGTAGACAGGGTGCCACCATTTTGACATACTCAATATGTACTAGAGTTAGGGAGCATCTGAAAAGGACGCTCCCAGGCAATCCTAGCACGTACTGAGTATGTGCTTTTTGGCCCATCTGTACAGGGCCTAAGATTACAAAACAACTGCTGTAATTCAGATTTAAAAGCTAGGCAATAAGGAAATTTGACAAGCATGCTAATTCTTAAGGGGAACATGCTAGACAACAAACTGCCTGCCATGCAACTTGTAAATTATTATGACTATTACAAATTGAAACTCATTCTCAATTACTGTACATCCACACCATGCATACAATCTAAGTTGGGGTGATTCTATAAAGTATATGCAAAGAAAAAAATGAGGTGATGTTCACATCAGTAAAATAATTCCACACCACCCAGTAGTAAGAATCTGAATAGTAGCTCCCAATTCTCATAAGCCCCCTCCCTTCAGTAGCCTTTATTGTCACTCTCCTTCTTCCTTCTTTTCTGGCCTCATTGCCCCATGCTAATCTCTTTCCACACTCCAGACTGGACACAGTATTGTGCTTTGTATTCCAGTATGCAAAAGATTATTTATTACTTCCTTGCTCCACTGTTGGGGGGGGGGGAATATACCCAGCCTTGTGGATGAAACACTTGATAAAAGATACAAAAAATCTCCATGGTATTCTGCCCTTTTGGGAGGAAGGGGTTGATGAAAATCATATTTATATAGTCAACCAGATCATAATTGTTTCAACACTCCTTTGAGATTCATTTTTCTGCCTGTGCTATTTTCCTGACTTGCTGATTTTCCAGGCTTAATCATTCCTCTTTGAACTATACAGCTAGCGCTTTTGCGAGTGTGTGTACATCATCCCACTGATGTCTCACTCCTGTTTGGACCACAGGCAGCTAATGCTTAGTGCCCCATTTTTTTTAAAAAAAAATCCACATAGGCTGGATGTAAACATATATTTTTCAACCAAAAATCTTCTCGCCAAGCAATTTTTATCCTTCTGAGTTCTTATTTACTCTGTCAACTATCACTGAATCCATGTTAGCAAGATCTGGACTGCAGCCAGTTTTCTTTCATTCATATCCTTATTTCACTCATATTCTTCTTTTTGGCCACTATTCTCTTAAGAGTTGATGAGTTTAATCATGCACAATCATGTCCTGGTGCTGGGAAGAAAGGACATAAACTCATCTCTTCTTCTTCTTTTCCTTCGCTTTCTTTCCTTCCTACACTCTCCTTTGATGGTAGGGAGTGCTAAAGTCATAAATCACATATCTTTAAAGATGAATAATTCAAATTGTTCAGTAGCATTAAGGTGAGATCATTTGTGTCAACAGTTGATTCTTCAAGAGCAGGTGAGGGAAAGCAAACATCGAATATCACACCCGTGCTCTTGGGGAAAAGTCTTATTGCAAAATAAACCCCAAAACTGTGTTTCTTCAATTATTAGATTCAACATTGAACAGATTTGCAGGATAATAATAATAATATTTATATTTATATTTCCTGCCTCTCCCTGCAGATCGAGGCAGGATCAATAAAATACAATACAATCTAAAAATATAATTAATAAAATACTAACATTAGTGCAATAAAATAGCTAAACCATTGTCTAATCATCCAATAATCAAACAGTCATAGTCCAAAGTGGAGCATTTCATTTTAATGATCTCCTATATAAGGTCGGGTGGGTAAGCCCGCCGGAAGAGATCTGTCTTGAGTGCCTTCTTAAAGGCATCTCCTCCAGCAGGGTGTTCCACAGTTTAGAGGCCATAGCAGTGAATGCTCTGTAGGAAGTTATCATTAACTTGGTCTTATGGTATTCTAATAAATACTTCCCAGGTGCCCTGAGAGTGCGGGGCGGATTGTGTATGGAGAGGCGTTCCCGCAAGTAACTGGGCCCAAGCCATATAGGGCTTTAAAGGTAATAACCAACACCTTATACTGTGCCCAGAAGCTGATCGGCAGCCAGTGAAGAGATTTTAGCACAGGTGTTATATGGTCAGACCTAGGTGACCAGTCTGGCTACCTCATTTTGAACCAATTGATGCTTCTAAACATGGTACAAGGGTAGTCCCATGTAGTGTGCATTACAGAAATCTAAACAAGAGATTACCAGTGCATGTACCACTGCTTCAAGGTCCTTTTGGTCCAGGTAAGGGCACAGTTGGTGTATCAACCGAAGTTGGTACCAAGCACTCCTGGCCATCACATCAATTTGAGATGACAACTGTAAGGACAAGTCCAGGAGTACTCCCAAACTGTGAACTTCGTCCTTTAGGGGTAGTGTGACCCCATCCAGGATTGGTTGACAAATCTCCGTTCCCGGACCTAAAGTACCTATCGCAAGTACCTCCATTTTCTCTGGATTCAGCTTGAGTTTGTTTTCCCTCATCCAGCCCATACCGACTCAAGGCAGGCATCCAGAGGAGAGATACCAATCTTAGTCACTGTAACAGTCAGAGACATAGAAAAATAAATTTGGGTGTCATCAGCGTACTGATAACACCGCACCTCATGTTTCCAGATGATCTCTCCCAATGGCTTCATGTAAATGTTAAACAGTATGGGGGACAAAATGATGCCCTGAGGGACACCAGACATCAGCTCTCTTTTGGAAGAGCAACTGCCCCCCAGCTTCACCATCTGGAATCTACCTGAGAAGTAGGAACAGAGCCACTGGAGTGCAGTGTCCCCAATTCCCAACCCCTCAGGCATTCCAGAAAGATACCATGGTCACTGGTATCGAAGGCCGCTGAGATGTCCAAGAGCACCAACAGGGTCACACTTCCCCTGTCGATGTCCAGATGGAGATCATCGACTAAGGTGACCATGGCAGTCTCTACCCCATATCCCGCCCTGAAGCCGGTTTGAAATGGGTCCAGATAATCGGTTTCATCCAAGACAGCCTGGAGCTGGAAGGCAACTGCCCTCTCGATCACTTCACCCAAGAATGGTAAAAGGGAGACTGGTCTATAATTATTCCTTACCAGAGGGTCTTGGGGGGGGGGGGAGGGTTAGAAGTGGTTTAACCACTGTTTGTTTGATGGAAGTTTTCCCTCCCTAAATGATGCATTAATTATAGATTATAGTAGTGTTTTTACTGCATCCCCTCCCTGGGCTTTCAACCATGATGGGCAAGGATCAAGAGGCCATGTTGTTCTCTTTACACTTCCAAGAAGCTTGTCCACTTCATCGGTATTTACAAACTCAAGGTGATCCAGTTTAACATAGTCCATGGATCCTTGTGGAACAGCCTATTGTGAACATCACTACACTGAACACAGCACTACACAAACCCATCATTTATCAGAGGGAGATTTCTGTTTTTATGGACAGAATGAATGGAAAGTATCTGTTCTGGAACAAAATGTGAAGACCAACATATACTGTAATTGTGGTGGAAGTGGACTGAAAATATGCTTTCTTCCCTGAAAACAAATACCATGAAATGGCTTTTGAAACAGTATTTGATTCAGTACTGTCTTAATGTTATTATGTATTTATTTATTTATTATTTTGGATTATTTCACTTATGATTTTAATGAAACCAAAATCTGCATTGTAAACCCTACAATTCTTATTTCATACCAAGTTCCATGAAAAATGAACCCAAAGCAACAAGTTGAAAAAAAGCCAAAGTCTGGCAATCAATCCCAAAAATGCATAAAGAACCATGGGGTGGCAACCGAGATATAAATATCAAATCTGACTAAAATTAGTCTAAAACTGTGCATTCTAGGGCCAAATTAATAAAAATACAGAAATCTGTATCGTTTGTTGAGGTGTTACCATAAACAGTGGACAGATCACGTCCAAACCTTTACCATGGTCTTTGTATTTGTTGCATTAGATAACATCCCAAGGGCTCATTCCCACTTGCAGTTTAAATCAGTTCCTGATTCGCCCTCGCTCCTTGTTGGAAATCAATTCAAAAAGGTCCCTCATTCCCACTATAAAGCAGATCTTTTTCTTACCCCAATGTAATCACTTCTTCTTTTTTCTTTTTTTGCACAGGTGTCGTCCGCACTAGTTGTACTGCTTCAAAATGCCTGTCAATCATCAGTGATGGCAGCCAGGACTTTTGACAAGCCTGTGCAGCTTAATTACTCATAGGGGAGGCTGATTCCTACTGGGACAATTCAGAATTGTAGGAGGTCCCAATCTCTGGAGGAGGAAGGAGAGGTCAGGCTAAGAGTGAAGAGGCTGAGATTCCTCACGAGCAGCAGGGAAGTTTCCATGTTGAGAAGGGCTGGGCAGCCCCAAAAGTGCAGCAGAGGGAGGCAGGGAGTGAGGGGGAGGATCCTTTCAATGAACAAAGCAGTGCCAAGGAGAGAAGGCACCCCCTGGACCCAGATAGAGTGCCCTGCTCTCCTCTTTCTGACACCAAGCCTCCATGTAGCAACCCCTGACTTGGGCTTCTGTGGAAGGAGGCACCTTGGACCAAGGCAGAGGTCGCTTCAGAGGGACAGGCAAAGGCAAAGGCAGGAGGGTGGCTTCTCCAGGGCCAGAGCCGGGAAGGATTCTGCGGAGGCTGGGGAGCAGAAGACGCACTTGGACTCCCCCGAAGTAGCCCCACCACTTCACGAGTCCTAGACAGCTGCCAGTGGAGAGCCAGGTTAGGTCTCTGGCAGACCTGGGAAGAGGAGGAGGAGGGGGGGACACAGCATGGGTTTTTTTAAAAAAAAAATAGAGTTAATCGATGAATCAATGGAATGATAGAGCAGCTACTTGACTTTGCAATTTATGTATCTATCAATCTATTGATTCATCGATTAATTTAATTTTTTTAAAAGCACCCATAGGTCATAATAAATAAAAAGGCAGCATGGTGGGGTGAAATCTCCCCAAAAAATGGGGAGGAATGGTAAACACCCCTCTGCCACTAGTTCCTCCCCTCCAGAATGAAACGATTCTGATTTGTCGTTCCCACTTATTGAACTCCTTTCAGAATCAATTCTTCTGAAAAGAACCTCTTTCAAACTACTCTGGAAAAATTGGATTTGTTGCCTTTGCCTCACTTCATCATGAGAGGATTCGATGGCATTGCGACAGGAATCGGTTTCAAAAAGGAAGGAGGGTCATTTACACTGATCGGCAATTTGCTCTATTTCATAGTGGGAACAGGCCCCAAGTTTGGGGACTTTATGGTCAAGCATAAGTACAACATAACAAAGCATAACAAACAGAAAGACAAGACACCTACTTCACTTTATAGTCTACATAGTGACTGGCATCCTGTTAGTCAGATTTAGGACATTGTTGTTGCTGAGTGCCTCCAAGTCATTTTTGACTTTATGGTGATCCTAAGAAAAATCTAGCATAGGGTTTTCTTGGTAAGTTTCTTGAAGCTGTTTCTTACTCCCATTTGCAAGTGTGGCACTATTGCCATGACCACAAATGACCCTAAAACACACCTTAAAAGCTAGTCTGCCATGCAGAATGAAAGAGGTTTGTGCTGCTACCGAACAGGATGGTGCAGGGTCACCTGACCAGCCGCATCCCACCAGTGAGTGACACTATAGGGATCAGAAGCAGGATCCCCTGGGGAGATGTGTCACAACTCTTCATTGCTGGTGATGGGAGGGGTTTGATCACCTCATTCTGTAGCACCCCATTCTCCAGAAGCTCAGATCTCCATTGCTCCAGGTGGCTGGCTGGCTTTTCAGGTAGGTTTCAGGGGTTGTCTGAGCAGTTAAAGCATGGCTACAGTACTGTTTGCTGCTGAATCTTGAGTCCCATTGTTGGGGAAGAGATAAGGTATAAATCAAATAATCAAGTAATCAGGGGTGGGAAACTTTAGTGGGTCCATGGGCTATATAGGTAAATCATAGAACCATAGAGTTGGAAGAGATCACAAGGGCCATCCAGTCTCCCCTTTGACAAGGTGGTCAGTCTGACTGTAGGGAGCAGTGCTCATCTCTGTTACTAAGCCAAAGAGCTAGTGTTGTCCAAGACTACCCTGTGATCTTGTGGCCAGCATGACTACATAGAATGCTGTTTACCTTCTCACCAAAATGGTACCTATTTATCTACATGCATTTGCATGTTTTTGAACTGCTAGGTTGGCAGAAGCTAGGACTAGTGATGGGAGCTCACCCCATCAGGTGGCACTTAGGCCTCAAACTGCCAACCTGACAATCTTGCAGTCAACAGAGTCAGCATTTTAACCACTTGAGCCACTGCGTCCCTATATAGGACACCAAAAATCCCCCAAACAAAAGCAAAAGATGGAAGTAGATGGCGATCCATTCCTGGTTTTGGAAAACAGGATTTTTAAAATGTTAAACAGGGAAGATACTTAAAATATGAATTGCTGCTCTTGGAGGCTACAAGAAGAGCTAATTCATGTGTTGGGGGGGGGGTATAGAAAGGAAAGTCTAGGGAGTTTGGATGGGTTGAGGCACATAACACCAGCCTTGGTTGTGGATGTTCTCCAGAGTCACAATTTTCCTACAACAGGTCTAAATCTTCCTGTTTTCATATCATGCAGCTCCTCATGTTTCCTGGAACTCAGCCACAGGTAGCTGTTTTCTGTCTTTCTCCATAGATGTTCTTCTCCATCTTGAAGAACTGTCTCCATCCTGGGCAATGCACGCTGGCCCTTTTATGAGTGAAGCTCAGCAAGAAACTGGGCAATCTTTACATTAATAAAACCAGAGATTATTTTAAATACTGGACTAGTTTTTTTAAAAACATCAGTGGAAGTCAAGTTTCTCCCTGCAGACTGTTGAACTGAAATGTCTAAGCCAAGAGCCTTCCAGGTGCCAGCTTAAGTTATATTTCATCATGTTCATACATAATGCGATTAGGGAGATTAGATGCTATGAAAGCCCTTGATGATAGATGTGCAGAGTGCCCACACAAGCACTGAACAGAACTACAGTTTGCTGGAGTCAAGCAAGGTGTTAAGGATGGATCACCATTTCACATATCCACAAGATTTGATTGCATTTGGGGACTGACTTTCACAGCAGCCGCAGCACACAAATAAGACTGAAGATATGTAGACCAATTGATGATCCACAGGTACATCAATTCATTGATACACCAGTGAACAGATCCAGGACACCAATACTGGCAGCCAGGTGGGGAGCATTTGGATAAAATTAAAGAGGAGGGAAGCAACAAGGATGTTATGGTGGGGGTCTACTACAGACCACCCAGTCAGATGGAGGAATTGGATGATACCTTTCTAGAACGGATGACTACACACTCAGAAAGGAGAGATATAGTAGTGATGGGTGACTTCAACTATCCTGATATTCCTTACCAAACTACAAACTCCCAATTCCAAACTGCTGGAATTCAAACTCAGCCAAATCCTCAAGGTCTAGCAAATTCTTCACTTGCCTCGAAGACAATTTCATTGTCCAAAAGGTGGAGGAGGCAACAAAGGGTTCAGCTATTTTGGATCTGATCCTAACCAAAAGGATGACTTGGTTAATCGGCTGCAAGTGGTGGGATCATTAGGTGGAAGTGACCACATTCTCCTGGAGAAGCCAGGCATAGTCAGACATACATTCTAGACTTTAGGAGAGTGGATTTCAGTAAACTTAGAGAAGTATTGAGGGCAATCCCATGATCAGAAATACTAAAAGAGAAGGGAGTTCAGGACGGATGGGAATTTCTCAAAAGGGAGATACTGAAGGCACAATTTCAAATAGTTCCAGTGAGAAATAAAAATGGGAGGTGTCTCAAGGAACCAGGGTAGATGACTAAGGAACTTTCAACTGAGCTAAGTTTTAAATGGAATACAATTCAAAAAGGACATTGAGAAACTGGAGCGTGTCCAAAGGAGGTGTGGTGACTTGGGGGCCTTTCCCTGGAGCCCTTGGCGCCCTGTACGTGGCCCTTTACTCCCAGGGAGTCCCCTCTTGTCACACTTTTCCCTCTAGGAACTCCTAGATCTCCATTCTCGCTCCCTGTTGAGCGGAATGAGACCCCTTGAGGTCCTAAAGCCGCGCTGCCACCACTCAGTGAATTATCAATGAACTATATTTCCCAAGCACACACTGAGACTTGCTTGAGGAATAGAGAGAGAGAGATCTAGTTTCAATAGCCGAGTCTAGGCACGTGTATAGGAGTACAGAGATAGCAGATGCTTTTAAAAGAAAGAAGTTTATTTTAAAAAGGGATAGAATAGGATAGAAAGAATTTATAACACTCTTGCAAAGCCCCTTTTGCCTTGCAGGTCAAAGAACATAGTTACAGAATTCATTCCAGGCAAGCCATTGTTGAAAATAACAAAAGGCCTAAACGCACTAGCTAACACATTCCTAACTACTCACAACAGATGGGATTTGTAGTCCTTTTGAGTTCCTGGATGCAGGGAGGGCCCCCTGGCCTCTCGACCTGCATTCCCTTGAGTCTGTGTCTCCCAGACTCAAAGAGACAGCATCTGGTTTCCCCCTCAGGAGAGGTTCAAGGGAGAGACAAAAGACCGCATGGCTGCACAAGTCCTTTTAAAGATTTCCCATAGAAAGTTCTTGAATCTCGCGGTCCTACTCTCTGATTGGTCAGTTAGACCTTACATCAGCTATGATGTCACAGCTCATTAGCATGTGATGTCATCTCTCATTAGCATGCACCTCCTCCCAGATTAACCGTTTGTAGTTCAGGAGAAATTCTCAGATGACTGGAGACCCAGCCATCACAGGAGGGCAACTAAAATGGTGAAGGGTCTGGAAACCATGTCCCAACTTAGGGAGCTGGGTATGTTTAGCCTGGAAAAAAGAAGGTTAAGAGGTGAGCGCTCTTGATGCCATTGATTCTCTGCCTTACCCTATGAATGATTGTGTTTGTATAATTGTATTACTTGTTTTTATCTATTTTTATGAGATGTTTTTAATAGTTTTATAGTCTGTAAATGGTTTTGATCTAGGGAAAAACGGTATACATTTGGTAAATGGGAAATGGGAAAGAGTGAATCATATGTGGGAAACCTGGCACATAGCTGCAGTTGGATTGGTGGAGGTGTGACCCTTGGGCCTCCCGCCAATATTGGGAGTTTGTAGTTTGGTAAGGACTAAATACCCTAAAAGCACCAAATCCTGTCTGATCTTGGAAGCTTAGCAGGGTCAGCCCTGGTTAGTACTTGACAGGGAGACCACCAACAAAACATACCAGATACTGTAAGCTATATTTCAGGAAGGAACTAGCAAAACCACCTCTGAGTATTCCTTGCCCAAGAAAACTCTATGAAACTCATGAGGTTGCCATATGTCAGTGATTCCCAGCCTTTGGGCCTCTATTTGTTTTGGACTTCAGATCCCAGAAGCCCCAGCCAACTTGGCTAGCAATCAGTAATTATGAGAACCGAAGTGCAAAACATCTGGAGGATCAAAGATTAGGAACCACTGCCATAACTCAACTGCTGAGTTGGAGATACATAAACACTCCAGAAGCTCTCTGGTTGAGAATTCTAAATACAAACCCCTAAACTACATCCATAGGATACCATAGGATGGAATCATGGCAGTTCAAGTGGAGTCATAGCACTATAACTGTGTGGTGTGAAGGAGCCCACTGTCAGAGTCAAGTTACAGGCAGCTGCCAGAGAGAGGGAGAAGTTGTGCCAGTGTCAGACAAGGAACTAAGTGAAAAGTCAATCCCTAGGAATGAAGCCAAGAGTCAGAGATGAACAACACACCAAAACACACTAGAGACAGGAAAAGCATTATTGCTCAGATTGTTGTTATTTCTTCTTCTCTCTTGTATCAGGCCAAGAAGGAAGCCCTTTGTAGGTGGGCCAGCCAAAGAGGACAGAATCTGAACATCAAGAGCCTGAGATTTTTGTATTTTTAAAATTATGTTGTAATTATTTTTATTCAACACATAGATTTAAATACATAAAATAATATTAAAGAAAAAATGAAAAACATACCTTAGGCAACAAAAGAAAAAACAACAAGCCCAATACAAACAAAGATAGGGAACAGAGGAAGGAGAAAATGAATTCTAATTAGAGTTGTGTAAAGATGATGAACTTATAATTTTAAAAGTATTTAAACGGCTTTTGAAACTATAGACAGAAAATGAACCTGTAAAAGAGTATATCATAAAGTGAGCATAAATACTGTGCATACTTTTCAAATTGATGTATTGGAAAAATGTGGTCCAAAAATATAAAATTTACTTTCTGTAGTAATATAAAAAAAAAGTGTGTAATTTGTAAAAGGTGGTGTACAAATGGAACATAACTCCAAACAAGCCCTTGAAATGTTTCAAACCAGTGACATTTCATGTTAGTGTTTCAAAGCAGTGACATTGCGGGTGACAGGATAAGGAAGGCACATTATATATAAAGGCAAAAACTTATTGATCTAAGATTTATATGTTAATTCAAAAAATCTTAAAGGTACATTTTGAAATGGGACCAGAAAAAGATTTTCTTGGCATTATAGGATGCCTGAGCTCAGAGATCTGGTAACAGAGCAATATGATGGCAGAACTAGTCTTTTGGCTAAAATCTATTGGCAGAAGAGCCCAAAAAAGATGGGGAAAGGTAAGGCATGGGCGAATTTAAGTAACACCAAAACTAAATGACTTCCAGTTCAAGGACACAGCCATCACTGGGACACAGTTAGGCTATGCCAAAAGTAGTCTTCAGTAATGTCCAACATTCCTGGACAGAGGGGTTTGGATTCAGCAAAGCTTCAGTTGGCTTAGTGTTATTCTTATTCCTTTCCATAAAAAGTAAGGAAAGGATGGGTGAAATGATGAAAAAGCAACATAAAGCTTCAGATTGGTATATAAATGGTAGCATTCTGAGGCTCTTGTTCAGATTCTAACAGTCACAATGTGATCCCCAGAAATGTCACTGCACAATCCAAGGTATTATCACATTGGAAACAATGAATTAATTGTTAGTTTTTTTGGGTTATGTGGCCATGTTCTAGAAGAGTTTATTCCTGATGTTTCGCCTACATCTCTGAAGAGGCCAGCCACAGATGCAGGCAAAACGTCAGGAATAAATTCTTCTAGAACATGGCCACTTGGCCCGAAAAACCCACAAAAAACTATGGATACCAGCCATTAAATCCTTCAACGTTACATTGAATGAATTCCTTAGTACCTGAATGCTGATGGATCATTTGCACCAAGAAAGAGAAAGCCACTCAAGTTGAATGTAAGACTGGTAATAACCTTTTTTTTTTTATTAAACATAAATATAAAAAGATGATGACTTGAAACCAAAAACTGCCAGATCTTTGCTGTCTCGAATCTGCTGGATCAGCATGTCTCAGTTTCAGGCTAAGTCAAACTTTGCTGCATTGCAGCCTCATGGAAGAGGCTAGTGAATAATGTACCAACTCATGCAACACCCTAACATATGGAGTGTCCCAAGGGAAAGTGAAAAGCCTGGCCAAAATCACATGAAAATAATTTCTTACCAACCTCCCAAGGTGACCAGCAATTGCCTGGGGAGCCTAAAAATCAGCAGCAGGTGGGTTGGTATATAGTGTCTGGCTGGCAAAGGTGGCAGAGACACATGCACTCCAGTTTTCATGGGACATCTCAAGGAAAGAGAGGAAGGACCAAATTCTCCAGTTTGGGGTGGGGGCTTATCTTCTAGGCAAGAGGAAAGGCCTCCAGTTGAACTAGCAGGGCAGGAGCTTGCAACAAGTTGCAAAAATCAATCGATTCGGGGGGGGGGGCTATGTATTTACTTAGTCAGCTTCCTCCTTCCTTCCCAGTTCTTGTTGCACCAGAACTCTTCTGGAAGCAAGGAGGCTATATTATAGGTTCCTTAGCCCATCTTCCTATATAGATGAGAAAGATTACACGCAAACACTTTATTTTAAGATTCCTGCCTTAATTTCCAAACAGGAACACACATTCTTTCTCTGTGTGTGTGAATGACAAGCTGTGAGCAATTGTGGTTAGTACTTAAATGCACAACATTTAATGACATTAGCAGGGGATATCCCTAGGTCTCAGGTTTGGGCCAAAAAACCTCAGAACTGGCAACTCTAGTGTGCAAGGCAAAGGTTTATTAGAAGTCTTATGATGCACCCTTGCAAGATTTCCCAGTACCATGAGATCATGGAGGGCAAATCTCACAGTGACTGCATGTTGCAGCCATCACAAGATCTTCAGATACCAAATCTCCGGCTGATAAGCAGCTTAGCTGAGCCACTCAACTATTTCCATTCAAAGGAGCATTTTAGATGCCTGTGTAGTTTATTCCTCTCACAGCAGACAGTCATATGTATATAGAAGTAGTAGCCTTTTAAAAAAAAACCTTCTGATTTGATGAACTTTTACCCAAAGCACTGTCCTTTATTTTTCTATTTGAATTGTTTATTATTAGAAAAGCTGGTTATTTCGCAAAACTTGATGGAAGAAAAAATGTAACCTTGGTCAAAGCTTTGTCAGATTTTCAAAACTAGGGTAAATGTTGCACAGCACCCATTCCTAAGTGACAACTTACCACCTTGTTTTGCTTGGGAGACTTTCAAGAAAAATAACCCAGAACTTGAATGCTTTCCTACAAGAAACCTGATCTTCATAATTTGGAAAGCTTGCTCATGAGAGGTGAAATGTTTCTCAGTTTTCATACCTCAGATCATTGAATGAACATTTGGAAATAGGTTTGCATTTGTGAGAAAGAAGGTGCAGGAGGCATTTGATACAGAATATTTTTGAAAAGTGTGTCTCTGGGTCTTCTGAAGTATTTGTCATCTTACATAATCAGTGACAAACCATGATTCCAGTTGGTCCCATTCAAGGTCACCCAGAATAGCTCCATAGTTCCCATGCATTGGCTGTTTCCCACAAAATAAAATAACGGACTATAGCCATAGTCAACATTTGGTGGAGAAGGAGACAGAAAATAATAAAAAGTGAAACCCACAGAACCACTTGGCTATGAAATTTGTTACCAGAATGATTTGTGAGAAGATAAAATTGTTCCCTCTGAACTTCTCTGTTCACTTTTCCTTTATTTTTTAAAGGACAGCTAAGGACTGTCTCACCTTG
The DNA here is from genome assembly GCF_019175285.1 of Sceloporus undulatus. NCBI lineage: Eukaryota > Metazoa > Chordata > Lepidosauria > Squamata > Phrynosomatidae > Sceloporus > Sceloporus undulatus. Next base: position 56,499,589 of record NC_056522.1, read on the forward strand.
GTCTTTTGATTGTTTGCTTCCCGTCCCTACTCCTCTGATGATGTTTTAATTTTTATATGTAATATTTTAACATGTATTTTATTGTCTTCTTATCTGTAAGCCGCCTTGATCACATTGTGGAAAGGCGGGGTAGAAATAAAGATTATTATTATTATTATTATTATTATTATTATTATTATTATTATTATTATTGCCGCAGTCACATTATTTAAATGAACAAGAACACACTGGGTTTGTGGTTTTTCTTATCACACCTCCCTTCAATAGCATGACAGGGGCCACCAACAGTCCCATGCTTTCTCTTCTGCATTCCTCCTTAAGCACTGCCTTCCTACCCTCTGCCATACCCAGCATGCCTTTCTTTCTTTTTTTCTTTTTTTAAAATACATTTCCAGAGTTATGGGGAAGTGATTTAGTAAACAAAAAAGAAAATGAACATGAACATGAAAATTAAAATGAAGAAAAGAAAAGAAAAGAAAATGAATTGAAAAAAATGTTTTAAAAAGAAAAAAACAGGTTACCTGGGAATAGTGAGAGAGAGAGGGAGGGAGGAAAGGAGGAGACAGACAGTACATGACTGCTCAATATCAGGACTGCCACAGATTGTCATTTATCACACCTGTAGAATAACGAGATGACAGAGCTATTGGTCTTCCCATCAATAA
>NC_056522.1:56500263-56585231 GCF_019175285.1 Sceloporus undulatus
GATGATGATGATGATGATGATGATGATGATGATGATGATGATGATGATGATTTCTTACCCACCTCTCCCCATGGATCAAGGCAGGGAACAACAACAAACCAACAAATATGTGTCAGTTAAAACACAACAATAAATAAGATGCATATATATTAAAACAATCTATATTTAAAATTAATCGTTTAAAAGTTACAGTTGTATGCCCTCTAACAATGCTTCAGAGGCACAGCAGCAACAGGTCAGAAGTGATGTCTTGCAATACGTGCTGCCACAGGCACAGATAATGTCCTTACTTATCTTAGCTAATCAAGTTCAAACTGTTTATGGACATATATGTATGAACCAGTTGGATAAAACAAGAACATCTAATGGCACTCAGTTCTCTCAGAGCTCTTCCAGATTGACCAAAACCCACATGATTTGGTGGACATTGTACAGTGGGCCATCAGTATCTACTGGGGTTGGGTTCCAGGACTCCCTGTGGATGTCAAACTCCATGGATGTTCAAGTCTCATTATATACAATGGCCTAATAAAATGGCGTCCCTTATACAGTAAACCTTTGTTATACGCTGGAGTTTGGTTCCAAGATCCCCCATGGATAACAAAATCCATGAATGCTCATGTCCCATTAAATATAATGATATAGCAAAATGGTGTCCCTTATAATAAATGGAAAATCAAGGTTTGATATTTGAAATTTATACTTTTTTAAAACATTTTCAAACTGTGGATACTTGAATTCATGTATAAAAAAATTTGTGTATAAGAAGGGCCAACTGTATAAAGTGGCAAAGTCAAGATTTGCTTTTTGGGGGGTGGGGGGAATTAAAAAATATTTTCAAGCCATAGATTGCTGAAGCCATGGATGCAGAATATGTGGATATGGAAAACCAACTGCACCTGTATTTATCAAAATTGTTTAAAATATCCATATGATGTACATTCTGCTTCAGTCTATTTCTTATGAACCAATTGCAACTTTTTAAACTCAGGGCAGAGGTGATTTTTTTTTTCTGTCGCAGAAGTGTCTAATACAGGCAAGGGTGAATTCCCACACCTATATCCATTCTCTCGGTTCCTTCAATTCTGAGGCATCCCCATTGATGACGTGTTGAATGTAGGTTTGACCTTTGCCATGAGGTTTTCCTCTGACTTTTCTTCACTCATTATATTTCCAGTTACTAGATTTAATGCCCTTCCACTTTAATTATAACCCCCCCAAAAAAAAATTAAAAAGGTGTGAGACAGGGAATGTGGATACTGGGAAAGGGGTTTGGAGGAAGGTGCTGAGCTCATAGAAAGGTTGGCAGAGGGATGGAGGAAAACTAGACCAGCACGATACACACATGGTCTAGGATGGGGAAGGTTTAAAGTACAGTTATGTGAGATGGGTTTAACACCCTGGAGATACAGAGTACAGGTGAGGTACTTAGAAGGGAGGATGAACTTCTTCATACATCCTCAAGAGCCACCAACTGAAACAACACACCAGGCACAAGGATTTCTTACCTCTCCTGCAGGGGACCTGAAGCCAAACAATATGCACTTCCATTTTTAAAAAGATAACACAGAATAATCAGAATAGAGACCAATATACAAAGTTGTTTCAAACCTTTGATCCCATCACCACAGCCCCAATGAAAATCCTTTTTAAGGTTGTTTTCTGAAGCAGTTCAACCTCTCCCAGTTCACTAGCAGTTTCATTCCTAGTTCTAATACCTACCTGGAAAGAGGGTAAAATTTTCACTGGTAAAATTTTCACTAGTGCTAAGGTCTAATCCTGATCACTTCCCCTATCTTCCAGAACCATTATTGATGGTTTTTAGAAAATTAAAAGGTGTTATGTAAAACATTAACATATACAAAGGAAAGGAAAGCTAAACTGTCTCCTTCCTTCCATTGTCTGGTGAAGACTTTTTTAAAAAATATATTTTGAGAGGGTTTGGAAAGTTTCTGATTATAAGGAAAGGGCTTTTAACAGTGTGCTGTACTGTTTTATTTATTGCCTTTTAATAGATGACAAACTCAGTCCCATTGATATTTTAATTATATTTTAATCTCTTATATGTTTTTACTGATATGTACAGTGGACCCTTGATTTCTGATGGGGTTTGGTTCCAGGACCCCATGTAGATACCAAAATCTGTGGGTGCTCAAGTCTCATTATACTCAATGATGTAGTAAAACGCAACCCCTTATATAAAATGGCAAAATCAAGGTTTTGCTTTTTGGATTTTTTTAAAACATATATTTTCAAGCAATGGGTGGTTGAATGCATGGATGCAGAATCAATGAACATAAAGGGCCAGCTGAAAATTTTATCAATATCTATTTTAATTTTTGTCATCTATTTTGAGTCCCAACATTGAGGAAAAGTAGGGTTATGCATAAAATGTAAATATTTTAAAATGTGTCCCATTGAGAATGGGAAATGAATCTACTGGTAAAAACTGCCAAGAACTTGTATCAGAGGCTATGATTGCATAACATTCTGGTGATGGAGCTATGTTTTTTGTGAGTTTTTTGGGGTATCTGGCCATGTTCTAGAAGAGTTTGTTTCTGACGTTTCACCAGCATCTGTGGCTGGCATCTTCAGAAAATGCATTCTCTGAATATGCCAGCCACAGCTGCTGGCAAAACATCAGAAACAAACCCTTCTAGAACATGGCCACATAGCCTGAAAAACCCACAAAAAACCATGGATGCCAGCCATTAAAGCCTTTGACTTCACAATGGAGCTATGTTGCTGACACAACATGCAGCCATGCCAGTGAATTGCAGTGATGAACAACAGGGCATACACGAGGCGTCAAGTTACATAACAAGGGCTTACAATCCACAACGGGTGCTCCTGTTGTGCAATGAGACACGCTGTGTATCAGAACACATACTATGGGACACACTGAACATCAGGGCATATTGTGCATTGGGACATATTGTGCAACAGCCAGGCTGCTGGCTCCACTAACACAACAGTTCCAATGGTGCAGCTACATCTTTGCTTCCTGCCTGTAAATACAAATGTGTGCAACAGTACATTCGACTTGTTGTTGTTGTTGTTGTTGTTGTTGTGTGCCTTTAAGTCATTTCCAACATATGGCAACCGTAAGGCAACCCTATAATGGGGTTTTCTTGGCAAGATTTGTTCAGAGGCAGTTTGCCTTCCCCAGAAGCTGAAAGAGTGTGACTTGCCCAAGGTTATAATCAATTATAATCCAACTCATGAGAATGAGTTGCCAGCCCTTGTGTAATTGTATGTTGCCCCAAACTAATAGCAATAACAACAGCAATAGCAAGTACATTTCTATACTGCTCATCAGTGAACTAGCACTCCCTGAGCAGTTTACAATGTAAGCCAATTGCTCCAAACAAGCTGGGTACTATACAGTAGTTTTTTGTGGGCTTTTCAGGCTATGTTCTAGAAGAGTGTATTCCTGATGTTTCACCAGCATCTGTGTACTCATTTCACCAAGCTACGAAAGGATGGAAGTCTGAGTGGACTTTGGAGCCCTGCAGGATCGGACTCACAACCTTGTGGCTACAGTACTGGCATTTAACCACTGCTCCATCAGGGTTCCTTATTAATTTACTTTTTAAAGGGTTTATGACTTGAAGAGGGCATTGGCAGCTGGTGGTTTCCATATCTATTTGCTTTAGGTTTCAGTCTGAACATTAAGTGAACTAAGGTCCTGATTCTACTTCAGGACAAATTTCAGCAGAATCTATTTCTGCACCTTTGATAAGACCTTTAAAGTTCATACTAACAACTAGAGGGGATCTTCTTCCCCAATGACATGGGAGCCACCAGCCACCACCAGAAGGAAGAGGAGTTAGTTTTGTCTGGGTTGAGTCCATTGCAAGAAGTTTCAGTTGTAAAGGGGATTTCTGTTTCCCTAGATAAATGACCATTGCTTAATTTTGAAAAGGGGAATGCTGGCACTGTTAAAAAAATTTAACGACTCACACAATTATGTATTTCAGTTTCTTCCTTCATTTGTTCATACATTCTTTAAATTTACATTCCGCCTTTCTGACAAAATCTTGTCAGAAGCTTCTAACAGTAAGATTTACCATTTTAAAAGACTGCTATTAAAATATTTTTAAACAGTGCAGATTAAACAACTAAATCAATTAAAAAGGAAACAGCATACCCTTTAGTTAAAATCCAGCTAAGTGCCAAAGGCTTGTCTGAATAAAAATATCTTTTTCCTGTAGGCAGAAAGATAATAATTCATGTAAGGAAAACTTTCCCACTCCTTAAATCTGTAGTAGTCACCTGGCTAAGCAATCTGGTTCTGTCCCCTGGAACAGACTTCATGTTCTGCATTCCTATGTTTTTGGAAGCTTAAATTGGGTAGCAGCATCAACATAAACAACACCAGTGTGACCTATCTGTGTTATTTTCTCCCATTATGGATTATCATGGATTATTATTATTATTATTATTATTATTATTATTATAATATGGATCATAGACTCGCTTGAGGCAGAGGAAAACAACTGGACTTTCTCTTACTATGTCCAGCTTGTTTTTGTTTTTTTAAGGTGGAAAACTTTAGCTAGGGCCAAATTCTCAGAGACATTTTGGCAGGTGAGTTGCTAGTAATGAGTGGTGCCAAAGTAGAAAGGAGGGAACAAAAAGTCCTGCATGTTTTAACTTAAAGCTTCTCATTTTCAGCAATTAAGCTTAAAGGGAGTCATTTCAACCTTCAGAATGGAAGAGAAATGTATATATCGGAGAAACCTCAAAATTATGGTGGGGAAGGGATCTGGCTGTCATGGAAAGTCCACAGAGCTGGACTGGTTTCCAAGATGACCAGACTCAATGCCAGGGCCTGCAGTGTTCAACCACTGATAGTAGACAGAATAGACAGCAGAGAAGGGGTTCATCCAAACACATGCATTAAATTGAGAAATGACTAGGGACTGATCATAGCTCAGTAAAATTAATTTGCCCCTTTGGTATGAGACAACAATAAGCCAACCGGTTCATAGCTCAGAGGGTACAGGTGTGAAAATAAAATAAAGGGCTGGTTTCTACTGCAAGGAGGCACGATTCCGCATATCTCTCTAGCACAACAGGTGGGAAATTGGTTGTGCACAGCATTTGAAATTAACACACTGAATTTTGCTTTTCTGCAGAATGGTAAAGTATTTGGGGGGGGGAGGTTGTAATTTTTTTAAAATTAGTTTGACATGTATTTTATGTTATAAGGCAAGCATAAACCAAAAAGACAAAAATGAAAGACAAAAGCCAATATTGTTAACATAACAAATGCAGAACACAAATAAACAACCCCATAAGCACAGATTTATGGGAGCTTCCCAAATGGCTCAGAAGTAGCCTGAATTGTCAATCATGGTGTATCTTTCTTAATAAAGCAAACAAAGAGAATATTTTTCAAAAGATTAATTAATGAGTTAATAATCAGTCAGTTCAGTTCTTTTGTTCCTCAGTTTTTAGTTGTTTTTGGTAATTCACGTTGGCCATATACTTTTGCCATCCAGGTACAGAAAGTGCATATTCATCAGAATACTGAAGCATTTAAGGCAGCAGTTCCCTGATGGGTCTCCACATTCAAGAAGCAACACAGGGTAGATCTCAGCGGAGTATCAATCTTCACTAGCTCTAGTGCAGAAAATGATGATAGCAGAATACATATTGTCTGCACTATAAGACCTTGGGCCTGCCACTATTTCTTCTGTTACAGTTGGGTCTAATGCAGATCTTGGGGGGAAATCGCTTTGTGATTACATTCCTTAATCCCCCGCAGTAGAATTGATAAACAATAAAAAAATTAAAACCAGTTAAAACATGGATTAAATACAGAGAAACAACACAGCAATAGCAATACCGCCCATTGTGTAATCGCCTTACATCATCACCCATCAATGTTGTCGGAATGAAAGTCTTTGCTTGTCTAAAAAAAAAAGAAGTAGGGAAGGTACCAGTTTAACTTCTCTGGCAGGAGTTCCAGGGTGGGGCAGCCACTGAAAGGCCTCTCCTGTGTTCCCACAGAAATACAGACGTGTTGGGACAGAGAAAGGGCTCCAGAGCAGATCTTAAGCACGGGCGGTTTGTAAGGAGAATAGGATTCTTCAAATAATCTGGCGAGCAGGAAATCTCCTGACTACTACCTATTTTTTTGCCAACGAGCAAGTTCTTCTTACCTAGACAGGTCTTCAAGGTTGGGACAGAAGTATTTCCAATGAACATTATGTATTTATTTTAGAGTGCTAATATGTGTTGAATGTGTTTATAATCATTATAAATAATGTTTTATAGATTGGTTATTTAATCTTTTTTAAAAAAATCTGTTCTATATATTGGTTTGGCTGTTTGTGTTTTAATTTATTTGTAAGCAGCTTGGCTTCTATATTGGGAGAAAGTGCGATATAAGTTCAATAAATAAATACATGGCTTTCAAGCTTTGGGCTGAGCCTAAACAGGAGCAGGGAAGCAATGATAAGACATTCTGGAGTGCGACCTCAGGAAAAAGCATGTTATAGCATGTTCTGTAACATTCTGTAGCTTGGCAATGCTTTGCAAGCATGCCGAGCACAGGCAGTGAATGGAACACCAGGACAATGCCACCAGGCAATGAGTTTTATTACTAGCAGTGTGTGCTTGGAATGCATTAGTATGCAACTCCTGTTCAAGGGTCACTCATAGAGTATGTAGCAAACGATATTTTGTCAGCTTCTGAGTAATGAGAGGATCAAAAACATCTCCCGGATGACACCCTCTCTGATGCACAAGCTTTTTTTTGAGAACATCCTTCCATGTCACAGTAACATTGCCCAGATGCTCTGGGGATGAGTTCAGATACAGCATCTCTAGCAACCACACACTGTGAATGCCTGGATGTTCCGTTAGGGGGAAAATGGAGTCAGGTCGTTTACTTGCAGTTAATCAGGCTTTATATGTCTTTTGGTATAGCTTTCCTGACCCACAACCGAGCTCCAGACGTGTGAGTCCAAAACACACTGAAGAATAGCCCAGTGTGAGAAATAACCACTGCTTTATCTGCCCTGGCTCAGTACTAGGGAATCCTAGGAACTGTAGTTTTATGAACATTTAGCCTCCTAACAGAGAGCTCTGGTGCCACTATCAAGCTACAGTTCCAGGATTCCCTAGCACTGGGCCAGGGCAATTAAAGCAGTCTCAAACTGGATTATGCTGCAGTTTGTTTTGGACCTTGGATTGCCTGGGGGGCCCGCGCAAAAACCACATGAAACCAAATTGGATGAAAGGCCACACTTTATTAGCAACAGCAAACCAGAACAGAAGGGTTGGCACAAAGCATAAGTCAGATCTGAAAGCATCGAATAACCCCGGTTAATCGATAAGCAGCATACCTGGTACCGTCAGGCGTTGGGATGACCGAGGGCTAGGAACGCCAACTAGCCGCCATCACACCAGGCGCTCTCTTGTTCTCAAAGCCCCTAGTCACCGGGTGGCTTAACCATTTATGGCCCCCGCAATGGCCAAACGCATGCCCAGCTCGTCCCCGGGTCCCTATTGACTCCCAAACCGTGGTCCATAGCCCTGTGTAACCAAACCAACCAGATCCTGGCCTAGGCTGCCTCCCCAAGTTGTACAGAAAACCCCAAGCACCCAAGCGGAGGGTGGTGGGAGAGCCGAGCTGAAATGGCTGCGGGGCCTGGCCGCATGGCCCTTATATAGGCCAAGGCCCTGCCTCCTCACCCATGGGGAGGCTCCTCCTCCAGGGCAGCCAAACCAATGAGGCCCCGGGAGGACTGAAGCCTCACCATAGAGGCTTCCTCTGCCCCTACAGAGCGGCGCGGGCGAAGGGGCGAGCCTTCCGCCCAGCCCACCAATCAGGTGGAGGAAGGCCCAACTAGGAAGTTGGGGCCAGGGAGCCACACCGGCTCCTGCGGCAAAGCGGCCAGCCATCGCAGTCGGGCACTGCGTTTTACTATACTCCTCACTCCAGGCAATGTTATTTTTGACCATACTATCTGAGGATGACAGTTTCTGTAGTGTTCCACACACTCAAAAGACACCTGAATGAGGAAGAACATTTTAGCATATTGCATTGTTAGTCCCATAGCTTTTGAAAGGTAAGTTTAAAATTTAAACAGGTACACATGAGAAACATAATAGTATTTAATAAATGACTACCTTTTCAAAAGGATTACTTTGAAAAGGGATGCACAAACACTCTAAAATGGGTAAAGTGGGGAAAAATAATCAGAACATTACCTGGCATAGTAAATTTTCACTATCATTTCAGCAGGCCAACTCTTCCTCCCCCCCCCCCCTCAAACCTGACAGAAACATCATTCCCTTTGCCAGTAATGGATCTCCTTCTCCAAATGCAGCTGATGCCTGGGATAGTAGGATTAGGGGCAGTTACAATCATGACCAGTAGTGTCACATCATGACTAAGGCTGCATCTACAATGTAGTATTATGCAGTTTGACTCCCCTTTAATGCCATCGCTCAAGCGATGGGATTCTGGATTTGTAGTTTGTGTGATATTTGTCAGCGAGCCCTGATGCCACAAAAACTTCTAAATCCCAGATCCATATGATGAAACCATGAAGTTAAAGGTCGTGTCAAACGCATTAATTCTGCAGTTGGCAGCAGCCAAAGTGGTGATCATGAAGATGGAACAGTTATGACTGTGACACTGTTGTCACAACATAACCCACACACACTTACTGACCAAACACCCGCTGTATGGAGACTTATCCATTCTGCCAGCAACTGGAATGCAAGCATTTTTATTGATCTCTTGTAATTTTAAAGGATAAGATGCCACAGTGACCTAAGAGAACAGAACCTCACATTTTATCTCATTGACTCCTTTATATTAACTGACAAATCTCGCTGGGATATTATCTTTTAAAGTGTTTTACAGAATGCATTTTAGGTAACATTTTCATGCTTCTGCTTGGTCGATTATGTACTTCAAAGAAGTACACAGTCTAAATAGCACCAATTTGGATGGAAGGTGTCTTGTGCTGAGTTAGGCAGGCTGTCTTATTCCACTATGCTTATTTGTTTATTCATTTATTTAAAGCATTTAATACCTTCCTTTGGCCCCAAGGCTCCCAGAGCACTTATAATATTCATTGACAATCCCTGCCCAGGCTTACAATCTAAATAAGACACAATGAAGAGGGGAAAGGGATGGGAGGAGCTCGCCACAGCACTACCTTTTTGCAGTTCTATGACTGCATGCTCCTGTGAGGCAAGAGGTATACTGAGGCAGCAAGCTGCAGCTAAGGTCTCCCATGCCAGACAGGCTTTTGTCTGAGGAGCCAGAAAAAATGTGTCAAACAGCTGGCAGAGGATCCCTCAGAAACATGGCAGTGGCACCCAAGCCAAAACTGTGTTAGTATTTCACAGATGGGATGCATAGTCAAAGTCTTCTGAATGTCTTTTACCATAAAAAGTCTGATGAAACAAGAAATAATTCCAGAAAATGAGACTCCCAAGTCACAAGGCACTCAATGAGCTACTGAGGAAGAGCAGGGACAAGTACAAGTAGTGCGCTAATGACTGAACTCAAGCTAGGACATCAGCTGTTGGACATGCCAAATGAAAGAAGTCCACATCTGCACAACCATATTACAGGAACAGGAATGTGGGAAGCATGAATAAGGGGAGACTAGACATCGGGCAGAACAGTTGGCAGGAAGAAGCAGATCGATCCTGCTTTTTCCAAAAGTGGGTCAAAAGCAGGCGAATAAGCACGGCCGACAATACAGCAAGCATCAAGCCATGCCACTGGTTAATTTTTTTTTGTTGCCTCCCTCTAACATGCACCCATCACACAAACACACCACCTCGACCTCCAAGTACCTTCCATATCTGTCCAGCTCCATCCCATGCATGACTGTCCTTTGATCGGTCACAAAGATATTTTGTGCAATGCACCCCTGGTACAGTGCATCGGTGTGTGTGTGATTACATGCAAAGCCAATCATGAAAGCCACCTCTAAATGCTCCCTTTATACCCCTTCACCCATGACCTTCTAGACTGTCTGGTTTGTGTACATTGTAATTACATCCATTGGAGTTGTCGCACTTTGCATTTCTGCATTGTCACAGATCCGTACTCACATCAGGTGTGTATGAGCAGTGAAGATGTGTATTTTCTGCCTGAGTCAATCTGGCTTCTTTTTGCTCTGGTTTTTAGCTCCAGAATGCAACTTCAGTCTGTTAACAGATGCTTTTGAGGCGTGCATCATCTAAAACTCCACCTCAAGTAGCTTGAAACTGCTTTATTATAATAATAATAATAATAATAATAATATAAAAATAATAAAATTTTATTATATCCCGCCCTTCCCAAGATCAGGGCGGCTTACAACATAGATTTGCCCATCGTTTCACCCTATACATTAAACAAGATGTATTCTTTTACATTACATTACAATACTTGGGTGAATGAGCTAAAGTGGACAGGAATTGGTCATTTGAATCTGATAATTACAGTGTTTTACTCAGGAAATGAACATCTAAGAAGAATGGGGTGACATTCATAGTGAGGAGAGAGGTAGCAAAAGCAATCAGAGATATATTGCAAAATATGATAAATAATCAATATGATTCCAGGAAAACCCATCTATAGCCATAATCCAGTTTATGTTCAACTGCAGAAGAAGAAGAAATGGAAGATCCTATACTGGAGTTGAGCAGAAATTGATCATACACCAAAAGAGGACTTGTTAAGCATAAGCAATTGAAATGTAAAGTAGTAAAAAGCAAAATCAAAACACGTAGGAAATTGGCCTAGCATCCAAAATGAAGGAGACTGGTTGATCACAACACATTCTCAAGCAACCGAAGAAATGACTGGATATGCAGACATCACCATTGCCAATATAGAACCAATAGATATAACGGGATCAGAAGCTGTTCCATCTCTCTGCAAAAACAGGCCAGGATGAGATTGTGGTTCTAATATTAAAATTAGAATAAAGCCAAGAACTTAAACCAACTATCGTGCAAATATACTCTGAAGAATATTCCTGTCAAACTGCACTGCAGGCCTAATTGACCAGGAGCCAGAAGAACTTGGCCTAAGGCCGGGACATTGTCAGGGAGGAATGCAAGAACAAACTATCTGTAGCCAAAGAAAAGAGAAGCCTTAATGATGATAATGAACTCTCAGCAGTTAAGGACAGGCAAGAAGCAAAACTGAAAGGTGACAGAAAGAATCAGAACCCTGAATGCAACTGATCAGTACTTGTGTGTGCAGAGAAATATAATAATCATGCAGAAAACAGCAGGTGACAACAAAAAATAAGGAAGACAAGAGCTCTGTTTCACAAGATCTGAGAAATCAAGGAAATTTTAACCAAGAGTGAGGATGCTATACAACCAGAAGGAACACTAACATGACCAACTTCAATAAACAGACAATGGAAACATACTCTGAAGAACTATAAAAGAGGTAAAGGATGACAGATTTATTCAAGGAAGAATCTTCTGAATATGAACCTACAATTTCAGAAAGTGAAGTAGAAGCTAAATTCAGGGCACTGGGGAGAAATAAATCACCAGGAATAGATGTCATAGCATACAGCTGCTTCAGGCTATGGAGACGAGGACCAAAGCAGTGGCCTAATAAAGCGGGCCACAGCCACTCTGGTGTGATTTGTGCGGGATCATGGCAACTGCACACACAGGCCTGATGGGACCACTGCTGCAGTTTGAGCCACAGAAAACAATGTACTAATTAGAAAAGACACTTATGCAGCAGGTTGTGCCCCCCCTTTTTGTATGGTGTGTGTGTGTGTTTTCTAACAACAACCCAAATAATCCCAAACTAAAATCGTTCCACATCCCATTTAAACATTATAATCCATGTCTGTGTAGTAAACTAGTAAAACACAGAGTGTTACTAGGTTTTCAGTCACCAAAACTGTTCAAAATACAGCTTTGAAACTGAATCACAGAATCATATGCAGGAAGATGCAATCAAAGCACTCCTGATAGATGGACTCCAGCCTCTGCTTAAAAACCACCATAAAGAAGACTCCACCACTTTACATGTAGAAATGCTACAAGTAGAAAAAATGATACTCAGCAGATTTAGAAGATGACTAGAACTGTGGGTAAATATCAAAAAGATATGAAATTATAGATTATACTCAGAGAAAAAGATAGAAAAATATAACATTAATAGAACATGATGACTGACTGAAGTCAGGGAAGACAATATATACAGAAATTTAAAATAAGAAGATGAAGAAATAAAAACAACAAAAAAGAAAAATAATAAAGAACAGACAATAAGACTGGATATGGATGCCGAGAGGTTAAAGAGATCTGAAAAGACAGATTAAAATCATTAAACTTAAAATGTAACAAATTCAAATATGCAGATGCTAGACAATAGAGAAATTCCAATGTTGGAAATAAAAGGAAGTTATTAACATGACTATTTGATTAAGCAATGTGAATCAAGGATGAAATGTGTTTTTATATAACGTATGCGAACTTGGAAGACTTTTTTCTTAATTTAATTTTAATTAAAAAAAATTAAAAAATATTTCCTAAAGTTATACTCTCCTTTTAAAAAAGATAATTCAAGTCTAGACATATGGCTTAAATAGTCTTCTTAGGATTCTGTAAAATTTAGACAGAGGGGATGGCTAGATATAATTTCCTTTTCGTTCTCCAGCTGTGAGTACAGAGAAAGTAAATTAGGCAAATTAGTCAACGCTGCAAAATAATAATATGAAACAAAAAAATTATACTAACCTGTTAAACCAGATATTTATACTGTTCAAAGAATTCTGCTTTTCTTGGTATAGAATTTGGATGCCTGCACTGATATATTAAATGCAGAAGACGCATGGCCCCAGCAATAATTCAATGTCACCCTTTTTGGTTGGCTTCATGCTATGATCCTTTGCCATTTCAACAAGTTTCCTTGAGAAAGCTGATGACATCAATTGAAGTTATATAATCAGACCTGACAAGGATTGGATGGTTTACCGCTCTGAAAATAAAGGGAGCAAATGGGCAATTGGACTATAGTAGTCATTCATGTTGGCAAGAAGAGGCAAAGTAGTTAAAGGTCTGAACTTCAGCACTAGTGGTTCTTCATCATGCAAATACAGATGGGGTGCTTAGTATTTTAAAATTGTTTGTTTCACAATGGAGTTTAGTCCCCAGATGGTCTTGGCATGGCTAACCTTACTGCACTTTCTAGCAGGAACAGACAATTAATAGTATAGCTGCATGGGGGACAGAATAAGGACATGCCCTTCCAAATCAGAATCTGCTCCCCAAATGTCATTTTCCCAATTTCTAACATTGCAGAAAGTAGGTGTGAAATCTTTCCCACTAGAACTCTTATATTTGCTGTGTTCACGTTCTCTTCATCACTTTGGCTGCCATTTTCTTTGGATGTCAGAATCCATTTCTAAATGCTCAACTGAAGTTTTAAGTTTCTTGCAATGCAAAAATTTGTGACTGACGAAAAATATCATGGGGGGCACATTATTCATTTGCTGAGCAATGCCCACTTTGCCCCCACCCTCAGCTACCTCTGGTTAGATAACAATGTTATTGAGAGGTTATTGTATGTGCAACAAATAAAGGTTGTTTTGTTTCTTGTTGTTGTTGTCCATCTTCTGACTTATGACAACCCTAAGCAAACATGTTATGCTGTTTCCTTGGAAAGATTTATTCAGAGGGTGCTTGTCTGGCCTTCCTCTGAGGCTGAGAGATTGTGTTTTGCTTAAAGATTGTAAGATTGTAAGCCTGAGGGCAGGGAACCTCGTTGGAAACCCTCGGATTCCCAGTGATTGGGCATTATATAAATAAATCCTATTATTATTATTTTATTATTATTATTATATCACCCATTACTGTGGTTTCCATGCCTAAGTGGGGATTTGAACTCAGGTCTCCAGAGTCATAGTCCAGTGTTCAACCACACTGGCTCTCAAGTAATAATAAAATACATTTAATGATTAAAGTTACTACCTAAAACTGCTTTTAAAGACCTATGATGGAGAGGGTTTTTTTTGTTGTTGTTTTTTGCAGGAAGGGTATGCCTTTCTATTTTTGAGTCTTTTTTAAAATAAAATTGAAGCGACATGTTTGTAATGCACAACACCTATAAATGAGCAACACTAGCATGGACATGTTTATCTTTTATGAAAAGTATCCCTTTGAATTTTTTTAAAGTTCCAAGTCCAAGTCCTGGGAAACTGAATGTTTGTGGAGGAGGAAGATCTCAAACATAATGGCTGGAATTCAGGAATGTAGTTATGAATGCATAACTCTAGCTAACTGATCATATCACTCCTCACATAGTAACGATCATTAATAGTGTAGGGAGTATATTTTGTTGTGTGCCTTCAGTGCATTTCAACCATGATGACCTAAGGCAAATCCATCACAGGTTTTCTTGGCATGATTGTTCAGAGGGGGCTTGCCTTTGCCTTCCTCTGAGGCCAAGAGAGTGGGCTTGCCCAAGTCACCCAGTGGGTTTCCATGGCTGAGTGGGGATTCCAATCCCAGTCTCTAGAGTCATAGCCCATCACTTAAACCACACACCATGCTGGCTCCCGGGGAATAGTAGGGAGTAAAAGTCCCCCAATCCTGTCTTAAGTGCAGCGGCTATGTGACCAATAGAGGTCTGTTTTTTCTGACAGCTGGGACAAAGAACTCATTTCCACATTGCTGCCCACTATTGATCTCTGGTAGAAAGAGGAATTGTAACAGGGATCCTGCTTCTGACTGCTCACTGGAGATCACTCACAGGAGAGGAGGTGGAAACACAGACTATTTCATCTTGTTTATCAGAAGAAGAGATCTCCATCACTCACAGTGGCCGCTGCCCAGTAAGGCAACAATAACACTAGAGATGTTACTAGGCTGCATCTGCACTGCAGAAATAATGCACTTTGACACCACTCTGACTGCCATGGCTCAGTGTTATGGACTCTGGGGGTTTTGGTTTTGTGAGAATTCACCTTTTCTTCTCCAGTGCCACAATAAACTACAAAGTCCTAGGACTTCCGTAGCCCTGAGCCATGGCAGGTAAAGTGTTGCCAAACAGAATTATTTCTGCAGTGCAGATGCAACCATAGTCAAGTATATGTAACTGAGAGCCCAAACAGGCAGGCCAAAATAAAGCTTCTTTGGTCACTTTGGAGGTATGCTGTTTAAATGACACACACACATCTTAAGAGGCCAGAAGCTGCACCAAAGCTGTGGTCCAGTCCTTAGTGGCCGTGGCTTTGGCATGTCTTTTAGCCTCTTAGAATGCATGCATCATTCAAACAGCATACCTCCAAAGTGACCCAAAGCAGCTTTATTTTGGCCTGTCTGTTTGGTCAGACTACTTAATTATACTTGAGCCAACAATTTTAAAGGTTTCCCAAAGAGCCTGTTGTCATTCTTCTTCTCTGGATTTTTTGGCCTGACTTATTCTGGCCAGGAAACCACCAGGTTTACCAGGAAATGGAATAAACACAAAATCCAGGTTAGGAGTGGGCCACCGAGAAAATTTGCTGTTTTAGTGGAATGTTATAATGTTATAAATGTTATCTTACCAAGTTATTATTGATTCAGTAGGTCTACACAAGTTAGAACAGGACTGAGCCTTGTATAGAAATAAATATATGATTTATTTATTTAATTATTTGTTGTATTGTTTTTTTATCTCTCAGACCACAGAGCTGATGAATAAAAAAAATGTTAAAATTCAAACTGTAGGGAAAAAATCATCATTAGATGAAAAGGCATTCAGTTGTGATTTTCTTAGGTGTTATGAAAATTAATTATTCTGGCTATTTCTGTACATTTCAGAATCATGGGATCAGGAATTATAATGATTTGATAGTCTACATTCTTTTACATAAAAGCCTTCTAATTGCACCATTTATTGTTAAAATCATTTTGGGTAGCAATATTTAAACAATTTGTCTTAAACTTTTTATTCCTTCTTCTAAACAAAAATATTCTATTTATTTTTCTTCTAAATTAATAAATATTTGTTTCTATGTAATTTTTGACTGAACTACATTTAGAGAATGATCTCTGCGGGAAATATCTGTGGGTTTTTTTATGTCAAATATTACCCATATGAAACCACAGATAATGAACTTGATTGATTGTTATCAGGTTTTAGCTTCAAGATGAAGGAAACCATTCTGTCCACTAGCTTGCAGTCATTGCTACTGGAAAGTTCTGAGCACTTGATCTGCCAGGAAATAGTTTTGCTTGATATATCTTTATCTTTTTCTTGGTGTGTTGAGGCAAGGGTTGTCTGTTCAATAGGGCACAGGGCTCTCATACTTTTAATAATAAACAGATGCAAAAAAAATGAAGTCATGGCCTCAAGTTCCACCAGCTGGAACTACATGATGTCTTCTCCCATATTACACAATCCACCTTTCAGATGGCACATCCTCAACACAGCCATTTACTGACCAGTAGAAAGTGGGTAACAGCCTTTGGAGAAGCACTGAGCTATATTCCTATACTGTAGCTGGGTATACAGCACTGAAAGATGATGTCAGTACTGAAGGATAATGTCAGTGCTGTGCATCTTACTAAAAAATAACTGGATGCTTCTCCACCACCCTCTCCCTACTTATTGAATGGTCATGTTGGTTAGGATGCAACAGCTGAAAAGTGGATTTGAGGGCTATGATGAAATAGATGTCCAGCCACCAGAACTTCTTGCTATGTCTTCTTTCTCTGTGATTCCTAATAAATACGTATGTAACACACACCAAGTCACAAGAATATAGTCATGTTTTAAATAAATGAAAATTTGAGTAGTTTGTATGTGTTACAAAACAGTTCAACAAAAGTCATCAGGGGTGGTCCACCTAAGAGCATGTTGCCATAACCTAGCTTATAGCCTTATCACATTAGAAAATAAAGCAAAAACAGATTGACAGAGTTGTGGCTTTCTCCTTACCTCTCCACATGTTGTCATAGCACTTCCATTCTTCTTCTCTAGGGAGATGGTCACAAAAGCATGCCTTTTGCCAAACAATTTTTTCCAGTGTGACAAAAGACACACTTTTATGACCATCTTTCTTGGCAAGACAATGGAAGTGCTTCAACAACATGCAGAAAGGCAAGGAGAAAGTTGCAACTCTGTCAATCCATTTTGGCTTTCTTTTCTCATGTGATAAAGCCCTTAATTTCCCAAAGGCTAAACTAGCACAATTAATAATGTAAATTTGGGTAGTAAATGTGTAAAATTTCCTTTTCTAATCCACTGATCTTTGGTATCTGTTTTGCATTCAGTTCGTACGTAAATGACTCCAATGGCTATCTGACAAAGGAGAATCATATGAAAGGGAAAAGGGCAGAACAATAAAGAATCAGAAATCAAAGCACTTGGAGAAACAAGCAAAAGCAGACAGAGGGAGCTGTCAGAAGATGAGCCAAATTTAAATGCTCAATATAATGCTAAGGTAGAAGACAGATGTCTCATGAAAAACTTAGAGACAATAAATAAGTCTTTTACTGGCCAAGTGGAAACCTACATCAACTTACCATTCAGGGTTGCTCCAAGAGCATTCCAGCACACTTCCCTCATGGAAACATTTTCCTGAGGGAAAGGAGTATGCAAGCATGAAAAGCACACATGCTCTGATTTTGGGTGATACCTGGGGTGAAAATGCAGGTCTTTGGTAGCTGGCAAAGCCATTGTGTTGTGTGCATTGATGATGGAGACCCAACCCCACCTAGGCTCTCTATCTGTATCGCTTTGGCTTGTGAAACATTCCACAATTATTATGTTTTATTGTTCCCGTTCGTTTTCACTGGCTTTCTCTGATGGAGAGTTACAAATGTTTTACAAGGGCCTTCACCTTGGGTTGGGCTTATTGTCTTTGACAATCCAAGCACCACATCTTCCAGTTAATACAGACCACATTCAACAATAACACTATAGGCTGGGATCAAAGATGCCAGAAATAATTTACATGTTTGAGCTGTGTGTGTCCCACCTGGTTTCACAGGGCATCCACCATGCATTTTTAAGATACCAAGAGTCTCTCTGAATAGAATCATTCTTGCCTGCTCTCTAACACTTGACAGAGGAAAATAAATACATTTGTATTGCTTTCAGCTAACAAAGGGTTCACATATCTCAGCAGCACAGTGCCAAGTTCTTGAGTTATCATTTGTATGCTGCTATGTCCATTATGCATTTCAAACTTGTAAATGTACAAGTTTATAAAGATTTATGAGATCAAGATATAGTTCCTTCTCATTTAAAGAACATGGATCTCAAACAAAAATAGAGAGCAATCCAAAATAATGAACCACATTGGTTGAATCTTGTTCAAGAAGAGGAATGTTTTATTAGGAAGTTCTCCTTTACAAGCCAAGTAGAAACAAATGGGATCAGGCCCAATACTTTTCTATGGGCATGAACAGAAAAGAAGAATGTCCTGATGGACTGTGCTGAGTTTGAAACAATAATTTCAACAAGACCAGCTACAAAAAACGGTGTGGTATATGTCTTACAAGGGTTCCTTACTCAGGGTTCCAGACATCTCATTATTACACTGTTTTTGTTGCTGTTGTGTGTCTTCAAGTTGTTTCTGACTTCTGGCAACCCAAAGGTGAACCTATCACAGGGGGTTTGGGGGCTCAGAATGTGTGACTCACTCAAATTCACCCAATGGGTTTCCATGGCCAACCAGGGAATTGAACCCTGATCTCTAAGGTCATAGTCCAATGCTCAAAGCACTACTTCACACTGGTTCTCTCTGTAATATGGTGGGATCATGGAATTAGAGTTGGAATATATCCAAACAGTCATTAAATTCAACACCTTGCTAGTACAAGTATCCACAGCTAAAGCATCTCTAAGAAATGGCCATGGTCTGTTTTAAAATCTCCTAGGAATGTGGTATAGTAGTTTGAGTGTTGGACTATGGAGATTAACAAACTCAGATGGGACAGGGATGAGATTGCTCTCCCATCCTTATCCCATCCATGGGGGGGGGGGGGGGGATCATGCAAAAGCCTTTCATCATATTGTACATGCTGATCCTGTCATTATTATCCTGTCATTGAAGTGGCATTCCCGTTAATGCAAAATGCCGGGGCAATGCCACTTCAATGAATGGACAATGACAGAAGCAGTGCAAAGTCATTTGAAAGGCTTTCACATGATCACTGGCACTCTCTCTTTCCAGATGGGACAATGTCTGGATAAGCGCACTCTCATATGAAAGTTCTTCCTGCAATTGTGCAGGAAGGATGGGACAGGGATGGGATAATGACATCCCATCCCCCATTTGATAATCTTCTATGACTCTAGAGAACAGGGTTTGCTTCCCTGCTTGGCCATGAAACCCACTAGGTGTCCTTGCACCAGTTATATGCTGTCAGCTTCAGGAGAAGGCAATGGCAAACCTCCTCTGAATAAATCTTGCCAAGAAAGCCCCATGATGGGATAACCTTAGGGTCACCATAAATTGGAAACAAGTTGAAGGCGCAAAACAACAACAAACAAAAGGAAGTAGAGTCGAGCAGCGGCAGCGCAGCAACACCTGGGCGCTCTCGGAGGCAAGGAGAAGGGGAGAGAGACGCTGGGAGGGAGGGCATAAAACCCCCCTCCCCACCGCCAAGCTCCAGCAGCGGCAGCACAGTAGTACTTTCTCTTTTTTGCATGTTTTTATTGCACTAATATAAGAGTAATTTTATACTGAGGTGGGGAGACTGAAACTAGCACCATTTGAATTGATTTTAGATGACAGCTGTCCTTACTTACTAGTGTTACAAATGTTCATACTAAGCTTTGAAAAGAATCGAAGAGGCCAACCTATAGAAACTCAATCTGCTCTCACTACTCTCTTAATAAGTGCTACTCATGAACTTATCAGCATAACCTGTAACGGCAAACTGTAAACCATGGTGAGGCTTACAAGGCAAGGTTGCAAGAATCTGGATGTGGCACCCGATTTTATGCATCTTCCTCATAAAAAGAAAGGGAAAAAAACATACAGAACAAATGAAACAAGGGAAAATACCAGCATATTTTTCTCCAATAGTAAAGGTAAACAGCCCTGTTCCCAAATTGCCTTCAGACACAGTGCTGGACTGGACCCTAGATCACAAGCAGATCCTTTTTGATCCATGTGATGGAGGTGGTATAAGTCCAGCAGAAGAAATATCCATGACAATCAGCAATGGATATGCTGACTCACCAGACAACTGGAAGAATGAAACCAGCTTGGAAATTCTGGATGATGATGTTGTCACCCCACCAGATACTTCATGTCAAAACAGAGAAAAATGGGATAGAAAACTTGCAGAATCATTAACAGCGGTAAATACAGATATCCGTGAGATGACAACAGATATACTGTACAAACAATTAAGGCTTATCTCATCAAATGCAATGGATTATTTACAACAATGGCTGAAGCTTTAATGAAAATAGAAGCAAATGGGGCGACAAAGTCGTCGGATCAAGAAGACTTCTCAATTTGCCCCCACATGAAGGAGAAAGCAAAAAAACCAGATAAGGAATTAACCTACAGAGATCAAAAGTCCAAACAAGAAAGCCCTAGTGCAAAAAAGAAGAGTAAGAACATCAAGAAAAGTGGGAGAAGAAAAGTGAGAAGATTTCCTCAGCACAAAGAAAAGATGAACTTTCAAAAACTATACAACCTGCTAAAAAAGAACACTGAGGCGCGTTACAGACAGGCGCAAGAGGCGCCGTCATCGCGCCACGATTACGCGCGAGGGGCGGTGCTTCCGGACGCGCCTTGCCCCTCACGCGTAATCGATACATCAAAATGGCAGCGCCCTATACAGATGGGTGCCGCCATTTTGACGTAGCGGACGCTCTGCGTCCGCACGTCCCAACCCAGAAGAGACGTCGCAAGTGCATGCTTTGGCACTTGCGACGTCTCTTCTGGGTTGCCAGGAGTGCAATTTCCGTGCTCCTTTTTTGCAGCGTGGAGGAGTCACGCGGTTTGGCTGCTGTGGCTCCTCTGCGCTGCAACTGGCAGCAGCCCAAGACCGCCCCTTTTGGGCGGTCTGTAACGGGCCTGAGACAACTATGGCATTAAAAAACCAAGCCAAACCTACTAAATCAAGAGAAACTGCAATGAACTTTGAACTAAAACATCTGAGGTCCATGCCAGATAGACAAAATGTCACTCAAAATCATATACCTAATTCAGAGGATGAAGTAGAACTGAACAATCAAGATCCCTGGGAAAAAGCCCTCAGAAAGTGTACAGAGAACAAAGTAAGGGAAATACCCCAGAGGGAAAATTCCTAATTTCCAACTTCCCAGGGTGAAGGTAAGAAGGTTTGGAACAGACAAACTGGTCATTAGCAATTTTCCAAAACCAAGGGATATGTTAGCGCAGAATGAGAGGAAAGAACACCTCCTATTTACTCTATTGTGGGCAGCAGGCATATCTATCAGAATGGCAGAGGTTGTCCATTTATTCTATAACTATTCCCAAGCCCGAGCTATTATAACATTTTCAAATGAGGGCTTAGTGAACAAAATATATTCGCGTAGGAGTATCAGCATATCACGCCCCAAAAATAGCCTCAACTAGCATCCCGCTACTTTTATATGCAGATGCTGCTGCTCTCTTTTCTTTTACTAAAATTGGACTGTTAAGAGTATTTATACGGTACTGTGATGAAAACCAACTAACTATTAATTATGATAAATCCAAAATTATTTTTTCTAAGACTCGTACTGTAAATGATTAGGAAATAGCGGGTCATAAAATCAATCAGGTTAGATGTTTTAAGTACCTAGGTATAATCTTTCAAGCAGATGGCTCATGGGTACCCCATCGTACTGCAGCTGTCCAGTCTGCAAGTAATAGCAGCAAAGCAATATCCCGGTTTTTTTTACACCAAGGGAGGCCAATTTATACCTGCTGCATGTAGGGTACAGCTAGCTACGGTTAACCCTCAGTTAATGTTTGGCATTCCAATATGGATATTGGGCTTCTCTCCATTGGTTGAACAGGTTCTATCAACCTTTCTTAGAAATTTATTTGGAGTCCCAAAATGTGTGTCATCAGCAGCTTTGAGATTGGAAACTGGGTGCACATCAATGGAATATACTGCATGGGAATGGGCTCTAAGATACTGGCTAAAGCTCATGTTTGCAGGTCCAAAAAGAGGCTATGCTAATCTGGTATGGAAGGACTCATATAAATCTCAAACACTCAGAGCGATCCAAGAGAAGCTCCAGAGATTGGGCCTTTCAGATAGTTTTCTCTGCATGTTAAAGTGGACAACGGCAAGAAAAATCCTCATACAGAGGATTAGAGATATCGACACCCAGCATTCATCATCAATTGCCAACACAACTTGCTCTCCCACTAATTTAGGACTGGGATTTAATCTAAAGGGCGGCACAAATTACTTTAAAAATCTTACAATCCCCACATATCGCTTGGCATTTACTAAAGCGAGATTTAATGTATTTCCATCTGAGGTATTGGAAGGCCGTTATCAACATGTTGAATATAAAGATCATCTGTGCCCATGTGGAGAAGGGTCTGTAGAATCTATATCACATATCCTTCTTATATGTACCTTCTACAGGGATGACAGACTGAGATTAATAAAACCCTTATTAGATCAATTTCAGGGAAGATCTCAGGACTGGTATACAAGATTTCTATTAAAGGACACTGACAAAAAGGTTACAGAAGAGGTGGCAAAATTCTGTTTTGCAGCAATTAAGAACCGGTAGGGCTATAATAACTACTAAAGCAAGAATCAATAACTGGTGTTAGTAACTAACAGTAAATACCTCCTTTTGACCCAGCTTATTTTTATAGTGTACTTCACATAACAAGGTTCGTTTATTCTCTTAACTGAATGCTGTTAATATTTAATTGTACAGATACTGCATATTTATGCTTAATATGTCATTGCTGTGTTTAAACTGGTTGTGGTTGTTTTGTTTTGTTTTTAATTTTTTTATTGGCTGGAGGTCTGTTGACTGTAATAAAGGCTTTGATTGATTGATTGACTGATTGATTGAAGTAGAGTCCACCACTCTCTGGCACCCTATCCAGTCTATTCCACTGCTGAACAACTTTTATCATCGGGAAATTCTCTCTAATGTTTAATTGAAATCTCCTTTCCCTTAATTTCAACCTATTATGTAATTTGGGTATTCTGTCCTCTGAAGCAGGAGAAAATAAGATTATCATAAGACACTCTTTCACATATTTGAAGATGGCTATTATATCTGCTTTCAGTCTTCTGTTTTCCAAGTAAACACTCAACTATTCCTCATATAGTTTGGTTTCAAAAGCTTTTTTCATTCTTGATCCCCACCTCTGGACATATTCTAGTCTGTCAATAACTTACTTAAACCATAGTGTCTACCATGTGAAATCTATCCAAGGCAGGATACAGTTGTACCATTGGCGGGGTACAGACTGCCGCTTTGCGGCAGTCTGCCGCCGCCGCCGGTAGGTCCGCGGGGGAGCCAGAGTCTTCAGACGGTGCGGCTCCCGCGCGGACCGAAAAAGAAGCTCCGAAATGGAGCTTCTTTTTGAGTCGCGTTTGTGACGTAGCGAGGCGCCAGGGGCGCACTCGCTACGTCATAAAGGCTGCGACACGTACGGATGCTCAGCGTCCGATACGTAAAGATGGCGGCGCCCGTATGAACAGGGCGCCGCCATCTTGTACGTATTCAATACGTACTAGGGTTAGGGGGGTGCGGAAGCACCGCCCCTTCCTAACCCTAGTACGTATTGTATACGTACTATTTGGCAGTCTGTAACCCGCCATTGTTTCCCTTGATCTGGACAATCTAGTGGTTGATGAAGTCTAGAACTGTGTTGGCTGAAAATCCCTTTTGGTATTTTTTAACTTCTCTTGCAAACTTGACTTCATTTTGAACTTTAGCTCTCCTGGCCTTTTTTGGGGGGCGGGGGTCCTTCCTCCTCCTCATTTTAAAAATCTGTTTGCCTGAAAACTCCATTTCAATAGTTCTCAGAATTTTTGTAACTTAAATCCCATAAATCTTTCTGGATCCACCCACCACGGAAACAATTTATTTTTTCCAAGAAAGGCATTCATAGATTTACAGTCAGTTGTACAACTATATTTATTATTCATGGTACATTTTAGGGAGACAAAAACCTGCAATATTGCGGGGAGTAAACAAACAAACAAAATAAGAATTCAATTTATAGCTGGAAATTGTAATAATACTATTGATACTGCTCAAAAGGCATAGATGGGTTATCCACCGCAGGTATTTTCAGCAGAAGATGGCATGTCACACAGGCAGGAAAATACCGTGGGTTGAAGGAGGGCAGATTTTAAGTACTTGTTGGGTTTCCTAAAGAAACGGGGGAATTTCTATGGAACTCTCAAGAGTTGCATCCAGTCTGTTTACTCAAATACAGAGGGTTTCCCCTTCCTCCTTTCTCAATTATTCCTACCCCTCTCTCCTTTTGCTGATCACACATCACAGTCTATCTCATGGAACATTTCAGAAATTGATTTTCACCAGTTTCCACTGAGCTGCCTTATTATTATTCAGAAGATACAGTTAAAATGCTAAAGTGCTTTAGTAGTATAATAGTAGATAAACATTTGGATCATTTTGTTTTAGTACTAGCATCCCTGTTTCCTTTGCTTAATCTATGTTGAATCTATGTCCTGGAAACAATAGCTGTGTATACTAGTGGTATACATCTTTACTGTTGCCAAAATAATGCAAATATACAGAGAAGTACAGATCCATTACTTTTGGAAAATGCTAGGTTAATTTAAACTGACCTGCAACGTTGGCATGACGGAAGCTCCCAGGAAATACTTTGGAATCTTTTTAGACTGCATCCCTGAGGCCAGGAAACTGTCTAATTAACAATTTGTAAGTTGATTTGAGAGCATTTCTAAAGAGTGGGGTATAAACATAACAAATAAATTAACAAAATAAGTAAATGTCATGTAGCTCTCAAAAATATAATCAGAAGGCGAAGGTACAAAAGCTGGGACTTCCAGTGTTTGCTTGTTTTTTAATCCAACTAGAAGTGGCCATTATAAAAATCCTGCATCCTATTTAGATTATTTCTGTAGCCCACTGGTGGTGAACATACTGTTGGTCGAGATCCACAGCTTAATTCCATCCCACTTCCCACTGTCTTTTCCATGTTTTACTTTCCCAACTGGAACTAACAATCTGTGGCTACTGAACTGCTCCATCCTTATGTAGGACTTGCTCCTGGGTATGCAAAGATTAGTCAAAAATATTTGGAAAACAGTTTTTTAAAAAACCCTGATATGCAACAATAAAGTATCAGAAAATCCAGATGAAGGGAATCTTGGACTTACAATAATTGTCACAGTTCAGGACTTATTCTGTGTAAAGACAGCACATGGATTTTCTGCACCGGAAACAGCAATTTCTGTGACTTTCTCACAGCGGGAAGAAAATAGCTAAAATTACTTGTTGCTTCCTTTCAAAACAAAATTAGTGAAGAATTACATCCTTGCTTGCTCCCTTAGGGTGTTTCCTTTTACCACCCCCACCCCCCACACATGCACACACTTTTGAAAAATTCAGATGAACCACAAACATGCTGATGAACAGCTCATTCTTAATTTGGAATGCCCATGTTTTGGCACTTGCTACCTGAATTAACTGTTATGGGAAGTTATTATATATTTCCTCCTTCATCACATTAACAACATTTTCACATTTTGGGACCCAGTTTTGTTTTTGTTTTTTGTTTGTTTGTTTGTTTGTTTAAATCCATGTACAGTAACAAAACAGTAGCATTAAGTAGCATAGATAATATGGAGCTAGCTAATATGAGGCAGTTGGCACATAAAGCAGAAGATGCCCAAAAGATTGATTTAAAAAAAAAAAAAAATTCATGGAATTTCTCACTCATTCGATAGGCTTCTGTAGCTCTTTAGCATTTTGGCCACCTGAAACTCCCACCCTCATTGTCCCTATTTCCATCATTGTTGTTCACCAACAAGAGCGGGGCACAGAATGGCTTGCACTGTCTTCCACAGCTACTCTGAAAGCTTCTGCCAGCAAAATGAACCTGAGACCTTCCAACTGTTGTTGAACGATAACTCTTGGCCATAATCCCTGATATTACTGTTGGTCAAGTCAGTTGAAGCTAAAAGAAGTCCAACTCCAAAAACATCCAAAGGGACATGAGTTCCCCACACATACTTCTCTATGGAAGGTAAAAATGAAATCCTCCCATGTAGGAGATTACATGACATCTACATGTAGTAGCTTGTATGACAAAGGCAAACACATCTGCTTTGCCACCTGTACACACAGCAGAACATGATCTTGTGGGCATGGTTTCCCAGATATGCATGTGATCATGAATAGAGATGTGTGCTTAATTAGATGGGAGGAATGAACCATAGCTTATAAGAATACAAGAAAGGTAGAAGACAAACTGGAGTGAAGGGATAGGCTTAGGTCTGCACCCAAATAAAAAGTGGCATTTGAAATGTACCTAAGGAAAAGCAGATGGTCCCAAGCTATGCCAAGGGAAATTATGGTTGTGGTGGATCATTCATACACACACACACACACCACACAGCAGTGCTAAGGGGACGGTCCTTCACCAGCTCTGTATCTTTTATTCTCATTGCCATTCATAGTCCTCCCTGGCTTAGGATGTGCTTGTGTGTTCTTTTCCTTGCTAGTATTTCACTTGCCTTGCCATACACCAACTTGATGGATAAGATCATTGCAGTCTTGAATGGTTTCTTCTTTATCATTGCAAGGACTACTTGGCCCTTGCTATTCACCTGCAGCTGGTACAAGGTGTGAGGTTTACTATGGGACAATAAGAAAATCATTTGCTTCTCCAAAGCTAGGAATTGTTGTAATGAGTCACTTTAGTAACTAGTTACTTTTTGTAGTTGTGAACTGGAGTATGTATGTATGTATGTATGCATTTATTTATTTATTTATTTATTTATTTATGGTCTGTAGTGGCCAGACCTATAATCCATTCCTTTTCTGCAGAACATAATACCTTTTACTTGCTATTGATTATTTTAAAAAATAAATAAATAAACTAGGCAGAAAAAATGAAATGCACAAATATAGGATGGGTGATACCTGGCTTGAAAGCAGTATATTTGAAGAAGATCTAGGGGTCTTAGTTAACCACAAGCTAAATGTGAGTTGACAGTGTGACACAGCAGCAAAAAAAAAAAAAAAAAAAAAAGGCCAATGCAATTCTTGGCAGTATCAACAGGACTATAGTGTTCGTATCAAAAGACGTAGACCTCACCTAGAATACTATGTCCACTTCTGGGCACCACAAGTCAATGTTACTGTCATAAAATCAGCATCTGGGTGCATTAATGTTGCTCAAATTCTGTTGTTTCTAAAGTTCCTTAAATAATAATAAAATAATAATAATAATAATAATAATAATAATAATAATAATAATAATAATAATAATAATTTTTTATATTTTCCCGCCTCTCCCAAGTGGATCGCCCTACATAGGGTTAACATCCTAACTGTTATCCCAAGAGTCAAACTATTAGTTACAGGAATGTGTATTATCTTTTTTCTTTTTCCTTTTTTTTTTTTTTTTTTTGGTAAATTAGGTTTGTTTTTACTTACCCATACTCAGAACCTAAATGCAAAATATAGAAGTAAAGAAAATCACGTTCCATAGCAAACAGATGTCTTGAGGGAGCACCTCTAACCAAAAAAATGTTAAAGGTATTATCTATTTTGATTCTGAGTGCAAAGGGGCAGTACAGCCCTCTTTAGATATTTACTGCAGGTTCATACATACTCCAGCTCAACAATAATAAATCTTATTTTCAGTTTGTTTGCTCTCATTATCATAGCATCCTTTTCTGTCCTTTCCTCCTGAGCTAGACATGGGATGTAAACTTTTAAATGCGGATTTTATCACACAACCCCATGCCCAGGCGGGAGGTATCCTGTATTTGATCATGGCATCGTGTACCTGATACAGATTTTCTCTTAAGTTTTGAAAGAACAGGATTTTCCCATTCTTTACAAGGTGCAGGAGAAATCTGTATTGGGTAAGGGATGCCATGATTGGGTATGGGATATTTCCTGCTGTTTAAAAGTTTACATCCTGAGCCTAACCCGGGAGGAAATAATGGGAAAAGGCAGTGCGATAATCTCCCTAGTCCACTCATCATGTCCTAAATATGTAAATTCTATGACAAATAAACAAGCTCATATTGCATCACAATATTAATGAGAATGATACATTAAGCTAAAGATAGCTGCAATGACAACTTTGGCCCTCTAATTGTATGTGTATATATATTATATAAACATGTCCCAAATGGAGATGAATAACTCTGTAATGCATTATAACTGTATATTCATATCCTGTAATCCTTCTTGTGTTGTGTTCTTGTCAAACTGGCTACAGTCCCAGGCAATGATATTTTGTGGGCTGAGAAGTTGTCAACTGGTTCACCAAAATTGTGCTAAATTTATGCCAGTCACCAATTCAGTCCCTTCATTTTAGTTGTTCTCCATTTAGAATCAAACTCAGGCACATCTGTTTGAGATGTGGCCCTTGAAATGCAAGATTTCCCAAGCTGGTTATTTGTATTGTAATGGCGATTCCAGAAACCCTAGATACAACTAGGGGCCATGAAACCATCATAATATTGTCAGCAGTCATACCACTACATATGTATACTTGCACACCAAACCCAATGGACAAAGAAAGTAAAAGAAAAACAGCAATAGCCACAATTTATTTTAAGAAGGTTGAGGCAACGTGGTGAAAAGGAACCACTCTAGGCTCAACAGCAGTTGGTTTGCTTTGAATTATGGTTTCTTGTGGCCACAGTTTCCACTGTATCCTATATATATCAAAATGCCCCTGAAATAGACCAAATGAGGCCTGCCTGAGCTATTTTAATAGCTAGAGTTTGTTCTCTTTAAACTTTGTCATGTGATGGAAGAAAGCAGCCAAGGAGAAAGAACAAGGTAATATTATTTTAGCACACATTGCTTGCTCCAAGCTGTGTTTAGTATACATTGCTATCACCATGCAAAGATGGATATAAATCTCAAGAGCCCTTTCTTGATCCAACATTGGCTTCCATTTCCCTCCTCTAGAGGGAACTAGAAGTTGTTCATGGGGGAATTTGACATAGCAATCTAAGATCCACCTGATCTTGGAAATCAAGTGATGCTGTACAGCCAATCTGGTATTCTTGAAGGATATGTGGACCTGTTTTCCTCAGTCTTGGAAATCTAGTGCTTGGAAGCTCCTGCCTCTTCTTTATATCTGAAGACCTCTGGCTTCTTCCCTGCCCCCAACCCATATAATAGCATAAGAATATAAAATAAAACTTACTGAATTACACCAGAGACCTAAATAGTCCATTTTTCTGTTCATGCAATGCCAGGCAGATGCCTATGGGGCTTTCACAGGTAGGAAATTAGTACAAAAGCACCTCCCAGTCATCCTCTCCATTAAGTGATATGTGAAAGCACACTGCCACTGCTGTTTGAGGGGTTATATAGCCATCGTAGTGCCATCTACATACAGTCTCATTCCCCATCAGTCTCTTCAATTTCTTTTTGAAGCTATCCAAGTTGGTGGCCATTACTATGTCTTTTAGTAAGTGTGAGTTAGCCATGAACAAGTGTGAATTGCTTTCTTTTATTTCTCTGGAGTCTCCTACCATTCAGCTTTAGTATTATGACTGATAAAGAAAAGCATCTCTTGTTCCACTTTCTCCATACATGCACAATTTTATACTTCTCTGCCATGTGTCTTCTTATTGGCTTTTTTCCTAAGCTATGCAAACTCAGCATTGCAACCTCTATTGGCTTGTAAGCTGTCTCTCTCCCTCCCTCCAATCCTGTGAAAACACACAAAGTCAAGGAAAACTGTGTGTGTATCAATACACACAGTGCTAATGTACACTGACAGCAATCTTGTAAATGCTAAAGTGGCCAAAGGAGTAAATCTATCCAAGGCTACATATTCATAAACAGATATATCTTTTAAGACAATACACTAGCTTCTGGAAGCCATGAAACCTGCAGATGTGAGCCTTTAGCCTGCATCCTAGAAGAGCCAGGTCAAAGCTAATCATAGATCCCCCTGTTTTCTCTCCATGCTTGAAAGGGCAAAGAAATCAAACAGCTAAAGGAAAACAGTGGGAGCCACACAGCCCTTTCCATATTAGTCACTAGAGTTTGGCCATTATCTCTTGCCAAAGGTATAATCTCTTTCAGTTATTGCCTACTACATGTTACATGACTCAAACTTTAATTATTCACCGCTTACAGATAATTTTACAGATACACTTTTTGGGCAGAGTACATCCTATCCCCATGTTCTTTACCGTCATCAAACCACTTAACTCTGAAGGCGCTGTAGCACAAACATAATTGAGCCTAATTTTGGAGTGAAGAGGTTGTAGGATGCAAAACATTTGAACACAAGAGATTTTTCCATAAAGGAAAATGACAAAATTATCCCACAGCTCTTCAAATGTTGAGTTAGAAGTAGCTCAAGCAACATAACTACTTCCATTTGAATTTTGTTTTTCTGTCACCAGTAAAGAAATATGCGAGTTGAGGGAAGAAAGGGATTGGGTTGTTTTTGTAACATATTTGTGTTGTAGTGTGAACCACTATCACCCCAGGCTTGATCTAAATTGTTTGTGAACTGAAAGTCATAGAGAATGACAAGAACAACCACTAAAAATGAATGTTATTTATAGGCCACCCTTTAACAACAGTTTCTTCAGACCTTGCAAGAAATAAAACAATTTTAAACTTCAGTAAAAGAACAGACATTAATAAAAGTTTAAGACAGGGGGGAGAAAAGTCACAGATGCTAAAAAGCAACTTAGAGCTAAGGGAAATCAAAAAGGCTAGAAAAAAATATTAAAAGGGCTTAATCTGGTACCAAAATAACACCAGGTGAGCATCTTTGCAAGGACATTACACAGCCAGGATGGCACCACTAAGAGCCATTTTTTTCCATAGCTTCCTGCTGTAGGTAACTTGGTGAGAACCCTCTAAGGGCTTCTAAACAAGAACACATATTCTTTGCCCTTCTCTCAACAGCCTTTGACTACTGAAAAAGCTTATCAGAGTTTGGAAATAATGCATCACAAATAAGTTGCTTGTTGTTATTGTTGTTGTTGTATTATTATTGTAAAGTCGAAGGTTTTCATGGCCGGCATCCATAGTTTTTGTGGGTTTTTCAGGCTATGTGGCCATGTTCCAGAAAAGTTTCTTCCTGACGTTTTGCCAGCATCTGTGGCTGGCATCTTCAGAGAATGCTTTGCCTGGAAAAATTGGATCCATATATACTGTGTGAGCCTGGGAATGCCGGAGTGATTTGCATGTGTATTGTTCTGTGCTGATGGCTGGCCTCAGGCTGGGAGGCTAATGCAAACGAGGATTAATGTCTGTTAATTGGTAATAATTATCTGCTGGGAAAACCCCTGACTGAATGGTTTCCCTTTTTTTTTTCTTTTTTCTTTTTTTTTTCTTTCTTTTTTTGCCAGCTGCACTGATGACCCGGCATGAGTTTTAAGTTAATTGTATTGTTGTTGTTGTTTCCTGCCCTGTTACTTTATGTATATGTAATTTGTATTGCTGTAAACCGCCCTGATGTTTTCGAAGGGCGGTATATAAATAAAGCTTTTATTATTTATTATTATTATTTGCATTTGCTGAGTCCTTATTTTGCTATTCCTCAGGATTGGTAGCCAAATTTTGTTCACTTTAAGGGTTTCTTCTTTCCGGTTGAAATTGTCCAGGTGTTTGTGGATTTCAATGGCTTCCCTGTGCATTCCCAGGTTCACAGTGAGTGCGGCTTCTAGCTGGAAGTTATCTGGGCTGCACTCGGCCAGCAGCATTGGTAGCATTTTGCATATGATAATACCTCACTTTATCCCAAAAGAGATTTCAACATGGCAGGGATAAGTTGGGTTTTTTAGCAATGATTGTGACGTACTGGTTTGTGTGGTCTCACTGCTTAGATACATTTTGGACCAGTGCCTTTAGTATTCTGATGTTTTAAACATTGTCATAAGCTGAAAGCTGAAAGTAAAGTGTTGTGTTTTAAAAACTGTAACTGTAGCAGCATGTTACAAGCATGTGGTTTGAGCATTGGATTATACTTCTGGAGACCAGGGTTTGAATCCCTGCTCAGTCCTGGAAACCCACTGAGTGGTCATGGACAAATTGCAGTCTTACATGGTTAGTAGTTATTAATTACTGAGAGGCTTTTCAATTGATCAGAAGTTAATTAATGTTACAGTTAAATCAAGCAGCACTGCAAACCCAGTTACATTTTTATTAAATATGTCCAACAGTGGGCCCATTCCACCTGAAAATCCAAGTCCCACAACTTATGAAGTAACAGTACTTTCTTCATTTTCCTTCTGGGCATAAGGCTACCCAACCATGTTTTAAAGAATTGACAAAGGGAGGAATAGTTCTATGTAACATGTATAGATAGATCAATAGATAGATAGATAGACAGACAGACAGACAGACAGACAGACAGACAGACAGTCGTTGTGTGCCTTCATGTCATTCCTGACTTATGGTGAACCTAAGGCAAACCTATCATGGGGTTTTCTTGGCAAGTTTCTTCGAAGGAGGGGTTGCCATTGCCATCCTCTCAGGCCGAGGGAGTTTGACTTGCCCAGGGTCACCCATTGGGTTTACACTGCCAAGCCCTGATCTCCAGAGTCAGTGTCCAAGACTCAAATATTGATATATTTATAAATATATATATTCATTTTACTTACATCCTTTCCTTGATTAAAAATGTTTTAAAATAATTAGTATAATTTCAGTGTAACTGCAATACATCTCACTATAGCACTGAAAGCTGTGATTATGTAATATGCATGCCTACTCAAAGCTGCTCTCCAGGTGCTTATTGTGACTTCAAGGCCCATGTTTCCTATTTTTCAGGATAAACTGGACTTGGATTACACAGTGCTTCAAACAGATGACAACTTCAAATACAGGACTGTCCTCTCTAAAGGAAAGCCAGCATGCTGTATGACTCTGTAGACTAGAAATCGACTCCCCGCTCAGCCATGAAACCCACTGGGTGATCTTGGGCAATGGCAAACCACCTCTGAACAAATCTTGCAGGAAAGCCCCACGATAGATTCACTTTAGGGTTGCTATAAATCAGAAATGATTTGAAGTTTCACAACAACAACAAACCTCTGCTGCTCCTGCTGCTAGTACTGCTGTCCAGAAGCTGTCTAGCACATTTAATCTGGCTCCTCAGCAAAAGATTGTCTGGTGCAGGAGACCCTACCAGCAGCACTGCTGCCATCAGCATACCCTCTTGCCTCACAGGAGCACGGAATCCCATCATCTTGACAATGTCATGCAAATTTTAATTCTTAAGAAGTACTGTCAAATTTTTAAGGCAGAATGTTAATTGTGTAGCCGGATCTGAATCCATTAGTTGTACATTTGTTGTTCAATTATTGTTAGGAAAGGCTGCTAGCTATTTACTGTTGCTGTTGAACAACATAGCAGGAAGAAGCAGAAGAATTTGGAAGACAATAGCAATAGCCCCTAGAGTTCTTATTTATGACAACTTGCAGTGAGTGATCTATACTTCCTTGGGGTGGAAATATGGTGTTAATTCTACTCTTGACATAAAGATCAAGCCATGTTGTCAACACATTTCCTTGCCTTTCAAACATTCCTCTGAATCTGGAATTTGCCATCAGCTGAACACATTTGGATTCCTGCCAGTGGGATTCCATGGCACTGCATTGCCTCTGGTTTCAGATTCATTTGTAGCAACAGGTGCAAATGGTAAATGAGTAATAGCGTGGAACTCTGAGCTTCAGGATCATGCTGTAGGCAAATTACAATAGATACAAGATTATTGTTCTCTTTGATGAAGGTAAAAGCAAACAGATTTTCTGACTCCAGAGCTTTTCTTTAATGCAACAGCAGCTCTGTGAACATCTTTATTACCTCTTTGTAGCTGTGGCATCAGTGAAGGATTCTCTCTTAATGCAAACAGTAGAGGCAGCATTATAGCAGATTAGGAAAGGGTACACCACTGCTTCCTGCCTGCTACAGTCTTGCCAGGGCGCCCATGTGTCCTCCTTGTCCATGTCCTACATTTCCAGGAAGAATTCCACAATGTCCTCCTTTTTGAGCATGACTAAGAAGCATGTTTATATTTCTATGAGTGTTTTTAGCTTTTCTTTGGTCATGTCCTACATTCTTCTTGAATGTCCTACCTTTTGCAGGCCTTTGTGATTAGGACATCTGGTCACCCTGAGTCTTGCTCATAATTACTTAAGGGATGGTAAGACTATTTGAAACTATTTGAAAATGCTTGGAAAATGTGTTTCTTGGATGTAAGGAAATCCTGACAAGAATTCATATTGATGAGAATCTTTCCACTTTGGAAGTTGAATCTGTTCCCCCCCCCCCCCACACACACACACACCTCCCAAAAAAATGCATGTGAGGTTTTTGTGTCTTCTACACAGAAATGCTGCTTTCTTCTGCAGGAAACATCCAGAGGGCGAGAGAGAGAGCACATAAAATAAGTCCCAAACTGTTAATAGTCTTCAAAAACTGCATATTCTATGACTTTCCCATGTTATTATAAAATCAGCCAAGCATTCCTTGGTTTGAGAAAAGATAACCACACTAGCATTTCATCTGAAATGTGCTGGATGCAATGTAATTTTCAAATAGATAGGCATTTTGCATGGGGAGGTTCCTCAAGAACAGACCGTTTAGGCTGCTCATACATATTTTAATAATTGTCTGCATATAAGGCAGACAAAGGAATTTGGGAGAGGGAGTTTAGATAAAATGGAGAACCTATGTTAGGGTATCCAAATTCTACCCCCTCAATTGGCAAGGTGTCCTATTTTACAGCAGATAGTCCTCTATTCACACCAAGTCCCCTGTTCAGTCCAGTCCTCTCCCTTAACCTAAGGACCAGAGAAGCCCCAGCCTCTGAGATCTGGTTACTCTACTGATGAGGTTGGGATGCAAACAAAATTCATAATTATTCATTTCCAGGTTGACAAACAGGTTTTCCAACAGCTAGGAAACCTCAACAATAATAATAGACCACCAAGAATTGTACACAACTTTCTCTTAGTATTCAACATTCCAAGGTTTTATGCAGAAATTATTCTGTAGAGAAAAAAATAGGTTTTTTTTGCATAAAACCTGTTTTCTACACATAAATTGGTTTCCTGCAAAAAAAAAAAGCTGTTTCCTGTAGAAAAAAACCTGTTTTCTGCATTTCTGCAGGAAACAGCTTTAGCATACAAAAAGACATTTTTCTCCACAGAATAATTCTTGTGCAATATTTGGGGTCATTCAAAAACATAAAGGATACCATGGAGAAATATTTGTTTACCTCTACAGCAGTGCAAAAAATACTTCAATTCTTCACTCACTTGCAAAAATGAAACAACTGAAATATGACATCACTATAAGATATATTGTATCTATTGAATCAGTAACAAATATTTCTGCACAAATAGAACTTGGAATGTAATACAAATCTAAGGCCTCTTTTGTCCTCTTTCCTTGTACTTTTCCTTTTCTTCAACATATGTGTATCCATCCTAAACTCATCTTCCTTACCTTGCTTCATTCTATTGCTTCAAATAACCTTTTCCCTAGCCTGGTTCATTTCTTGTATTAGGAAAGGTAAACCTACCATATTGTTTCCTTCACCTGTACATGCCTGTTTATTTACAGAAATAGACTTCAGAAAGGGGAAATCAAGTGAATAGACAGATATGACTATCCTGGCTGTATCTTTCAGTGATATCTTTGGTTTACCTGGGTTGAAGTCCCACTTCATAGTTCCCCTGTTGCAGTTACAATGTGGTATCTCACAATACAGAAAACATGTTGCCCACTGAAGAAGCCCATGGAGGTTCAAAAGCTTGAAACAAGTATAATGTGCACTTTGGTTGGTTAATAAAGGTATGACTGATGAATTTTTGTTTGTATTTGTTAAACGGCCAACACAGCTATGCCTCAGTGTTTCCTGATTGTATCTTATTTGGCTCGACCCACCTTTTCAGTAAGCAAGGGACTGTGTGGTTTCTTGTGCCTTCCATGTATTTATAAATGTTATGCATGGTGCTTTGATTTTTGTGTGACTCAGCAAAACAATTTAAAAAGTGAGAAGTTTATCTGTTCTTATTTCTGTCCCTTTGAATGTCTGGTAAAATGTCTCCTGTTTACTGGGAGCAGTCTCTAAAGAATTACAGCCCAAAGTCAAATTTTGATAGCTTTGTTCCCTTTTGTAATATAGCATAATTATACAGCTTAATCTCATTAAAAGGCCAGCTACAGAATTCCATTCATATCATCAGCAGTCTTAATGGTGTTGCTATATAAATTGCAGTGTCATAATAATTAGA
Source organism: Sceloporus undulatus (assembly GCF_019175285.1). Taxonomy (NCBI): domain Eukaryota; kingdom Metazoa; phylum Chordata; class Lepidosauria; order Squamata; family Phrynosomatidae; genus Sceloporus; species Sceloporus undulatus. The sequence goes on from NC_056522.1 coordinate 56,536,684, forward strand.
TTCATTAAATGTTAAAATGGAGACAGAAGAAAAGAATAGGTTTAGTGGAACAAGGGAAGCAATTCAGCCATTGCAAATCATTTGGTTACTCACAGTTTCATACAAGGCAAGTGAGGAGAATTGTTTTGCTCATAGGGTAGGATTACCTCCCAAGAACTAATCAGATGTATGAGATGGCACACATCAGACTGGAATAGAGGGCTCTATTCCAAATCTTCCCACTCTCCTGATATCATCTGGCCCCTCTTTGGTGCCAATTCCTACTTATTCTTTGCAGAGAGAGGTCCATATTTCCACACCTATGCACAAAGACTCCTTACATATCCCTTGCCAAGTCAACTGTTCCTTAGATGCAAAAGAAGTTCCTTGGAAGACATGCAATGGGAATTCTGTCACCGCACTCAACATCACAACATCTTTAGAAGAGCAAGTAAGGAAGGGTAGAATATTGCTGTTTTCAGTAATGAGACAGAATGAGCAGATTCTTCTCTTCTAGACCTTTTGCCTTTCTAATTATGAAGGTGAGTAGAGTAGTAGCTTTTTATGCCTGGCCTCTTTTACCTTTCCATTTGGGGGGAAGAATAATATATCTCATCACTAATTGGAGATATGAGTAGGAGAAATCTCTTGATATAGCAGGGGATGGTATTGTGTCACAGGAAGATATGGCATTATGAACAAAGCTACAGTGGCAACAACCAAGTCCAGCAGCCATTTTATTTCCCAATCATGTCTGAGACGTTATGGCTGAATACATGCTACCAAAATAAACCAGATCCAGCTACACATTTCGCCTAGCTGAATTCAGATCGGTACAAAGGGGATTTCTTTCCATGCAATTTTTTTCCTTCTCAGCATGCATAAACCTATCAACCAATAGCCTTCCTTGTTTTTCCTTCAATATTATACCCACCTTGCCTTCTCATTGGGTGTCTCCCCCATCTAATCTGATTCCTCCCTTTGCACCCCAATGAATAATTGAGGGAAATGTAAATGTCTCCCAGCACAGGCAGCCCAAAGAAGAGGGAGAAAAAATGTTCTTCTTTCACTTCTCTTTCCACTCCGAATCCTTAATTGAATTAAGATTGCTGTCTTGCTGAATGCTCCATTTAACATTTTCCAGTCTGCTGAATGTTCTCCAGATACCCTTAAAAAATAAACCCAGACCCAAACATTACAAAGGAGGGATCCATGTTAGTCATTTTTCTGTTGGAATAAATCTTCGGCAAAGTTCCTCTTTTTCTTTCTTTCTGTCAGCTTGATTTATTAATGCACATGCACACACATGTACACAGATCCACTGTGAAAGAGCAAAAATGACTTAATGCTTGCTGGTTGAAGGATGCCACCCACCAATCTGTCCCACCTCCAACTACTCCACTCCTCACACCAAATCAAGCTGGCAGGACACATGTTGCAAAAAAGAAAAGAAAAGAGAAAAAAAGGACAAAAACAGTTATTTCCTGGAAGCCATGGAGTAAAAAAAAGGGAGTTTTCATAGATTTCATTAACATCCAAAAGAAGCACCAGACCTGAGGTGGGTATGACTTATTTTTCTAGTATGGTTCCAGCCTATGTGTGAGAAAGGATAGCAGCCATCCATATAACACACAAAGTGAACTATTCTTTTAAATTATATATTTCAAAGGAATACATCTGTGTGACTGAAATTATGAGGATTTCAGAAATAGCAAGAATTGAAATGGCCATTCTTTTAATATTGCTGTTATGGTAAGTCATCGCAAAAAGCAAAACTCCTGTGACCTCTTTCCTCTGTTTATAAAGATGCCATATTTTGCATAGGGAAGATATATCCTCCATGCACTCAGCAAGAAACTTGCTCCCTGACTCTTGGCAGAGGCTCCCCTCTGAGGAGCCACACCTTTCTCAAACACACTATTATGATGACTGATGATTACCAAATGCAATCACACCAGCTTGAAAATTCAATCCTTTCTACAAGGGCTTCCTTATCACTGCAACCTGTCTAATGTGATGACCCAATAAATCTCTTGGAAATACAGGAACAGCATTTCCTTTTCATGTCAAGTACAGGAACAATTATGAAACTTTCACTTTGAGAAATGCTACAGGGCACCTTTAAAATCAGAAATGAATACTTTGTTAGTGAAAAGGAAGGCCAGAACTGATCTATTATCAACTAGAGGGATAAAATTCATGTGGCTGTAAGTTAGGAATTTATCACATTCCCCGGTGCATTCCCCGGTGCATTCTAACGGGGGCGAGCACGGAGCATGACAGGAACCCAGTGGGGCCCAGAACACTAGTTTACTGCACAGCGGAACGCTGCCACCAAGCGTTTCCATCAGGTTCCCATCGGGCTCCAGGGGACACCATTTCTGGGGACGCTTTGAAATCTTCCAGGCCGAATTGTCAGGAGCTTCCTGCTTTTGAAAAATGGTCTAAGAGCAGCTGGGAGCCGGGATTTAGGTGGGATGCAGTTGGGTGCCAGCATCAGCAGCATTTTTCATGTGATTATTCCCAGCTGCATCCCATAAGCAACTGTAAAATGGATGGGTAAATTGCTTTTTTTTAAATCAATAAATTCCTTACACTTGCAAGAAGAAAATAATTTTCCATCCTGACTATGAAGAAATTTGTGAATTTTCATTAATTCTTATCAAACATGAATTGAAACAAAATTATCCCCCTTTCCTGATCAAATCCTTTAATATTAAAATATAAAAATCCTGAACTAGATGCAGAAATGAATAGTCCACCATGACACTAAGATACTGTATATATATTCTGAAGAGTACCATATAAATATACTGTCATGTGGACTGTGGCAATTAATATACATGTATAACACAACTGTTTACTGTAATGCCTCTTGATCTGTAGGGAGAGGCAGGATATTATTATTATTATTATTATTATTATTATTATTATTATTATTATTACATCTATTTGTCCTTAAACTTTTTTGCCATTTACATATTATCAGAAGTAGAGTGGGGAATTGATGGTGACTTTTGCTATGAAATCTGGTAATCATACTTTGAAGACATTAGAATAGAAATGGCAGTCTCTCATGCTAGAATTAGTGTGTACTCCTTAGAGTACAGTATTGTTTTATGTATATGTGCTCAGAAGTAAACCCCAGCGTGTGTAAAGGAGCTTCCTAATGGATTGGATGAATCAGTTCATGTCTTTTTCATATATATTTGACAGAACAGGTAAAGTTCTGGTGCAGTGGTTAAATGCCTGTATTCCAGCCACTGACTCACAAACCATAAGGTTGCGAGTTCAATACCAGTGAAGGTCTTGCATCCTTCCAAGGTCGCTAAAAATGGGTACCCAGCTTGTTGGGGGCAATTAGCTTACACATTGTAAACCGCTTAGGCAGTGCTTAAGTGCACTGATATATAGTATAGAAATGTACTTGCTATTGCTATCATTTCAGTCTACCATTTTTAGAAACCCTACACAACCGTTTATTTTTATATGCCCTTTCCCCTAAAATCTATGTTTTGTATGAAATTTTCTTTACCATTGTTTTCACATAACTTGCCTTAACATTTGACATTCTGTACAGCACTTTCCCTATAATACACATTTTCTGTATGTCATTTCTGAACCAGGAAGTGATGCACCAGATACACACTCTGAAAAATTATTGTATTTCATTCATACACATGTTAGACTGGAAAGTGCAAATTAGGTCAGTTTGTTTACAAATTCATACCACAAAATTCTCCTTCATCTCCACTTCCTAGTACATGTGTTTAGGCCATCAGTCTTCATCATGGCTCAGCAACTGCATATTTATCAACAAATAGTGAAAATTCCACAAGATACTAATTCCCAGAATCAAGATTTTTTTTCCCCTTCTAAGTATTGTAGGACTAATATCTAAACTAAAGATTTTTCTGTCTTATTTGTACTGAATATTCTCACTGGGAATCCTAGTTCACAAAACATTTCAGTCGACCTAATGCAGCCAGCAGAAACATTTGTCTGAAGAAAAGTGGTCAAGTTGCCAGTGAAACATGTTTTCATCTTACTAACTGAATAGTAGGCAAAAATTCAGGAGCTTTGTGAAGAGATGTGGTGGGAAAGAAGACAAGGCTCAGGAACTAATTAAAAGTGACAGAAGGGAGAGACTTTGGTTGGGTACATGTTGCGGAATAGGAATCTTTTGCCTCACATAATATTTTGATGGCACACTTGACCTATGGTATACATAAATTATCTCTGTTAGGTTTAGTAACCTGTCTAAATGCTTTTGAATGAAAAGGTCTGAGTCAGGTGGAAGGTGACATCACTGTAATATCAGTATAATGTAATGGGGTTATATAGCAATAGAGACATAGAATAGATGTCACACCCTCTAACAGCAAACACAGATGGTCAGTGCCAACAGGACCAGAACCAAATCAAGGACATTAAGAAAGTAGATGGAAGGATATGAATGTTCAGGGGGAAATGGAGCTAGGAAAAATTACTTTTTATAATAACCACTCCCTAAATATAGACAATATAGCCAAGTCCCAGAATTCTGACATTTGTAGTCCAAAAAAGTAACTTTTCTAAATTCTGGGAATATGGAGTGCTTTGCAAGGATTCTTAAAATCAACTCAAACAGCCTCCACCTCAACAACATAGTCTACTGGAAAAGAAAAATGGGAAAGCAGAGCCTGAAGAAAAGTAGAATGGATTGTTTTAAGTGGGCCTACTTGGATGGATGGATGGATGGATGGATGGATGGTTAGCTTGCTGACTGCCTGAAAAGGTAAACTTGAGGATATACTGTCATGTTTAGTTGTAGGCCATATAATAGTGTTTGTTGTTGTTGTATGCCTTCAAGTCATTTCCAACTTATGGCAACCCTAGGGTGAACCTTTGACTTTGACTGCATAGATCATAAAAGGCTATGGATAGCCCTTGAAGACATGGAAGTGCCAACATATCTATACTGTAGTATTGATGAGGAATCTGTACTCAGGACAAGAGGATACTAAATAAACAATTGTTGTTGTTATTATTATTATTATACTGTCAAAACAGAACATGGAAAAACAGAATGGTTCCCAACTGGGAAAGTAGTCAGACAAGGCTGCATCTTATCACCATACTTATTGAATTTATATGCAGAAGATGTTGTAAGAAAAGCAGGCTTGGACACAGAAGAGGAAGGAGTGAAAATAGGAGGAAGGAATGTCAACAATCTAAGATATGCAGATGATACTATAATACTGGCAGAAAACCTGAAAGTCCTGGAACAACTACTAAGAAAGATCAAGGAAGAAAGTTCAAAGGCAGGATTATTGTTGAACATAAAGAAAACAAAAATGATGACCACAAGGAACCTTCATAAATTTGAGTTAGACAATGAAGAAATAGAAATAGTAAAAGAATTGTCATAAATGGGATCAAACATTGATAGAAATGGAGACTGCAGTCAGGAAATCAGAAGAAGAAGAACTTATTTGAGATGTGGTGCTGGAGAAGAGTGCTAAGGGGGAATAATAATGCTAAGAAAGGTGGAGGGAAGTAGAAAGAGAGGAAGGCCGCATGTGAGATGGATGATCTCAGTTAAGGAGATCACGAGTATGAGTTTGCAGGAGTTGGGCAGAGCAGTGGAGGACAGGGGGTCTTGGAGATGTCTCATCAGCAAGGTCGCCATGGGTCAAAATCAACTTGAAGGCAATTAGCATCAACACCAAAAAGTGAACCTACCATGGGGTTTTCTGGGTCTGAGAGTGTGTGACTTTCCCAAGGTCACCCAGTCAGTTTCCAGGGCTGAGCAGGGAATCAAATCCCAATCTCCAGAGCCCAAGTCCTGCACTCAAACCACTACATCACACTGACTCTCCATATAATATTGAGAGACATATAAAATTGCATTATCCAACATACATACTCTATTCTTAACCATTATTGTGTGAAAAAAGAAGCCACAGAATTAAACCCTTACAGTTTGGGTTTTATATTTATAGACTTAGACAGAACTAATTCTAGGAAATATGGTTGCAAGGCCTGCCTGGCTATTGTATCAGTTGTTGTTGTTGTTTTTAATTGATAGATGGTTGAATAACTTAGACTTCCATTTCTGACTGAGGGAGTTTCCTGAACATTCTCATATGCTGGCAGTTTGTCAGAATAGTTAGACAATAATTTGTGTGGTTTTATAATTGCTATACATTCACTGAGAAATTAGGAGGAACTGACATTTATAGCACAGCTGTGGAATGTAAAATACTCAAGAGAAATTTCTCCCAGCCAGTGCTGGGGCCCAGGACTATTTGACTTCCACACCTAAGCCAACAGAAGGCTTCAGGTAAGGCTTTGGCTATGCATTCTGCAGGACACACTTTGGGCTTTTGTGACAGGAAATGAAATCTGGAATTGGCAGTCTGGAATTGTGAGAAGGAGTCTCCACTTTCATTGTCTTAGTCACACCGTTGTCAGATAAAGTGCAAATTATCAACATCTTTTCCTCTCTGCAGGGGTGGTGGACCCATTAAGATGACCTGCACATAGAAACGTATGGAATCTGACATATTCTTAAATGAGGGATTTTCCAGTTGATCTTGGTGGTACAGTCAGCCCTTCTTATACGCGGATTTTTTATACACTGATTCAAGCATCCACGGTTTGAAAATGTTCCAAAAAAGTATAAATTTACCTTGATTTTCCATTTTGCATAAGGGACACATTTTTGCTACGTCATTATATTTAATGGGACTTCAGCATACACGGATTTTGTTATACACGGGGGATCTTGGAACCAAACCCCAGCGTATAACAAGGGTCCACTGTACTTTTGTCAAAGTCATGGTCTCTTAGTGGTCTCTTAATCTGCAGAGGGGGGATAGTATGCTGGAAAGTGACACAGTCTCACTTCTGTATCCTCTCCTGCAGTGTAGAGCCTAGCCAGTTGTTTTATTGACCAGGACATTACTAGGATGGAAACTGGAACACGTGGCAGAATAGCTATGATATAATTACACTAATAAGAGCACATTATTGTGCCTACTTTATCCAGAGCTTGGGAGAAAATATTTTTGGACTACAACTCCCAGAATCCACCAGTCAGCAACAGAACAAGTGGTTGGATGAATTTTTTCCAGCATCTAAGCCATATTCTCACACCATAGCAACTGAAACCAAAGACACCAAATCACTGACCATATTTGCAAGGGGACTACTGGGACAGTTCTGCTTTTGTGGCTGTGAGGACAGCAAAGTACTCTTACTTCTCTGTCTTGTCAGATGTGTTTTGAGCAGTGAAGGGTTTGGGTCCCCAGAAGAATATGTTGGAACCAGCAGCTGAAAAAAATATTTTGACTACAAGTTCCAGAATCCCATAGCAAACATGACCAGGGGTTTAGTGGGTTAAGTATCAGTTGCTATAGTGTAACGATAGGGAGGAGATGCTTGGAACAATCCATCAAGCAGTTGATGGATTGTTCCAAGCATCTCCTCCCTATTATTACAACTGATACTTATCCTCTTGCCCATTGCCCATCTTGTCTTCTTGTGGGTCAACAGATATGAGTCCAGGAGGTTATTAATGCCCCACCGAGGGACAGTGAAGTCCCAGGTGCCCTTAAGTCCTTAAAAATCTTAAATAGTTTAGGGACCAAATATTCTGTGGAGCACCTCTTCCCATATCATGCTGCCTGTGTGTTTAGATCTTCAGAGGAAGCCCTTCTCCAAGTATCAGCAGCAAGAAAAATTTACTGCACAAATACAAAGTAAATGACCTTCATTGTGGTGGTACCCTAACAAGGAAATAAGTAGTTAATGTCAATTTCTTCCCATCCAGATTCTGAAAAAGATTGTATATGTTGTAATTTTTTTAAAAAGTCATTTTTTAAAAAAGTTAACTGAAAGATATTCTCACCCAACTGTACTAAGCAGGTTTAGTTACAGCTATGTCTAGCATGGAGAGAACTCTAGAATTGGATATAATCTAAATGCTGAAAATGACATTAGTATTGCAAGTGTTATATTCTTTGTTCCAACAGGCCTTTGCCATGCTGGGAAGATTATATTTATATCACTGATTGTGTTTTATTGGCCTGTTTTGTATTTTTGTCTAGCACTTGGGCAAGACAAATACACTCAGCCCTAGAGGAAGGCAAAAGCAAACTCCTCTGAACAAAACCCCAGTGATAGTTTCACCTTAGGGTTTCCATAAATTGGCACACAACAATGACAGCAACAAACATTTTAATGATATATTATTTAAAATATTCTTAATATGTAATTTTAAATATTTTGGATAATTGAAATATGATGTAGAAAAATTTATACACTAAGAAGATATGTAAAATTAGGAATGATAGAACACAGAATGACTCTAATGCAATGGTTCTTAGCATTCTTGAGTGTCATGGGTGGGTTACAAACCGCCGCTTTGTGGTGGTCTCCCGGCGCTGCTGTTTGCTCCATGAGGGAGCTGCAGCAGCCAAACCGCGCGGCTCCCACGCGGAGCAAAAAAGAAGCTCCAAAATGGAGCTTCTTCCTGCGGTGCAGTTATGATGCCGCGAGGCGCCAATGGCGCCCTTGTGACATCATAAGCGCCGCGCTCCGTGCGGACACACAGCGTCCGCTACGTCAATATGGTGGCGGCCGTGTGGAATGGCCGCCGCCATATTCTCCGTATTGACTACGTATTAGGGTTAGGGGGTGCGGAAGCACCGCCCCTTCCTAACCCTAATACGTAGTCAATACGTATTTTATGGCAGTTTGTAACCCGCCATGGAATGCTTTGAGAATCTGATGGATCTCGTCTCCAGAGAAAAATACAAATAAATATATACACACAAATTCTGGCATAAATGTTATTGTATTGCATTGGAATTTGAGTTCCTTCACATTGACTAGTGCAAGAGAAAAAAAACTAAGTGGATATCTGAAAAGACTAAATTTTGACCAAAAAGGAAAGAAAGGGAAAATATCATTTTTAATGAGTTCACAGTTCAGGTGTCCACTTAGTTTTTTCCCTCTTGCACTAGTCGATGTGAAGGAACTCAAATTCCAATGCAATACAATAACCTACATGCCAAATTTTGTGTGTATTTATTTTTTTGTATTTTCCTGAAACACATTCATTGTTGCCCTATGATCCATGAACCCCAGTTTAAGAACACCTGCTTCAATGCAACAGATTAGTAGGAAGTAGGAGGTCCCCAGGCCAGCATAGGGGCAGCCATGTAAACACCAGCCCACCCTGGCTCTGTCCCAGGGAATGACCCAGGTGAGCACCTGGACCAGAATAGCATGGGCCAAGCCCATGCTTTCCTGCCTGTCTGTTCAGGGCCAAAGATAATGACCAGAGATGGTTTACATAACTTTAAAGTGGATGATAGAAACATTTAAATAGTTCAAGATTTTCTTCACCTTGGCTCAACCATTAATCTGAATGGAGATGGCCATTAAGAAATCAGAAGAAGACTAGAAGCTGAATGGACAGCTATGAAGGAACAGGATTCTGAAGTACAAAGACATATCTCTGAATACTCAAGTTAGGACTCTCTGTGCCATCATATTTCGAATCCTTATGTACAGTTGTGAAAGCTAGACAGTGAAAAAAACTGATAAGAAGAAAATTAACTCATTTGAAATGTTGTGCTCAAGAAGAGTTCAGCAGATACCATGGACTGCTAAAAAGACAAAGAGTCTGTGAACATCTAGAAGGCAATTCATAATCACAAAAAGTCAACATGGGTTTCAGAGAAACAAGTCATGCCAGACAAATCTGATCTCTCTCTCTCTCTCTCTCTCTCTCTCTCTCTTTTTTTTTGGATAAAATTACCAGCTTGGTAGATGAAAGAAATGCTGTGGATACAGTATATCTTGATTTCAGTAAGGCCTTTGACAGGGTTCCCCACGACATTCTTGCAAACAAGCTTGTAAAATGTGGGCTAGACAAGGTAACTGTTACATGGATTTGTAATTGGTTGACTGGCTGAACCCAAAGGGTACTCAACAATTACTCCTTTTCATCCTGGAGAGAAGTGACCAGTGGCGACCCACAGGGATCTGTCCTGGACCCAGTGCTATTCAATATCTTTATCAATGACTTGTATGACAGAATCAACAGAGGGATATCAGGGTTTTTAGTTTTAGTTTTTAACTGTTGTTTTTATGAATTGATATTGTGTTTTAATATGTTAGACTGTTTAATACTATCTTAAGGGGGGGAGGGATAAAGTGTTTTTAACTGTCATATTTTATATTTTCCTGTTGTTAACCCACCGCACCGGATTGGTTTGCCAGAGGGCGGTATACAAATAAATATTATTATTATTATTATTATTATTATTATTATTATTATTATTATTATTATTATTATTATAGAATTGAGGGCATACTTATCAAATTTGCAGATGACACCAAAGTAGAAGGAGTAGCTACTACCCCAGAGGACAGGATCAAAATTCAAAATGAGCTTAATATATTAGAAAGCTGGGACAAAGCTAACAAAATTAATTTCAACACAGAGAAATATAAGGAACTGCATTTAGGGTGGAAAAATGAAATGCACAGATATAGGATGGGGGACACTTGGCTGAATGAAAGTACATGTGAAAGGGATCTAGGAGTCCAAGTAGACCACAAATTGAACATGAGTCAACAGTGCGATGCGGCAGCTAACAAGGCCAATATAATTTTAGGCTGCATCAATAGAAGTATAGTGTCTAGAACAAGGGAAGCAATAATGCCACTATATTCTGCTTTGGTCAGCCCCATCCGGAATACTGTGTCCAGTTCTGGGCCCCACAATTTAAAAAGGATGATGAGAAAATGGAGCATGTCCAAAGGAGGGCCACTAAAGTGGTGAAGGGTCTGGAAACCATGTCCTATGAGGAACGACTTAGGGAGCTGGGGATGTTTAGCCTGGTGAAGAAAAGGTTAAGAGGTGATTTGATAGCCCTGTTTAAATATTTGAAAGGATGTCATGTTGGGGAAAGAGCTAGTGTTTTCTGCTGCTCCAGAGACCAGGATCCGGGGCAATGGATGCAAACTCCAGGAAAAGAGATTCCACCTCAACATTAGGAGGAACGTCCTGACAGTAACGGCTGTTCGACAGTGGAACACACTCCCTTGGAGTGTAGTGGAGTCTCCGTCCTTAGAGGTCTTTAAACAGAGGCTGGATGGCCATCTGTCAATGGGGATGCTTTGATTGAGATTTCCTGCATGGCAGGGGGATGGACTGGATGGCCCTGCAATATCTTCCAACTCTACGATTCCGTGATTCTATGACTGTATGATTCTAGGTCCTGGAGCCAATAAGACCTGAACTGTCCCTAGAAGCCAAGATGACTAAACTGAGGCTGTCATACTTTAGCCATATTATGAGAAAACAGGACTCATGAGAAAAAGCTCTAATGTTTGGCAAGGTTGAAGGCAGCAGGAACAAAAGGAAGACCACAAAGTAGGGCAGTTGATGATAGGGTGACATGGAGGTGTCTCGTTCATAGGGTTGCCATAAATTGAAGTTGACTTGACAGCAATTAATAGCAAAAATAGGAAAAAAGGATTTTCAAGACCTTCAAGGTATACCCACGTGTGTGTGTGTGTGTGTGTGTGAGAGAGAGAGAGAGAGAGAGAGAGAGAGAGATGAGATGAGATGAGATGAGATGAGATGAGAGAATTATAAATCAATTATAAATTATAACAATAAATGTCTGGCATAGTCATTAGTTAAAATCATAAGCAGCACTTGAAGCTATCACCTTAGCACACCTTTAATTTCACTACTAATAAGATTCTGATAATCAGCATTAAAGCACAATATGGTGCATTGTTTCTTGAAGGGTGCAGGGAGAGAGAAAGAAGGAAACATATGGCTTGCTCTACAAGTTCATCAAGTAGAAAACCTCTTAAAACTAGGCACATGATGGAGTGGAACTGAGCTGTTCAGGTCATAAATGTTTCTTTTTCTCTAATATGAATGGGATTAGAAAACACAAACATTGGTTGGTTGTTTTCAACAGCCTGTTTTCAATGGCCTGAAAATAGGTTGGCCAAAAGAGAGAAAAAGAGAGAAACTGCATCACTAAAGGAGAAGGCAAAAGAGGAAGCCCATTTGGAGGGCATTTAAAAATTATTATTAGTAGTAGTATTACTGCTACAACAACAACGACGACGACGACGACGACGATGATGATGTATTTATTTCCTGCTTCTGCTCAAGGCTTGAGGTGGTTTATGCGAATAGATCCACATTAAGAAATGAATCACTTAAATTTCAAAAGGAATGTGATACATGGGCAAATGGCATATACACAACCAACAGTATATTATTTGAACCGAACATGTACTGTGCAATAATACATAAACCAAAATGGTGGATTTTTTGGTTCTGTGGTGACTGGTAACTTTAATTTCAGTAGGGTGATTTGAGGCCAAAATTTGAATGTGCTATTCAGAGTATTGGGACTAGGGAATACCATCTTGGACAGCTCCTTATACTCTGCAGTAAAACCCAAAGCTGATTCACTGCTCCATTGAGATGGAAGCCACCAAGCAGGCCTGATTTGGCTGATTGTGTCTGGAGCTTATTATATATTGGAGGGACCTGCTCCAGAAGGGTGGCTTGAATGATTAAAATATTAATAATAATTTTTAGTTAGTTTAACGACAGGAAAAGGCATAGGTAATTTATTACTACTAATACCCTCCCCCATGCCTTGTCAGCGTGAGTCAGCAAAATTACTGAGAAGGAATCTAGAAAACAAACGGAGCTCAATGCTCTTGAGGGCAAGCAAACAAATAACAGCCTTTAGGCTGGTTCTTGGACTCCAGCTCAGTCCATCTCCTCATTTGAGAGTGTCTCAGTTCTGCTGCTTGATTTTCAGGCCTCCTGTTTGTCTCACCTTTGATCGCACCCTCTGTTTACAGTTCAACTGTTCAGGCAAGAGTTATGTGTTTTTGTCTCTCTCTGTAAATGTGTGTGTGTGTATACACACACACAACACACATACACATACTCACAAGGATTTGCTGCATGGGTACAAATAAACTTCTGCAAAGACCAGTGGAGAATAAAAACAGCATGTAATGGGGGTGGGGGGCAGGCTTGCTTATTGCTCCTTCCAGTGGTGCAATTTCAGCCATTCTGTTGTTTTGAAGGCTAGAGCTCTGTATGTGTGTCAGAGAGACTAGCCTGCATCTCCTAAAGTGGCCAACTGCTTTCGCAAGCGATGGAAGACATTGTCCCAGTTACCAGTGTTGGAGTCCAGAAGGCATTAATATCTTTATCAAGCTCTCTAGTACCATATTTTGGAGGCATGCTGTTGACTTAACAATGCCTCAGGGCTAATTCAGTGTCCCAGCTCACATACTCTTTTTGTCCCATCTTGCGGGGAGGAGGATTCCTGTCAAGTTTAATTTCACTTTTCCCAGTTCCTGGGAACTGGACCTTTAAGTATGAACCAGGAATTGTGGTTTAAAACAAACTCTAGTCATTTGCTAAAGAAGCAAGACTGTTCAGCAGGCTGGTTTCACAAAGTAGAGTTTGTCTTAAACCATGGAGAGGATCCAGTGTTTTTTTGTGGGCTTTTCAGGCTATGTGGCCATGTTCTAGAAGAGTTTATTCCTCACATAAGTACATAGCCCTAAAACCGCACAAAAAAACTATGGATGCTGGTTATGAAAGCCTTCGACTTCACATGCAGTGGTTTACTCTTCCTGGATCTCACTTCTTCCTTTGGAATTGATAAATCCACTTTCTCTCTGGTGGCCTCTCTATGATGCACCTTGAAAACCTGCTCTCGCTGACTTGAAGCAGAGTTTTTGCTACTATAGGGGGCAGAAATGGTTTGAGTGTTGGTTGGACTACAACTTTGGAGAACAGGGTTTGATTCCCCACTTGGCTATGGAAACCCACTGGGTGATTTTTGGGTCAGTCATACACTCTCAGTCCCAGAAAGCCCTGTGACAGGGTCAACTTAAGTTCGCCATAAGCCTGAAACAGTTCGAAGGCATACAACAATAACAACAACAACAACATTAACAACAAAGAGGGCTGCAACAGGTGGAGGGGGAGAAGATGTTTCCAATTTTTGCTGGTAATGAATACAGAAGTACAGTTGTCCCTCAAGATTCTCTAAAGTTAGGGGAACAAGACCCCCGTGAATATGGAAAAACCGCAAATAACAAAAACACTGTTTTTACCTGAGAGGACACCTCTCTAGGAATCTCTAAGTCCTCCAGTGCAACTCTGTGGTCAATGTCCAACATACACTGACCATAGAATGGCACTGGAGTAGCTACAAATGGTCTTTCAGTGCAACTTTTAGTTAAAGTTGACCACAGAGTTTCACTGGAGGACCTAGACAGTCCTAGAGAGAACATATTAATGAAATCCGTGAATAATCAAATCCGCAAATATGGATGGATGACTGTAGTGTATGTAGCTGAATACAGAAGTACAGTTGGCCCTTCTTATACACGGATTTCTGTATACATGGATTCAAGCATCCACATTTTGAAAATGTTCAAAAAAAGTATAAATTTCAAATATCAAACCTTGATTTTCCATTTTTTATTTTTTTTATTTTATTGAACAAAGTTAAAAATTTGCAATAGTCCATCAGTATTTTCACGTATATGTCATAATAATAACTAACAAAAATAAATTCTACTTCCTAGTCTGTGATTGTGAACGAGTTAATTTTATAAACTATTACTTTCTCTTGTAACAATCTTTCACCATTATCTACAGAGAGTCATTTATTACCAAATCCTGTCTTGTACTGAGTGTGTTATGGATATATCTGTCTAGTGTCTCAGCCTTCTATCATTTCTATATTTACCAAAACAAGCAAATGCATTTAATACGCTAAGTTAACATTTCCCCCCATTTAATTTAATTTTCCATTTTTTATAAGGGACACCATTTTGCTATGTCATTATATTTAATGGGACTTGAGCATCCATGGATTTTGTTATCCACGGGGGATCTTGGAACCAATTCCCAGTGTATAACAAGGGTCCACTGTATATCGTGTTTCCCCAAAAATAAGACACTGTCTTATATTTATTTTTCCTCAAGAAGACCCACTATGGCTTATTTTCAGGGGATGGCTTGTCTTTTAAGTGTGGTACAAGAATCTACATTTCTTCAAATATAGTTAAGTCGTCTTCTTCTGGAACAGCGTCATAACTCTCCAAACTCAGAATTCCATCCTGAATTACTTAGAATTCCATTTCCTTTAGAACCATTGGCCCCAATCTTTCTGCTCCCTTCCTGTACTCCTCCATTCTGCACCAGGCCTATCACTATGTCTTATTTTCGGGGTATGGTTATATTGCGCAAATGCTTAGAAATCCTACTATGGCTTATTTTATGGGTATGTCTTATTTTCAAGGAAACAGGATAGCATTTGACATTTACCCACAGTTTCTGGCTTGTATGCAATAGACATATACATCACTTAACAAAATAGATGTGTTCCTAGGCACTACTTCTTTAACAGAAAATTTGCTACCAGTGGGGGGAGAAACATGGAAAGAATAGGAATAGGTTCTTACACCACAAAAAAGCAGTGCAGTTCAACATGTTTCAGGAATTTTTTTATTATGATATATATATATATATATATATATATATATATAATTGAGTTAAAAAACACAAACTTTACATGAACAAATAGACAAGTAAACATATAGCCACATATATCAGATGCTTTACATACCAATGCATATACATGTAGTATTAATAAAACATAAAAACTTCCTGCTATCACAGTCAAACCTGTTTACTATCTCATTCTTAGGAAATTGTTAAGTCTTCAAATGTATTTCCCCTGTTCTTAGTTTCGGTTCCTCGTATCAAGATATTGTCAACTTTTATTTAAATCTCATTTTGCTGAGCAGGGAGATCCAATTTTCCTTTTGAGTTTCGCCTAGCAACTGAAAGGCTCTTTAATATATGAAAGGTAAAATAATAGGTTGGCCAATGTGAAAATTAAATCATACTTCTCCTTCTTTATCTGTACCATTTATCTTGTTGTCTTTATATCTATGACATATCGAATCTTCTACCCTACAACTATTACTTTCTTTCATTTTTGTTTCTTTACCAGTCTTTTAATATGCTGGTTGCCTGTTTTCCCCAATTATTTTCTATATATTTAAATACCTGTTTCCATTTCTCCAAAAAATTAGCCATTTTTTCATTTCTCAATTTTCTTGACAGTTTATCTAACTCTATTATTTCCTGCAATTTCAATATCCATTCTTCCACCTTTGGAACAGTTTTACTTTTCCAAGCTTTTGCATATACCATTCTTGCAACACATATCATATAGAATAGCACACAACCATATTTCTTTTTCCAATTCATCATTAAGCATATTTAATAAACAAATTTCAGGTTTATTCTCTAAGTTTATATTTAATATTTTGTTAATTGTTTTATGAATGGTTCTCCAAAATCTTTTTGCTTTTTTACACCCCCACCAAATGTGAAATAGTGTCCCTCTCTTTTCCCCACACTTCCAGCATTTGCTATCATGTTTTCCATAAATTTTACACAATTTCACAAGCGTAAGGTACCATCTATAATACAATTCGTAACAGTTTTCTTTTATATCTTGGCACAGGGTATACTTTATTCTTTTAGTCCAAGATCTTTCCCATTGCTCCAGGTTCAATGGTCTCCCAGTATCTTGTGCCCATGCAATCATATTTGTTTTCACTAATTCGCTTTCTGTATGGTATTTCAAAAGGCATCTATATAATGCTGATATTGTTGCCCCTTTTTTTGCCCAGATAATTTCCTCCAAATCTGATTTTTTATTTGTTATCCCCCTGTTCTTTACGTCTTTTTTAAACTGTTCATTTAGTTGAAAATACATAAACCAGTTGTTTATCTTCCCCTCTTTCTTTAGTTCCTCTAGAGATTTCATTTCCCATGTTGCTTGCTTCAGAGGTTTCAGCAGATCTATATATTTCAACCATTTTTCATTTCTTAATGGATCAGTTTTTAAGAGTGCCTCATGGGGAGAACACCAACTACTGTATACTTTGCCTGTTGTAGCCAGATACACACAGCTATAGTAGGACTAGTTAGAGTAAAATCCCATTCTTTTGCAGCTCAAACTTAGTTTTATATATACTGTAGGCAGTTTGCTGCAACTGAACACCAAAAGTCTGAGTTTCTCCAGCCCTCCATCATCATTCTCCCAATGCTAATGTTGCTTGAAAAAAAACCAAGTACAAGGAAGAAAAGGAGGTCTCGGCAAGTGTAAAAAGTTTTTGGTTTTTAAAAAGTGCTTCTTTGTTAGAGGCTTTGTTAACAGAAGTATGCCTGTACAATCTTGGATTCAGGTACAGTGAAATGAAAGTCAATAGGAGTCCTCCAAGCAATGCAAGATAAGAATGGAGGTAGGAACACATAACTTGGTGCTTCGCTGAGATTGTAGAAGCTCATCCACATGTCACTGAACCTAAGGTTTGGAAAACTTTGGCCATCTAGGTTTTGTGGACTACATCTCCATTGGCCATACTGGCTGGGGTTTCTAGGAGCTGAAGTCCAAAATACCTGGAGCTCAGTAAACTGGGGTGGGAAATTGGCAATGTCAAATGGATAGGATGCCAAATTTTACTTAAGAACACTGGTCTTTTTCTCTCACTTTTTTGTGTAAAATACACCAGTTTATCTGACAAATAATTTTCATTTTACAAACAGAAACATGTTTGTTATCTATGCTATCATTTTTTAAAAAAAATTATATTACTGATATATAATATAATTATATCTAATTTTTAACAATTTATCGTATTGGAAAAAACTCTGTCTTCCTTAGTTCCAAGCACTGTTCTATATAAGCCACAAACTCACTTAATATGAAACGTGAGCTTATTATTTGTAGGGTTGCTTTCATTTTAGAGAATCATGGAATCTGAAGAAACTCAAAGGATCATCTAGTCAAGCCCCCTGGCAGTACAGGAATCCATAGTCAAGTGGCCAAGCGACTCTATGCAAACACCTCCAGCAAAGGAGAATCCACCGTCTGAAGTAACCAACCTGATCATTGGGTTTTCTTGGCAAGATTTACACCTGCCTCTCTTTAAGGCTGAGAGAGTACGACTTGCCCAAGATCAAGTCGTGGGTTTCTTTAACTGAGTGAGAATTTGAACCCTGGACTCCCAAATCCTAATTCAAACTATTACATCATTATGATAACAAGTTGTCAAAAGGGGTCTCACTGTCAGGAAGTTCTTCCTAATAATTAGCTGGAATTTGATTCTCCAAATGAGGAATGATATGGAAAGAGTTAATTGCAGTTATGACTCCTATTCTTCAATAGGAATTTGTGTGTGTGTGTGTGTGTGTGTGTCAAGCTGGTTCACATTCTTTGTATTACAAGCATATGGAGAAAACTGAACTTTACCCTCTACTTTGCTAACATTTACGAACATTATCATGCCTCCTCCCCCACTTCTTAAAGAGCTTTGGCATCCACTCCTTTTCATCCCAGTAAAAATTATATAGGCAGTTTCTTGTCAAAATAGTCACGTTAGCCATAAAGCATAAACGAAAAGCTGCCTCATTTCATTTTATTGTCCTGTAGAATGATTTGCTTCTGTGTACAGAAGTATCAAGTGTGCTGTGAATGGTCTTTCTTCAGCTTTGTAGATAATGCAGAGAGTCTATGTGAATTATTATGGTAGATAATTCTCCATTTATATCTGGACCTTTAAAGACTTTGAAATATTGAACTGACAGTTATTCTAATATGTTGCTTTACACCCACCCTACATACTCTTTTCAGAATTTTTGCTGGGCCTACAAGGGCTGACCCACTTTCTGTCAAGTAATACAGCCCAGGAAAGACTACACCATCTACTGACACCCAAATATGCTTCTCTGTGTCCCCGACTGACGCAGTGACTAAGGATGGCGTCTCTCCTCTGAACGCCTGCCTGGAGTCGGTAATGGGCTGGATGAGGGAAAACAAACTCAGCCTGAATCCAGCGAAAACGGAAGTACTTGGCTTGGGCCCAAGTTACTTGAGGGACCGCATCTCCCCATATGATCCGCCCCACACACTCAGAACATCTGGGAAGAACTTACTGGTAATTCCATCTTCCAAATATGTTGCCACATCCCAGATGGCCTTTTCAGTGGTGGCCCCACGGATGTGGAATGATCTACCCGAGGAGCTCCGTCTGACAACCCCCCTAGAAACATTCAAAAAGAGACTTAAAACTCTTATTTTCTGTCAAGCCTTCCCCCCTGAAGAATGAAGTTATCTACCCTGTTGCCATCGATTCCCTACTTACCCTTGAAGGCGAATGATTGTGCTTAGAGTTCTGTAACTGTATGGTTTTATTATGGGATTTTATCCTTTTATGAAATGCCTGTATGGTTGTAATTGTCTGTACACCGCTTTGATCTGTGGAAAAGTGGTATATAAATAAAAATTATTATCATTATTATCATTATTATTATTATTATTATTATTACTTTTCTAATATAAGTGCATCACCTCTAAGACTGTCATTAGCTGTGCACAAATTCTGGTGAGATGCAGAGCCAAATGCAGAGTCAGGGGCTCTACAGACTGCCCCAAAGGGGCGACCTTCAACTGCCACTTCTTCAGCCGGATCGGGGCCACAGCAACTTTATGCCACAGCCCCCATCTGGCCTTTCAAGGGTGCCACATCCACAGCAGAGAGAGAGAGCTGAATTGTTTATTCATTGCTTTATATTTATTATTCTACCTTTCGTGCAAGTTGCTCAGTATGTGGGTCTTTCCTACTTTTATCACTGGCCCAAAGGCACTTTGTGGCTTCGTGGCTGACTAGGGACTTGAATTCCTCAGTTTTCCTAAACCTTGCATGCTAACCACTACACTTTACTGATTCTCTTGCAAGAATCAGGGAATAAATAAACAAACATGTTTTCAACAAGGTGCAAATTGGAAAGTTTTTCTAACAGAAGAGAAATAAATAATACAAAACTGGAAAACTGGCATAGTTATATACCAAAATGGAAAACTGTCTTCTGCAGAGCTTTGGGATGCTACTTTCTGGATCACGATTTCCAGAATTCCCCAGGTAGCACAGTCATGACCATGCTAGTAGTGGGTTCTGGGAGTTGTATTCCTCAAAAGTAACTTTCTGAAATTCTGGTCTTCTGAAAAGTTTAATCAGTGGAGAACCATCCCAAAGTTAAGGTAATTTTAAATGCATCAGCTATCATTTGGAATCCTTCCAACTGACCTATTGTACTTTCCTTGGCTTGTCCTTGAGAGACCTTTTCCCAACTCACATGATCAGGTCAGGTAATTTTTGTCCAAACTTCTGGCATATTCACTCATTGGATAGTTATCATAACTGGGTCTCACTCACTGAATGTTTCTATACTTCAAAACAGAGGAACGTAACAAATTCCATTAGCTTCAGCACCTCTTAATGGCATAGCTATAATCCTAAAGAATCTATGGTGTTTGCTATAAATGCAGATAACAGAGGCTTTTCCAGTGATTTCCAAATGTGTTAGCAGTTCTTTCATAGAATCATAGAATCGTAGAGTTGGAAGAGACCACTAGGGCCATCCAGTCCAACCCCCTGCCATGCAGGAAATCCAAATCAAAGCATCCCTGACAGATGGCCATCCAGCCTCTGTTTAAAGACCTCCAAGGAAGGAGACTCTATCACCTTCCGAGGAAGTGCATTCCACTGTCGAACAGCCCTTACTGTCAGGAGGTTCCTCCTAATGTTCAGGTGGAATCTCTTTTCCTGTAGCTTGCATCCATTGTTCCGGGTCCTGTTTTCTGGAGCAGCAGAAAACAAGCTTGCTCCCTCTTCAACATGACATCCTTTCAAATATTTAAACAGGGCTATCATATCGCCTCTTAACCTTCTTTTCTCCAGGCTAAACATCCCCAGCTCCCTTAGTCGTTCCTCATAGGGCATGGTTTCCAGACCCTTCACCATTTTTGTCGCCCTCCTTTGGACACGCTCTAGTTTCTCAATGTCCTTTCTGAATTGTGGCGCCCAGAACTGGACACAATATTCTAGGTGGGGCCTGACCAGAGCAGAATACAGTGGCACTATTACTTCTCTTGATCTAGACACTATACTTCTATTGATGCAGCCTAAAATAGCATTGGCCTTTTTAGCTGCCGCATCACACTGTTCACTCATGTTCAACTTGTGGTCTACTTGGACTCCTAGATCCCTTTCACACGTAGTTTCATTCAGCCAGGTGTCACCCATCCTATATCTGTGCATTTTATTTTTCCGTCCTAAGTGCAATACCTTACATTTCTCCGTGTTGAATTTCATTTTGTTAGCTTTGGCCCAGCTTTCTAGTCTATTCAGGTCATTTTGAATCTTGATCCTGTCCTCTGGGGTATTAGCTATTCCCCCTAATTTGGTGTCATCTGCAAATTTGATAAGTATGCTCCCAATTCTGTCATCCAGGTCATTGATAAAGATGTTGAATAGCACTGGGCCCAGGACAGAGGCCTGTGGGACCCCACTGGTCACTTCTCTCCAGGATGAAAAGGAGCCATTGTTGAGCACCCTTTGGGTTCGGCCGGTCAACCAATTACAGATCCATGTAACAGTTCCTTTGTCTAGCCCACATTTTACAAGCTTGTTTGCAAGAATGTCATGGGGAACCTTGTCAAAGGCCTTAGTGAAATCAAGATATACTATATCCACAGCATTCCCTTCATCTACCAAGCTGGTAATTTTATCAAAGAAAGAGATTAGGTTTGTCTGGCATGACTTGTTTCTCTGAAACCCATGTTGACTTTTTGTGATTATGGCATTGCCTTCTAGATGTTCACAGACTCTCTGTTTAATGATCTGCTCCAGAATGTTTCCTAGTACTGATGTCAGACTAACTGGACGATAATTGTTGGGATCCTGATGGGGACAACGTTTGCCCTCCGCCAGTTTGCTGGGATCTCTCCTGTTTTGCAGGAGTTTTCAAAGATTATTGCCAATGGCTCCGATATTACATTTGCCAGTTCTTTTAATACCCTTGGATGGAGTTCATCTGATCCCGGAGACTTAAATTCATTTAGATTAATAAGGTGTTCCTCTACTATCTCTTTACTTATTCTGTGCTGAAATTCCCTTATTCTGTCCTCTGCTCCATTATCCTCAGGTTGAGCACCCTTTTCTTTTTCTGAGAAGACTGAGGCAAAGAAGGTGTTGAGTAATTCTGCCTTTTCTCTGTCTTCTGTTAGCATTTTGCCATCTTCTCCACGGAGTGGCCCTACCATTTCCTTCTTCTTCCTTTTGCTGCGGACATATCCAAAAAAGCCCTTCTTATTGTTCTTAACCTCTCTAGCAAGCCTGAGTTCGTTCTGCGCTTTAGCTTTTCTGACTTTACCCCTACACATGCCTGCTATTTCTTTGAATTCCTTTTTTGTGATTTCCCCCTTTTTCCATTTCTTATACATGTTCCGTTTCAAACTTAGCTCGGTTGAAAGTTCCTTAGTTATCCATCCTGGTTTCTTGAGACACCTCCCGTTTTTCTTTCTCACTGGAACTGTTTGAAATTGTGCCTTCAGTATCTCTCTTTTGAGAAACTCCCATCCGTCCTGAACTCCTTTATCTTTTAGTATTTCTGACCATGGAATCGCCCTCAATACTTCTCTAAGTTTACTGAAATCTGCTCTCCTAAAGTCTAGGATGCGTGTCTGACTATGCCTGGCTTCTCCTTTCCACTGTATTACAAACTCCAGGAGAACATGGTCACTTCCACCTAATGATCCCACCACTTGCACCCCATTAACCAAGTCATCCTTGTTGGTTAGGATCAGATCTAAAATAGCTGACCCCCTTGTTGCCTCTTCCACCTTTTGGACCATGAAATTGTCTTCCAGGCAAGTGAGGAATTTGTTAGACCTTGAGGATTTTGCTGAGTCTGACTTCCAGCAAATATCAGGATAGTTGAAGTCGCCCATCACTACTACATCTCTCTTTTCTGACTGTGTGGTCATCTGTTCTAGAAAGATATCATCCAATTCCTCAGTCTGACTTGGGGGTCTGTAGTAGACTCCCACCATAACATCCTTGTTGTTTCCCTCTCCTTTGATTCTTATCCAGATGCTCTCCACCTGGCTTCCATGATTGATGTCCAGGATCTCTTCACTGGTGTAAATATCTCTGACATATAGTGCTATTCCTCCTCCTTTCCTTTTTTGGCCTATTTCTCTTAATAAGGTTATACCCCTCTATTTCCACATTCCAATCATGAGACTCATCCCACCAGGTTTCAGTGATGCCTATTATATCATATTTGCTTTGTTGTACTAGGAGTTCGAGTTCATCTTGCTTATTTCCCATGCACTGTGCATTAGTGTAGAGACATCGCAGACCTTGGTTCCCTTTTACTTGCTGCCTGTGCAAGTTTTTTTGCCTCCCACTGTTGGGTCCTTGCACTGTTTGCCTTGTTTCCTCTATGTCCGTTTGACTATTTTCGCCATCCCTTTCGCCTTCCTTAATATTGTCTCCCTTCCCCTCGGAACTCAGTTTAAAGCCCTCCTGATCAAGTTCTTGAGACTGTTGGCAAAGACATTTCTTCCAACTGGCGTGAGATGCAACCCGTCTGTTGCAAGAAGTCCCTCCTCATGGAACCGCAGCCCGTGATCGAAGAATCCAAATCCTTCTCAGCGGCACCATCTGCGAAGCCAGTTGTTCACATCCGCTATTTTCCTCTCCCTTCCTGGACCATGCCCTTCAACTGGCAGAAGAGACGAGATGACAACCTGTACATCCATTCCTTTCAGCTTCCTACCAAGCGCCTCGTAATCCCTTTTGATGTTCTG
Organism: Sceloporus undulatus; assembly: GCF_019175285.1. Classification (NCBI taxonomy): domain Eukaryota; kingdom Metazoa; phylum Chordata; class Lepidosauria; order Squamata; family Phrynosomatidae; genus Sceloporus; species Sceloporus undulatus. Next base: position 56,560,470 of record NC_056522.1, read on the forward strand.
AAGGCTGTGTCTTGCAGTATCATTAGTTCCCACGTGGACCAAAAGGAAGGGGTATTTGTCAGTAGGCTTCACCAGTCTTGTCAGCCTCTCTGTCACATCCCGGATCTTTGCACCTGGAAGACAACACACCTCTCGAGACATCTTGTCAGGCCTACAAATCACTGCTTCTGTACCCCTGAGCAAGGAGTCCCCCACTACGACCACACGCCTCCTCCGAGGCTTAGCAGCGACTGTTCCATCGGGTGGGACTCTCAGGCTCCCCTGCTCTGTCCCTGAAGTCTGTCCATGCTGCTCTTCTTCATCCTCCTTGATAAGGGAAAGAGCTTTGAAACGATTCTCTAGCTGCAAGCTCCCCGAACAATTCCTTCTTGGCTTACTTCTCTTTGTGACATTCCTCCAGCTGTCTGCCTCCTCTGTTTGACAAGTGACCTCTTCCACCCTAGCATCTTCCTCTGCGTGGTACTCATCCAAGATGGTTAGTTCTATTGTGTCCAGGAAATCCTCTTGTTCCCTAATATGCTGAAGTGTAGCTACTCTGGCCTCCAGCTGCTGCACTTTCTCCTCCAAGAGTGCTACCAACTTGCACTTGGTGCATGTGAAGTTCTCGACTTTGTAGGCAAGAAGAGAAACATCCCACAAGAGTTGCAGGTGACTGCAGCAGATCCCTCGCTGTCCATACTGCAAAGTCTTTAGTAATGAATATAACAGTCAATCTAGTGGGTATACCTCTTTAAAGGAATGTACTAGCTGCTATCTTACACTTAAAGGGAAGGTTCTGTTTCAATATCTGATCCTAACCTGATGCCACTTGAGCAGAGTTAAAGAAAATTAAAATTCGGCGTGCGGCTCTGGAAGTTGGTATATAAAGCTAGTCTGCTAGCTCCGCCCCCTTGTGACTCACAGATGTGACTCACAGAAGCTCCACCCCTTCAGCAACAAGCACACGGTCTCGAGCACACGGTCTCAAAATGGCTGCCAAGCAGCTCCTCTCCTTCTCCTCTCTCTGGCCAGACTTTGAACTCATGTGACCTGCTAGGCCATCTGGATGCCATGCCTCTTAACTATTGCTGTTGCGGGGGGGGGGGGGTTGATATTTTAATTAGCATTTGAAAATTATTTTTGAGCTGTATCCCAAATGTTTCCAGTATAATGTAGTGGGTAACACTTTCAACATCTTCAATAAGCCCATATTTTATCATTACTGTTCCAGTACGGTACACTGAGACTTTAAAGCCTTGGAGACAAAGGACACTTTGAACAGGTGCCAGCTAGGCTCCAAACAGACACCCCAAAAGTTGCTCTTTTTTAATGGTAATAGCTCCCAGAATCATCCAGAAACCTGCATAGCTATTGCCTGAGCCTGGGATTTTGGGACTGGAGTCCAAAATGAGAGCTCTCCCAAACTATGGTAGAAGATTTAACAGTTGTGGCAGTGATATTTTGATCTGCTCTGTCATCTTTTTTCACATAACTTCCCCTCCAAAATTCTTCCTTGCACTATTGGGGAGGTTTTAATTTGTGGCAAGATTTTAATCTGTTTAACTATCATGGTTCCTCATCAATGAACCATGGCTAAATTTGTCACCATAAAACCTGGAGTGGGTTTCTTTCCTTTTATTGCTGGGAAGCAGAAGTTTTAGAAAGTGTTGCTTGTCATGCAGAGGGATAACAAGCCCATTTTGCTGAAATTCCCTTTTATACCCAGTCATTAAAGGCACAGGAGTCATTTTCAGTTTTCAATGTGATGAACGGTAGTACTGGAAAGAAAACAGTGCCCTAAATCATGTTGGGGACTCAAGCTAAATCTTACTGATTTCTCAGGCCTACTTTAGGAATATGATTTAGGACTGTGTATCTCTGAGAAATCATCATCAACTGCATCCCAAAATTATCCTCCCCAGTTTTCTTAGCAGGAGGTTCTGGACTAGTTTCAAACTAGACTGGTTTCAAATAATTTCAAAGTGATTTCACATGGAGAAAAATCTTTGGTGGCATAGCTATAGCTTAACCAAAGGACATCTGAATAACTACCAAGTTTTCCAAGAGCTGGATTGTCCCCAAAACCTCAAGATTGCTTTGTTCCTTTTCTTCTTCTTCTGTGAAGCAAAGTGGAGTCTGAGAGGCAGAAAATGACTATTTCCAGAAATCTCTCACCTATTTAAGAGAACAGGTCATTATTATCTATATACTCTCAATATTACATGTTGCTTTTATTATATTCCAAAAAGTGGTTTGCAATCAAAAACATTCAAACCACAATGCTAGATCAAGAATTAAACCTTGAAACCCCACCAATAAAGTAGATTAAAGCAGCAGAGACAGTAGATAAAACAGCACTTGGAAAAAACAAATCCTGCCAAAGCTCAATTCATTTAAAATCCTTCCAGAATAAAAGGATTGGGAATTACCTGATATGTAATTAAACAAAAATAACAGAGGCACTTTACAGACCGCCCGTTTGGGGTGGCCTGTAGGCGCTGCTTTTCCTGCCGGATTGGGGCCCCAGCTTCCAGAGCAGCAGCCTCTGAGGCCCCGATCCATCTCTTTCCAGGCTGTGGGGAAGCGGCAAAAGGCGGGGAGGAGGAGAAAGGGGCCACCCAGCCCCTTTCTTCCTTGTGTTGCTGGCACAGCCATCTAAAGCCCCGTTTCGGATCTCCTTCTTGTGCCACAGAAAGGGCGCTCTATGCGCCATCATGCGGCACGACGTCACGTCCGCACCGCCCCGTTTGGAGGCAGCGTGTTCGTGACATCGTAATGGCAGCCTCCGTGTGGAACGGGTGCTGCCATTTTGTACGTCCTGTGAATGTACTAGGGTTAGGTGCATGTGTAAGGCATGCACTTTGCCTAACCCTAGTACATCCCCAGGATGTACTTTACACCCATCTATAACGGGCCAGAGGCACCTCATGAATCAGTCTGAGAAAGGCATTCCAAAGGCAAGGCACCACCACTGAAAAGGCTCTTTCTAAATTGAAACTAGACATGCTGCAGGTTATTCAAGCCAACGTGCTGACCATTACTTTTCCAGATCTTGTTGTGCTTTACCTCCAGTAACCTGCTGCCCAGTCCTTTCTTTTGTATTCACTCTTATTTTAAAACATGTATAAGGTGACATGTAGAACTTTTCAGTTGTAAAAAAAGAAGAAAATGCAAAGAAAAGAACCAATGGAGAGCAGAAAATTACAGTGTCTGAGTCAGTATTTACAATAATTATAATTATTATAAAGTACAATAGAGTATAGAAACCCATAATTCTCATGGTCCTCTCTGAATTTTAGATCTATCTTTAGAAAGAACACACTAGAACAAGAGGCATAAAAAGAATGTCATGGAGTCACTTGACTCTTTGTTGCAGGAGAGAGATTATTTAGGTCTGAAGTGATGAAGGGAGATGCGGTGTGGTCCTGTAGAATCCAGCGTAAATAGACAAGGCTTAGAGTTAGGTTATTTGAGTTCAGGCAACAGTTTTTCTCACAGTGCTACAATGTCTATTTGCATTTAACCACATTTGAAACACTTCCATTGTGTGTTGTTTCCTGAAGCAGAAAGAACATGCATATGATGGAAAAGGCAACTGGCTCATTTATATATATATATATATATATATATATATATATATATAAAATCTGATAATTCACTGTTGAGCATTAGCAATTAATCTCTGTAAACATTTGCTCTGGCCAGTTTTGTGGAATTTTACATGCTCTTTTAGCACATCTTGTTCCAAGCCATTAATTAATTCCATATTAGGTCTCCTCTTAATTCCACTATTTTTCTGATACAATTTGCGATGTGCTTCTGTCACTTGTGATGTTGTCCAGAGTAAAAAAGCAATGTGTTGTTCTTACACCTGAACAATAGTTGCTGGTTGTTGGAGAGGGTTTTTGAATTTAATCTAAGGCGGGATACAAACCGCCGCTTTGCGGCGCTTCCCCACCGCCGCCATTTGCTCCGTGCGGGAGCCGCAGCAGCCAAACCGCGCGACTCCCGCGCGGAGCAAAAAAGAAGCTCCATTTCGGAGCTTCTTTCTGCGGCACATCTATGACGTCGCGAGGCGCCTGGCGCGGACTCGCGACGTCATAGGCGCCGCGACACATCTGGACGCTGTGCGTCCAGTACGTAAAGATGGTGGCGCCCATGTAGAAGGGGCGCGCCGCCATTTAGTACGTATAGGATACGTACTAGGGTTAGGGGGGTGCAGAAGCACCGCCCCTTCCTAACCCTAGTACGTATCCTATACGTACTAAATGGCGGTGTGTATCCCGCCTAAGTGTCCCATGAAAACTAAGCCTAGTGCCAGAGGTTGTCCATCCCTGAGTTTATAAACTGCCTCTACCCAGGTCAGTCTGCCAATGCCTAAAATGAGGTCTAAAGGCCCTTGGTGGTTGGTGACTTGGAAGAGGGCATTCATCATAGCAGAAACCCAAGTTGCCAAGTTTTTGGAGGGCTTGAACTACAACTCCCAAAGCCACCCAGCATATTATTATTATTATTATTATTATTATTATTATTATTATTCCCAATAAAGGCACTGAAGGTGGTTTATGCTAGCTTCCTAGAAAGGGAGTTTCTGGGCAAAGCCACTGAGAAGATCCTGACCTTTGTTCCCATCAAACTAGCCTAAGAAGATAGTAAGACAGAAAGAAAGGCCTTTCCAGAATATCCTAGAAATCCAACAGACTCAGGTAGGGCTAATTTTATCTATATAACTTCAGATGACTGGAAGCCGAAGTGGTTTTTTTTTTGGGGGGGGGGGGGGGGGGTTAAGTAATTATCTCAGATTCTCAATCCTTGCCTCATGAGGTGCTGCCTCACTCTTGGGGAGTTTTCTGTCCATGAGTGAAGACTTTGGTCTTGCTGCATAGATAAAATTTGGATTTGATTGGAGGAAGAAGAGGGGGAAAGGGGATAATGCGGGTGGTGATTTATTATCTTTATTTATCTCCCACTTTTCCCTCAAAACTGGTCAAGGCTTTAACTGTCATGCCTGATTCTTTTGGGTATTTTACTGGAGATGTGGTTTTATTGTGAGATTGCAATTTTTTATTGGTGCAATCTATACTGAATATTGCATAAGTATGAGAAAGGCAGAATGACATGCTTCCTTAATAAATAAACAAGTACCTTTTTTCCAATAGTTGTGCAGGACAAACAGCCACATTTCCACTGGTGTAAGCAAAAGTGTTTCATGCATGGAGGCAACTTTAGAGAGGAAAATAAACAATATGTTTGTCATTCTAAAGCAGTACCATATCTCATTACACTGACTTCAGAGGGAAAGAAAAGAAGTTAGAGTATGTGTGATGATGACTGCAGAGACCACCTATAATGAAGTGGAGTCTCAATTCTCTGGTCTTCCTGAATTTCTTGTCTGCCATAGATTTATTTCCTTGCATTAGAGCAAAGCTAAGAACACACATAGCTTTCAAGCCTTTGCATGAATACTCAAGAGGACATTTCCCCCTTAGGTTAATCCCATCTGGCAGGAACCCGTCTTAAGAATGTTTGGTATTTGTCCTAGTGTAATGGGCTAGTGTTGCAAGCTTACGGCTAGAGAAGAAGTGTAGCTTCTCTGTGCGCTTATAAGAAGCTGACAAAAACTCACATTTACTGTTACAGGAAATCCATTCATAGATAATCACATAGATATCTTCCTTTACCTGGAAGAAGAACAAAGAAGTGATCTCAGGAAAAGAAAAGAAAACCTAACAATCTACACAAAGTTCTAGGAAACTAAAGAAATCACCATGGTTTATCTGTCTACCTAGATCTATCCATTCCTTCTCAGGTTACTTCCTAGAGTTTTGGTACTTTAATTTCTAAAACCTATAAGGGAGTTCTTTCCATGTCATTACTCTGTTTCCCTCATTCCTGTGACTGACCTGTGCAAAAGCATCCATAGCCACACACCCATTTAGTCTTTTGACCAGCTATTGTTTCACCCATTCATCAAACACCACATCATAAAATGGAGTAGCCCAAATTGTTTTACCCCTCTTATTGGGCCATAAACGGTGTTAGTTGCTTGCACCTCTAGAAGAGTCCAATGTAACGGAGTGTGTAAAGATCCTGTTCTGAATGCAAGCCATGTATAGCCATGTATGTTCTGAAGGTAGGCAACATGTGGCCCTCACCAGCAGACCACTCCATCTTCAGCTGCCACCGCCACTAGAAACAAAATGCCACAAAATCCAGCACATTAACAAAAAGCCTCATTTTTTTAGAAGGATATACTATGCCCTGTTAATCTGCTGACCTCTATTGTGTGGGGGAAATGATGTGGTATGTTCCTGTGCCAGACAGTGCTGCTGCAGTTGCCAATGAATTTCAGCAGCCACAACTGCAGTGGTGACAAAAAACCTCATTACTGGTGGTGTGACCGGGGGGATGCAGAGATCCAAAATATCACTGATACACAGAAAGTTCGGTGATATACTAAATAATAATTAAAATAAAATAAAAAAATTATTTATATTGCCCCACCTCTCCCTATGGATCGAGGAGGGGTAACAACCTGATAAAAACATACAGTGCAATCATAAAATCCAACAGTTCCAATAAATATATCCAGTTCCGATAAATACATCAGTAGTTATATACAAAGAGTCTTCTTCAAGGGGAATGTCCTAATCAAGCTCAGGAGGGTAGGCCCGCTGGAAGAGCTCCGTCTTGACTGCCTTTTTAAAAGCATCTAAGTTAGTGACAAGATGGATCTCTTCCAGTAGGCTGTTCCACAGTTTAAGGGCAACAGCAGTAAAAGTTCTTTGGGAAGTCATGTGCAATCTGGTAGACCAGGGGTCAGCAACCCCTGGCCCGCGGGCCGGATCTGGCCCAGCGAGGTGGCAGGACCGGCCCCAGCTCAGTCCTGCTGCCACCACCGCTGCCATCAAGGCCGCCACTGCTTAGGCTAATGCAGGCGGCTGGCCACCAACCCACCTCCTCCTCCTGGGCAGCGCTGCCCTCCTCCTCCTCCCCAGCACTGCCCTCCTCCTCCTGGGCAGCGCTGCCCTCCTCCTCTTCCCCAACACTGCCCTCCTCCTCCTGGGCAGCGCTGCCTTCCTCCTCCTCCCGAGCACTGCCGCCGCCGCAGCCACCACCCACAGCAGGGCTTTCCCGCCCCCGTGGCCAGCCAGCCATTGGCCAGCTGGCCAAAGGGGGTACGGTCTCCTCTTTCCTTGCGCGCACACGCACAGGCCTCACTTCCGCACCCATGTGCAGGGCTTCCCAAAGAGCCTTTGCACGTAGTAGGAGGATGAGGTGGAAAGGTGAGTCATTTCAGGTCTGTCTTGGGTTGTTGTTTTTTTAATTTTTAAAAATGTAAAATACTTATTTTTGTTTTTTTATTTCATTATTTTTATTATTGCTTTTTTATTTTACTTCATTATTTTTATTATTGCTTTTTATTTTATTTCATTAATTTTTATTATTGCTTTTTATTTTATTTCATTAATTTTATTATTAAATATATACACCCCTGCCTTGTTTTTTATTTTATTTTTCATTATTCTTTATTATTAAATATATGCAAGTGCATTTTCTGTGTATTTATGGTGCTTTGAATGCTAACAATCTGCCTTTCTTGAACAATTATAGTGATGATGATGATAGTGATAGCAGCAAGCCTCTGAGGCACAGCCCATGTAAATTGCTGTGATTTTTACAAACTCATGCGCAGTGAAGAAAAACCACAGTCCCTTGACCAAGTACACACTTCTGAGAAGTACAGTTGAACCCGAGGGCAAATCACTTCTTGTGAGACCACCTTGACATGTTCAATATGCATAGCCATGTGAACCTTTCTGTGATCTGTCTAGGAATAATGTCCAAATGTCCTCCATTTTGATCATGCCTAAGAAACATGCATTTATATTAACATTTTTAAAAAATCATCACATTTTTTGCATGTCCTCCATTTTTAAAAAATGTGTCCTACATTTGAAAATGCTGTCCTATATTATTTAATTATTTATTTTTTTTCCTCTCCCCCCCCCCCCCCCTTGTCTGGGGGACACCAACCCGGCCCCCGGCTCAAAAAGGTTGCCTACCCCTGTGGTAGACTGTATTTCCTGTAGATTTTTCCAAGATATTCTGAGAGTGTGGGGTGGATTGTGTCAGGAGAGGCGTTCCTGCAAGTAACTTGGGCCCAAGCCATATAGGGCTTTAAAGGTAATAACCAACACCTTATACTGCGTCCGGAAGCTGATTGGCAGCCAGTGGAGAGGTTTTAAAACAGGAGTTATATGGTCAAATCTGGAAGTACCAGTGACTAATCTGGCTGCCATATTTTGAACCAGTTGAAGCTTCCAAACTTGGCATAAGGGTAGCCCTATGTAGAGCACGTTACAGAAATCAAAGCAAGAGGTTACCAGTGCATGTACTACTGCTTCAAGGTCTCTCTGGTCCAGGCAGGGGTGTAGCTGGCGTATCAACTGAAGTTGATAACAGGCACTCCTGGCGGTTGCATCAATTTGAGGTGACAGCTGTAGTGACGAGTCCAGGAGTACTCCCAAGCTGTGAACTTTGTCCTTTGGGGGAGTGTAACCCCATCCAGGACTGGTCGACAAATTTCCTTCCCCAGGCCAGGGGTACCTATCGCTAGTACCTCCATTTTCTCTGGATTCAGCCTGAGTTTGTTTACCAATTCAAGGCAAGTAGTCGGAGGAGAGACGCCATCCTTAGTCTCTGCAACAGTCGGCGACATAGAGAAGTAGATTTGGGTGTCATCAGTGTACTGGTAACACCGTGCCCCATGCCTCCAGATGATCTCTCCCAGCGGCTTCATGTAAATGTTAAACAGCATGGGAGACAGAATAGCATCCTGAGGGATGCCAGATGTCAGCTCTCTTTTTGAGGAGCAGCTATCCCCCAGCATCACCATCTAGAATCTGCCTGAGAAGTAGGAACGGAGCCACTGGAGTGCAATGCCACTGATACCTAACTCTCTCAGGCATTCCAGAAGGATACCGTGGTCAATGGTATCAAAGGCCGCTGAGATGTCCAAGAGCACCAACAGGGTCACACTTCCCCTGTCGATGCCCAGACGGAGATCATTGACTAAGGTGACCATGGCTGTCTCAACTCCGTATCCCACCCTAAAGCCAGTTTGAAATGGGTCTAGATAATCAGCTTCATCCAAGACAGCTTGGAGTCAGGTGGCAACGGCTCTCTCGATCACCTTGCCCAAGAATGGTAAGAGGGAGACCAGTCTGTAGTTATTTCGAATCAGGGGGTCAAGGGAGGGTTTTTTTCAAAAGCGGCTTAACCACTGCTTGTTTAAGTTTTTCTGGAAATTTTCCCTCCCTAAAAGATGCATTTATTATGAGTTGAAGCAATGTTTTTATCGCATCACCTCCCTGGACAGTCAGCCATGATGGGCAAGGGTCGAGAGGGCAAGTCGTCCTCCTTACACTTCCAAGAAGCTTGTCCACTTCATCGGTATTTACAGACTCAAATTGATCCAGTTTAACAATAGTCTGCGGAGTCACTGGATACCTCTCTTGTTGTTTCTGTTATAATCCCTGCATCCAGAGATTTTATCTGCAAAAAAGTCATTAAATGCATCACAGCAGGCTTTTGTTTGTTCTAAAAGAGGGTTCTGGGTGGGAGGTAGTTGGGTCAACTCTTTTACCACCCTGAACAGCTCTGCTGGACAAGACTGTGCAGACGCAATGCATACAGCATAGAACATGTTCTTTGCTGTATCCATTGCCACTCCATAGGACTTCAAGTAGTCACTGTGGCATGTCTTGTCAGGTAATAACTGATGTTTCTGTCAGCAGCACTCTAGTTGTTGCAGCTACCAAACCTATGTCCATGTTGAGTTAGTCAGAAATTACTGCTTCTTATATCTTGCCTTTAAAGCAGTAAGCTAAATTGGCCGTTGCATAAATCAATTACAGTGGGCCCTTGTTATCTGCTGGGGTTTGGTTCCAGGGTTCCCTGTGGATAACAAAATCTGTGGATGCTCAAGTTCCACTAAATACAATGGCATAGTAAAATGGTGTCCCTTATGGGGGGTGGGGTGGGGGTTTGTTATTTAGAATTTATACTTTTTGGAATATTTTCAAGCTGTGGATGCTTGAATCCGTGGATATAAAATCCGTGGATAAGGAGGGCTGACTGTATTTTAATAAATATTTAGTTAAACATGTTATTTTTTTCTAAGCCCTTATGCTCAAAGGTACCTGATATATCCCCTCAAGAATATCATTGGCTGGATTCCACATAATTAGATACAGAACAATTATCATAATTGAAAGATCTATTAGGTAGATCTGTTAACAAGGGGGACCCTCTCTATCTGTTATACCTTGCAAGGAAGAGGGGGGTATCTTCTCCAGGTGCACAATTTATCTCATGTGCTGTCTGCATCAGTATTGCCATGTAGACTTGCATTATGTTGACAGTGGATATACTGTAAAAGTAAAAGTGGTTGCACTTTTTAACAAAAGCAGCAGGAAATTATTATTCAGTAACACAAGAAACAGATATGCATATCCTTCCACAAACACTTTGTCTCACCTGCAAATCTGCCTGATCAGCAGATGTGAGACACCGTGGTACAAGCATAGGGCTGTGCTTCTCAATTATTTTCTGTCATGCCCCCCCTAGGAAGAATAAAACATTTCGTGCCCCCCGCGCGACTGTAAATAGTATCATTTGTCTATACAATTGTTATAAGTACACTTCTGCATAACACTGTATCCTGAGCCTCGCGCCCCCCTTTACGGAGCCTCGCGCCCCCCCGGGGGGCCCGCCCCACTATTTGAGAAGTACTGGCATAGGGGAAGCTGCAAACTGCATGGAAAGGATAAGGTACAATCTGGTTATGTAAAAGAGTGAGCACACTCTTCTGCTAGAGCATGTACTACCATTTATAGGCTATCATGACATCATAAGATATATATAGAAAGACATAGATCTATAAATATAAAGATAGAGAGTGAAAGAAAAGGAGATAGACTTGGAAAGTCAAAATCTAGCTTTAAATAATATCTTTGGTATTTAGTATTGACACAGAGAGTTGAACAAAGTACCTTCCAATTAAAGCATAAAGACTGAATAAAGGAAAGGAGGGTCTTTGGTATGCACCACATAAAAGGAAGTATGCCCAGGCTGCAGTCAAGTTTCTACCTATTAGATCTGAGAGCTCTGGTGTCAGTTGATCAAAATAAGCTCTTGGTGGCCATTGGCTCAGCTGCCGAAGTGTTGTGGAATGTTTACAAATATTCCAACTGTTCAGAAATTTTACAAGCTGTCAGCACACAAGACCCAGAGATATATTGTGAAGGGGTTCAGCACAGATAGGAATAGGCAACATTTTCAAATAATATATCAGATGTTCAACTATGTGCATCAGTGTTGTGATGTGAATGTCTGAGAGTAGTATGTGAATCAGGCATGAGAGAAATTCAGTTATATGTGTAGAGGGGATGAGTATATGCATGTGTATGAATGGAGGAATGTGTGACATAATGTAAAGGAAACTGACACAAAGAGGTTAATTAATAATGCATAAACATAAATAAATAATCACATCTACATTACACTTATTTGGTCAGGCAAACCCAGGTTCTGTCCAGTCTAGAAGTTAGGAAACCATTTGCGGTGCCTATCTCAACTCCCACATTGACACCCACCCACCAAGATTGTAGCAATGACAGAGGAAAATGTGGACACTGGGCCCACAAATAAGACCAAGATAAGAATTCTGCTACCTCCAATGAAATTTTTCTTCAGTCCCTAATTTCTAGCATTGCAACTGAGCATCTAAAAATATAGTTTGGGCATTTAAAAATATTGTAGTATTCTGCAAAACACCAACATTTTATCAACTTAACTAAAACATTATAAAGTACAAGTAAGCTTTGCCATGCATGTATACTTGCAAGACCTGCCTTTGGTGCATGTACAACTGTGTGAGAAAATTCATTCTCAGCTTTGACACATGTGCTGACAACATACAGGCATTCAGTGCTTCATTGCAGAAAAGCAAATGTAGACATTTGAAAGTAACATATTTATTTTATTTATTCATTATTTTTATTTATCACACTTATATCCCACCTTTGACCCAAAATGGGATCCAAGGCAACTTACAATAGTTTAACAATGTCAAAGTATTCCTTACTGGATAAATCTCCAGACCATTTCAAAATGACAAAAGTAAGAAACAGCTAAAATAATAAAATACCAGAAGTTATGTACAATTTAAACAAATGATCATAATCCCTCTGTGCAAGAAATAACTTTGCTTCCTCAAAGTATCTGTTTTGAAAGCAAAAGGGGCTTTGGATTACAAAAGTTAAAAGTTAAAAGATAATTAAATAACAGTATTATTAAAAACATGATTAAAACAGTTAAAACACTTGTTAAATATATACAATATTTTGTTGTTGTTGTTGTTGTGTGCCTTCAAGTTGTTTCCAACTTATGGTAGTTAAAGTGGTGTCAAACTACTTTATTTCTGCAGTGTTTCTACACCCTTGATTGAGGCTAACCATTTCTTATCTGCTAAGATCCTTCAAACTGAAGTATCCAAAAAGTGAGTTAGAAATTTCCAGTGGTCCATGGCATCCCAGGCTTTGCCCCACACAACTATAGAAAGAATGCTTTCAAAGTGTGGATTTAGTCAGATCTGCAATTTTGGAAAAGATTTCTATCCAAATGGGGAGGACACCACTCCTGTTCCATTCCAGAAAGGAGAGCAAAGACCTTAGTAGAGATCTATAAATTAAAAAGAGTCCCTGTCTCATGTGCAACCATCCTCATTATACAATGGACGTTCCCTGAAACACTTTTATAAATGTGTTTTCCAGCTTAACCTTTGCAGTTCTAGAATACTTCTTTTTGCCCTTGATAAGAGTAGAAGAAGATCTTGCATGATGAAACCAGAGGACCATCTCATACTTGCCTGCACTTTTTAAATATGAAGAGCCTCTAAGGAAAAAAAAGGTAGCAACCATGATTAGAAAGCACCCTTGACTAGAAAACCCTGTGATAGGGTTGCCATAAGGCAGAAATACAAGCAATAAAGAAAAGAAAAGAAGAAAAACAAAAGGGTGTTAGGAACAAACTAAGAATTATGAATGCAACAGTACAACAGCTTGTGCAGAAAGATAAAAAATTACTACAATGACCAATGAAGAGAAATAGAAGACAAAAAAAAATAAGAAAGAACAAGAGATCTATTCCACAAGATCCAGGAAATTAAAGGAGAATTCAAGCCAAGGACTGGGATGCTCTATGACAATAAAAATAACATAATTCAAGACCAGGAAGGAATAAAAAGATGTTGGATGCAATATACAGAAGTATACAGAAGGGATGACAAAATGAAAGACACATGGAACAAAGAGCCATATGAAGATGAAACCCAAATTCTAAAAAGCGAGGTGAAAACTGCAATAAGAGAAATAACGAAAAACAAATCACCAAGAACAGATAATATTCCAACTGAACTGCTGCAATCCACATTAACAGAGTCAACTCTAGTGCTAACCAACATATATCAACAGATATAGAAAACAAAACGATGGCCAACAGATTGGAAGCGATCAGGATACATCCCCATCCACAAAAAGGAAGACACAAGAGACTGCAGCAACTATAAGACCATAGCATTGATCTCTCATGCAAGCAAAATCATGCTCAAAATTTTGCAACATAGACTCCTACTATACATGGAGAGAGAAATCCCAAAGGTTCAAGTGGGATTCAGAAAAGGAAGTGGCACTAGGGACCACATTGTAAACATATGATGCTAATGGAGTGCACCAGGAATTCCAAAAGAAAATCAGCATGTGCTTTATAAACTATAACAAAGGTCACAAATATGAGGTTGCAGGAATTAAGCAGAGCAGTGGAGGACAGAGGGTCTTGGAGATGTCTCATTCATAGGGTTGCCATGAGTCGAGGTCCATTCGAAAGCAGCTAACAACGACGACAAAGTCAGAAATGACTTCAAGGGGCACAACAGCAAACCTTGACTAAATGATAACATATATAAAGCAATCAAACCCTGACTTTGAATTGAACACCCAGCAACCTATGCCTGAATGGATAAACCTGCCATTGGGACAGTTCCCATACAACGTTTTCTTAAAGCAAATATTCTCAAGTACTGTCTATCTCCAGATGTATTCAAATGAAATTCTCAGTCAACCCAACATGGAAAGTCTTTTCTGCCATGGCCAGCTGACATTGATAGACCTTTCTCAACAAACCTGTGGCATCCTTGTCTAGTCACATCTTAGAAACTTGTTTTATTTGATTATTGCTCCCAGGTATAATAATACCCACATCTAGCATGGCCATTTTTTGCCAGCTCTGCATATATCCAATCAAATGTATCATACTTGTAGAATAAACACCCTACACTGCACATGCAAATTTGCTTGGTACAGGTTTGTAGTAAATGGTGATATTAAGTCCTATTGCTTTGTTAGTTCGAAATGTGGCTTCTTTCTACAGACCCTGATTAATGCAATTGTCTTTTTTTTTTCCCTGAAAGGGAACCCCAAATGTTCTATTAACCACATTTGTAGGGGAAAGAAAACTATCTTATGCTAATGTAGGTGAAACTATGACTCCAAAGTAATTCGTCTTTCGTCTTTTGTTACAAAGGTCAAAATCTGTTTCGGCTGTTCCAGTCACCCCTCCCCTTGCCCTTCCTTCCAAGACCTTGGCTCCTTGTTTAAAGAACTTGAAATCACAACAGTATGTACGCTGTTTTCTTCTGAAGTGAGAGAGATCTGAGAACTCAATGTATCTGAGTAGCAGGGCAAAGGAGCAAACTGAAATCATTCTGCAGTACTGCTTAGAGTAGTGTCTACCTCACCCAGGCCTACACATAGTCATGCCTAGGCTATATTAAGTACTTCTGCTTTTTTGTGGATTTCAAGGAAGAAGTAACCATATCTATAAAATATCAAACTGTGACCAATGAAGCTTAACAATACATTTCTTTGAAAGAACTGTGGCCCTTTGGCTCAGATTATTTTTCAGTTGATCTCATCTGATTTTGGAGCATTCCATTACACATGGAAATTAGATGTATTCATTGCTGTATTTTCTTTGGAAAAGCAGAGTATAACTATGGTTTGCCAAAGTCATTTTGCTGCTTCAGTCAAAGAACAAGATTGTATCCCTCCCATTCTATGTATCAAAGCTGACTAGACTGGCAGAAACCAACTGCCAACATCGGTGATGAAACAGTTTCCTCCACTATACTTGAAGTCAGCAGCCTAGTCTTGGGCAGCAGGAGGGGGAGAGCAAAATTGCCCCCCATAAGAATTCAATAAGAATTCTGCACCTCGATGAATTTTTCCTTTAGTCCCCAAATATCTAGTATGGCAGAGAGTGACATGCTGAAAGTAATCCACACTTTGAACTCATATTTGTTGAATTCACATTCCTTTTGTAATACTGCCAGCTGCTTTTCTTTGGATCCCTAAACTGCATTTCTAAATGATCAAGTGAATTTTAATTTATTGCCAAGCTAGAAATTTGGGGACTGTAGGAAAATTTCATATAGGAGGGCAATTGCCCCATTTCCTCCCTCCATATTTTCACACATCTTGGGGGGGGGGGGGGGGCTGAGGTTACACTGCATGGCGCACCATTTCTTCTCCATGCAACTTATTTATAACTCCCATCATCTACCACCTGAAGCAACCATCTTCCTCTGACTGTTGATAAAAACAGCCTTGGAAATAAATACAGCACATGAATATTAATAAATAGTTATCAACTGAAGGACACTTTACTGCACAGACAGGAGCAAAGGAGGAAACATTTCCAGCAGAGAAACAGTTAAGGCTGCTGAAGCTAGTGGGACAGAAAATCTACTGCCAGTTTTGATCTGAACTTTATATAAGCTGAACCTTGGCCCCAAAATAGATTCAGCACTTTGGATAGCTCCTCTGAAGTTTGAACTATAACCTAGAGCACATTTATTGACCCACTGTCTTTGAAGCCACCATCCAGCACTACAAAGAACATGGGATTGGTGAGGACAGCAGTTTGAGAGGGGTTGGTGTACTTTCCTTCCTCTCCCCATTCTGGGGGCACTTTGAAAGACTCTGGATTTAATGGCCCCAAAGCTACTCAGATCCTGCCACCACTGCTGCTGCAGTGTCCTACAGTTATACTAGAACTGCAATCAAAACACTGATAGCAGAGTAGCAAGACAGGTGGAAGTTATCAATATAGTGGGAAAGATTTCAGCAAAAATAGATCTGCCGTTCTGTTTGTAGTCTCTGCCTCTCCCATGGGCTATAGGATCACATCTCTAATAAAATAAAAAAAGAAACATTATAGAATCTTATAGAAAGAAAACTAAAACTGGCTGGGAGAATAGTGGCTTTCTCCATGCCTCTCAACATGCCATCGGAGCACTTCCATTCTCTTCCCAAGGGAGACAGTTGGAAATACATGTCTTTTGTCATGCTGGAAAATCCATTCCGTAAAAGACACATTTTTACAATTGTCTCCCTTGGGAAGAGAATGGAAGTGTTACAAAGACATGTGGAGAGGCACACAGAAAGCCGCTGCTCTCTTGCTATGTTTCAGCTTTCTTTTCTCATGTGATAAAGCAGTACTGTACATTATGGTTTGAATACCTTTACTTTTCTTGAATACCTTTATTTTTATTTTTGGAAAATGGTTCAAATTGCTGGAAGAGTACATATGATTGATTATCTGCTCTCAAATCCTTATTGAACTTTCATGGTCAGTATTTAAAACATATCCATAAAAACAGCTGAAAGTCCATAACTTATTATCTCAATGGAGAAAGATCAATATGGTATTACAATTTTATCCCATATTTCATTTTTATAATGAAAAGTACAGGTCAGTGTAATAAGGGTAATATAGCACCAGGAGAATGGTAGAGAGAGGAAATGATGACATTCAGCATCCAGTCAATATTTATTTATTTATTTGTTTATTTATTTATTTAATATCCCATTTTTCTCCCATAAGGTATTCAAAGGAGCTCATGACCTACACTAAAACAATACAGCTAAATTATGTTTTCACTCTAATTTGTGCATGTGGTGGCATCCTAACATCAGCAAACAATGCTATGTTTATGTATTTGAAATATGTTTAGGTGATAATAGGAGATAGCCATACTTTGATAAGAATCAGAATTTAGATTTACAAAAACTAGAAAATCTCTGTCATTAAGGGATGCTAAAAAGAAACAAAATTGTCAGCATTTTTCAAGATATGAATTGGTCATAAGGCTACGGTTATTTTACTTAGGATACACTGATAGAGGTCTATGGTGTTTTGAATAGTAAATATCTTAGCAATAATACCTGGATGGATTAGCTTAGTAGCCTGAAATCTCCCCCCCTCCCCCCCAAATCCCTTTCTCTTAAAATAAACCATATTTAAGCCATGGATGAATCTCTCCCACACACATATACCTCTATAGAGAAACAAATCTACAAGGCTTACATATGTATAATAAATGTGTATGTGTGAAGCACGCACATCTATATTCAAATAAATAGATATTCACACATACAAATGTCTGTGTGTATATACAAATATATGTGTATCATTTGGTTCATTTATAACTTATAATGTGCTATTGGCTTTTGCTGGGTGGGTGTGATTTAACATTTATGCTTCAGCAATGTTATGTGGCAATCCATAGCCTATTACCAGAGTGCTGACACCTTGGCCTTTAACATTTGTGCTGGCGCATCCATCTCCAGTGCTCTATTGCCATCGATATAACATCATAGGAACCTTGTTTATTGTAAAATATTGCCAGAACTCAGAGAGAAAAAATCCTTTTGGGGACTACAGTTCCCAGAATCCCTAGCCAGTATGGCCCATGGCCAGTGGGATGCTGAATGCTGTAGTCCAAGAAAAGTAAATTCTTCAAACTCCTGATGCTTCCTTGGCCATTCTAAAAAAATGAAGTGAAAAGCTGAGTGGCATGTGGCATCCAAATCCAAATTTAATACAGGAATGGAGAAGAAATCAAACTCCTCAGAAACTGGAACAACTTACTTGAAGCGATGTCATCATGGTTGCAAAGTGCTTAGAGAAAAGGTTGTCTCCTCCTCCTGTTCCAAGAGAAATATCTGATAAATAGCCCTTGAAATAAGTAGTAGGGTATTTTCTGGGCTAGAAGTGGATTTCCCACCTTAAAGGTGAATGATATACAGTATTCTAGTCCCCAGTGATCCATCAAACACACTGGGTGACCTTGGCCTAGTCACAACCTCTCAACCTGACCTATCTTACTGGGCTATTGTTGGGAAGAGAAAAAGAGAAAGAGAGCTTGTGCTCACTGGAAGAAAGGTGGGGTGTATATGTGACTAATTAATATGTGTATATGTCACGAATAATTAAAACACAATAGATAATAGGGAGCAGGGAATAAACTCATGGCCCAACTTCCCAGGTTCTGGCCCCACTTACATACTTAAGAGTTTGCTCATACTCAGGGGAAATCTTAAGCCCAGAAAGCTGTTTTGATGGAGGAGGCCTTCCCCCTGATGCTTGGGCAACTCTAGGCAAGGACAGGCAGTGTGCCAAATACTAAGGGTCACAGCCAAGAATGTGTCCCTCCTCCTTGTTACTCTTTGTATATGCTCCTCCTGTAAATAACATGTGCTGGGGAAATTCTGGGAGTTGTAGTAAAAAAACAGGGCATATTTCCAAACTCTGAATATGCCAGGCCACATCCAATATGTTCTTCCCTAAATTCCCTGATGTCTTTTCCACCCACTTTGGAGAAATTTATTTGGAATGAGAAACAGAGGAAAAAGTAGTACCATCCTTTAGCACAAAGTTGCTTCATCCCTGAAATCTGACCAGAGGCAGTAAAATAAAGCTTGAGGCTGGCAAGAAAATAGTCTTGTGCTATTGATTTATGCAGCTGCTGAAACATCCAAAGACATCTTCTTCCAATCTCTGCTTTGAATTGCTTCCATTTTCAGCAAAGAACCCATGGCATGCCAGTGCAGAGTGACCAGATGTCATAATCACAAAGAGAGACAAGACATTGCAAGATGTAGGAGATTCAAGAAAAATGTAGGACATTACAAAATAAAAACTGGAACAATTAATATAAATATAAATTCATGCTTTTTAGTCATGCCCAAAATGGAGGACATTTTGGAATTCCTCCTGGACAGATGGCTGAATACAGGACATGTCCAGGAAAATGATGTCCAGTCACCCTGTTCCAGTGTGAATGAATGTCAGTGGGCAGAAGCTAAATCTCCTCCTCCTCCTCCTTGTGCATCTGTGCCCTCAAGTCACCTGTTGCCTTATGGTGATCCCATTAAATCAAATTTTGCAACAATAAAGTACCAGCATAATATAAACAGCTAAAGGGTTCAAATCTCTACTCGGTCATGGAAAGCCACTGAGTGACCTTGGAAGCATCACACTCTCAGCCTTAGAGGAATGCAGTGGCAAACCTCTTCTGAATAAGTCTTGTCAAGAAAACCCAATGATAGTGTTGTCATAAGTCAGAGTACAGTGGACCCTTGTTATACGCTGGGGTTTGGTTCCAAGATCCCCTGTGGATAACAAAATCTGTGGATGCTCAAGTCCCATTAAATATAATGACTTAGCAAAATGGTGTCCCTTATAAAAAATGGAAAATCAAGGTTTGATATTTGAAACTTATAGTTTTTTTGAACATTTTCAAACTGTGGATGCTTGAATCCGTGTATAAAAAAATATGTGTATAAGAAGGGCCAACTTGAAGACACTTAACAAAGCTACGGGTAAGTCTTTTATTTTTACCTGGTTGTACCTACATTTAATGAGCTGTGCTCTGGAATACCATTGGAAGTGGTCCAGGAATTAGCAGAGGAAGGTGCTGCAGATAGAAAGGAAAATGAGCAACCACCCTGCCCCAATTCATCAAAGGTGTACTGTCATTTTCATTCACAGAAAGGGTCCTTTAGCTCTAAACTCAGGATGTATTCAGGGTTACTTCACAATAGCCTGTAGCAATGTGTACAATAGCTTCATTTTGAACTGTGTGAAGATAGCTTTATGTTGTTTTTTTTACTTCCCTTCTCTTGCTATCTGTTTCTTTGAATGATTCAGACTTTTGGGGTCTAAGAGAAAATGTATAATTTCCCTATTTCTTCTCATGAGTTTACAGCCTCTCCCCCACTGCCACCCAAATAATTCCTCTGTTTTCAAAATCTAAAAGAACATTCAAAATTATTATGATTATATAAATGCAGCAAGTGGTGTCTTGGGAACTAAATATCATGGCATTGAATAAGCAGCTCTTTTGATTTCTTTGGTCTCATCTGAAACCACAGAGCTTCACATTGTATCCCTCTTGTAGATTTTGGATTTATTTATTTTTTACAGATTTCAAGTCCTGGGAAATTCCTTTGAGACCTGGGACTCTTTTACAGTACACAATTACAGCAATATGGCTCCATTTTAACTGCCAAGGCAACATCATATGGAATCCTGAGGGTTGCAGTTTAGGGAAGGATATTTAGAATTCTCAGCCACAGAATGCTAGCATCCCACCAAAACTATAAATCCCAGAATTCCATAGGATGGAACAATATCAGTTAAAGTGGCATCATAAGGCTGGAGCTGATGAGCAGGAAAAAGCAGCTCAATCCTGCTTTTTCCAAAAGTGGATCAAAACCCCACTGTCCACATAGCCCACTTCCATGGCAGGTGAATATTCACGAGAAGACCACACAATGTGACATCAGATCACCCTGCAGGATTATTGTTTCATTTGCCTCCTTGCACAAACACACCTCATGCAACCTCCAAGTACCTCCCATGTCCACCAGATGCAATCCCACTGCAGAGCTGCCCCATTGAACAGATGCATAGTCAGATGTGCAATGTTTCGCTGGTACGGGGCGTCAGTGCATTGTGTGTGAGTGACACACTGGCAAAGTACATAGATGCCCAATTCATCCCCCTTCATCCCATGCCTCCTGTTGGACTGTCTGGTTTGTGTATATTGCAATTACATCCAGAGTTGTCACACATTGATTGACTGATTGATTGATTGATTTGCCACAGCCCCACACTGACGCTGGGCTGTTATATACTGAGGTGAAAATGCACATTTTCCAAGCTAAGATGGAGTATCCTGGCTTATTTTTGCTCTGGTTTTTAGCCCATAGAATCATAGAATCATAGAGTTGGAAGGGACCGCAAGGGCCATCGAGTCCAACCCCCCTGCCATGCAGGAACTCTCAATCAAAGCATTCCCAACAGATGGCCATCCAGCTTCTGCTTAAAGACCTCCAAGGAAGGAGACTCCACTACACTCCGAGGGAGTGTGTTCCACTGTCGAACAGCCCTTACTGTCAGGAAGTTCTTCCTAATATTGAGGTGGAATCTCTTTTCCTGTAGCTTACATCCATTGCTCCGGGTTCTAGTCTCTCAAGCAGCTGAAAACAAGCCAACTCCCTCCTCAGTATGAAATCCCTTCAAGTATTTAAACAGGGCTATCATATCACCTCTTAACCTTCTCTTCTCCAGGCTGAAGATCCCCAGCTCCCTTAGTCGTTCCTCATAGGGCATGGCTTCCAGACCCTTCACCATTTTAGTGGCTTTCCTTTGGACATGCTCCAGTTTCTCCACATCCTTTTTAAATTGTGGTGCCCAGAACTGGGCACAATATTCCAGATGGGGGCCTGACCAAAGCAGAATATAGTGGCACTATTACTTCCCTTGATCTAGACACTATACTTTTATTGATGCAGTCTAAAATTGCATTGGCCTTTTTAGCTACCGCGTCGCACTGTTGACTCATGTTTGTGGTCTACTTGGACTCCCAGATCCCTTTCACACGTAGTTTCATTCAGCCAGGTGTTGCCCATCCTGTATCTGTGCATTTCATTTTTCCGCCCAAGTGCAGTACCTTACATTTCTCCGTGTTGAATTTCATTTTGTTAGCTTTGGCCCAGCTTTCTAATCTATTCAGGTCATTATGAATTTTGGTCCTGTCCTCTGGGGTATTAGCTACTCCTCCTAATTTGGTGTCATCTGCAAATTTGATAAGTGTGCCCCCAATTTTGTAATCTAAGTCATTGATAAAGATGTTGTATAGCACTGGGCCCAGGACAGACCCCTGTGGGACCCCGCTGTTCACTTCTCTCCAGGATCATGCTTCATTTTAGTTTCCACCCAGTTTGGAGATGTACATCATATAAACACCTCATCTTCAAAGCAGCTGGAAGTCCATTTATTTTGCCCATCTGTTTCACCCCATAGTTAGGCTCACCATACATACCATGTTTTTCATATTTCCAGACCATCCTGTCATTTTAACAGAAATGTTAATTTTTTTTTCCGTTTTCAAGAAAAATGCCCTGTTATGTTGTGAAAACGGTTTAAGGATTCCTGTTTGAAATTGCAGTTGTCAAAAAAAAACAACATTGTGTCATGGAATGTGATAAGTTTTATGACAAGATGTTGAAAGACCAAAATTTTCTTTGTAAAGCTACTTCATCAGAGAAATATTCATGGATACAATCATGGTGAAATACAGTCCCCCATCTATGGAGATTATCACATGCCTTTCTTTGCCCAGTCTGGGCACGGCTTGGGCACAGGTTTAAATGGTGAAAGCACATCTTATCACACACCTCCTTGCCCAACTCAGCCACATTGTGTACCTGATCCAGACTCCTGGCCTACTTTTCAAAGGATGGGAAAGTATTATTTATTCGAAAAGTACACAAGGAGCCCAGATCAAGTATGTGATGAAGCTGAGTTGGGCAAGTAGGCGTGCAATAAGATCCACTTTTACCCATGTAAGCTGTGCCCTAATCAGGTGAAAGAAGGAGTACAATAATCTCCTATGTCTATCTAAATGTTTCCATGAGTTCTGTCACTGAAGAATAATTGGTAGCTCATTATGTTCATATAATAAAACTTTTGTTATCATCTTACTTTTCAGGACTATGGAATATTACATAACCCCATCCCATTTTTGCCATCCCAATATCCGAGTTTTGTCTCAAGGAAATACCGTCAGCCTAAGCATAGTACTAAAAGTATGTGGCACTAGGGCCCCTGATAACCTTCTGGAACCAAGCCTATCAAGCAGTTTTGGATGAAACCAATTATCTGGACCTATTTCAAACCGGCTTCAGAGTGGGATACGGAGTTGAGTCTGCCACAGTTGCCTTAGTCGATGATCTCCGTCTGGGCATCGACCAGGGAAGTGTGACCTTGTTGGTGCTCTTGGACATCTCAGCGGCTTTCGATACCATTGACCACGGTATCCTTCTGGAACGCCTGAGGGAATTGGGTATCAGGGGCACAGCGCTTCAGTGGTTCTGATCCTATCTCTCGGGCAGATTCCAGATGGTGCAGTTGGGGGACATCTAGCGTCCCTCAGGGAGCTATTTTGTCCCCCACTTTGTTTAGCATTTACATGAAACCGCTGGGAGAGATCATCTGGAGACACGGGGTGCAGTGTTATCAGTACGCTGATGACACCCAAATATGCCTCTCTGTGTCTCCGACTGATGCAGTGACTAAGGATGGCGTCTCTTCCCTGAATGCCTGTCTGGAGTTGGTCATGGGATGGATGAGGGAAAACAAACTCAGACTAAATCCAGAGAAAATGGAAGTACAGTGGGCCCTCGCCTTACGCGGGGATCCATTCCGGATCCCGCCGCATAAGGCGAATTCCGCCTATGCTCAAGCCCTATTGTAAACAATGGGGCTTGTGCACGGCAGTGCGGCTGCACACAGGGCGCAACGGGCACACGCGCCCATTCAATTGAATGGGATGCGCCGCCCCTTCCGCCCCGCACGTGCCCACGGCTTGAGCGCGTATGCTCAAGCCACGTAAGGCGCGCCCGCGTATAACATGGGCGCGCTGTACTTGTGATAGGTTCCCCAGGTCCAGGGAAGGAAATTTATCAGCCTGTCCTGGATGGGGTCACACTTCCCCTAAAGGTCGAAGTTCACAGTTTAGGAGTACTTCTGGACTCGTCCCTGCAGTTGACATCTCAAGTAGATGCAACAGCCAGAAGTGCTTGCTATCAACTTCAGTTGATACGCCAACTGCGACCCTACCTGGGCCAAAGGGACCTTGAAACAGTGGTACATGCTCTGGTAACCTCTCGTCTAGATTTCTGTAATGCGCTCTACATGGGGCTACCCTTGTACCAAGTCCGGAAGCTTCAGTTAGTACAAAATATGGCAGCCAGATTGGTCACCGGTGCATCTAGGTTTGACCATATAACACCTAAGTTGAAAGATCTTCACTGGCTGCCCATTCGCTTCCGGGCACAATACAAGGTATTGGTTATCACCTATAAAGCCCTACATGGCTTGGGCCTGAGTTACTTGAGGGACCGCATCTCCCCATATGATCTGCCCCGCACACTTAGAATATCTGGTAAGAATTTATTGGAAACACCATGTTCCAAATATGTTTCCTCGTCTCAAAAGGCCTTTACAATAATGACCCCGAGGTTGTGGAATAGTCTTCCTGACGAGCTCTGTCTCACGACCCCCTTGGAAACATTTAAAAAGAGACTTAAAACTGTGCTCTTTCACCAAGCTTCCCCCCCCCCCTCTGAGGAGTGATAACCAATCTGACAAAGATATTCTGCCCTTGCCCCTGGATGTCTGACGGTTTGATAAGCTATTGATGTTATATTTATTCTTCATATTTTATAAGATTGTTGTATGTATTCTGATTTTAGTAGCCTGTAACCCTGGTTCGATCCATCGGGAGAGGCGGGGAAACACAAATAAAAC